>NC_072856.1:31508787-31811818 GCF_028858705.1 Grus americana
TTGTGATAAAAATTTTAAAAATGTAATACTTTGTGTGAAGTAAGAACGATGCTTGGTGGGAAGGTGGAAAGCAGCACACGGAGCTAAGTTGCACGTGTGCGTCTAGGATGATAAAACAACGACAAGGACAGAATATTTGTAAATTTAATGGGTTCAAAAATCTCTGTTGTTCTGCTTTTTCCTGACAACAGTGTGGGTTATTTATCACAGAGTTTGGGCTGATATGACATTCCAACCATTTCTTCATCCCTCCTCTGTCTCTTTTTCTAAGTGTTACCTACAGAAAGCTGTTCAGTATGCTTGTCCATTTATACCAAATGTCACTATTTCAGAGATGAGTCCCGTATAAATACTGTTCACTAGGTTTTATATGTTGCTTTTGAACTTAGGAAGCACGCTCTACCTCTGTTGCATGAGTGTCCATATCTGTATAAACAAAACCATCACAGATTTATCGAAAGCCTATTAAAATTAGTAACTCTGACGTTTGACTTGTGCACGTTCTTGTCCGACACCAGGCCCCGAAGCAAAATTAACAGCAAATCTATTAATAAACTCTTTCACAAAACAGATTATTGACACAGACTCACAGCTGCACTGCGAGGTGTTGGTAGACACTTGTGGTGTTGGGAGAGCGAGAGAAGATAACCTTCCATGGAGAGAGAAAATGCCACGGGCTCCTGAAGTCATGGTGGGGGAAAAAGACGAGCAGCTGAGGGAATCAGCTCAGGGAACAAGACCAGGTGGAAGACAACACACCAGAGTCGCAGAGCTGCTTGTGTGCTCTAACTAGGAATCGAACAGGAATTTCTAGCAACTGAGTGCTAACACACTTTGAAATAGCTTATGAAGTAATGGGCTGCAAATTCACAATTTAACCATCAGCACTGCAGTGTAAATTTGATCTTTGTCTCCAATATGATTTTACATGTAACACACACACAATCTCTCCTGCCTGCATTTTAAACGTAGACGGATATGAAAGATTTGCAAAATCCAAATTCCTTGTGTACTTTCACCCTGCTAATAGCTCCTTCTTCTGAACCACTATTTAGAGGGACTTTTGCCTTCTCATCAAATTGGCCAGGCTACCAAAATGCACGTAGCCTCTAGACGCAGACCTGTAAAGGGAGATTTTCACTAGGCAGGAATCAATAAATGACCAGACATGACAGCACAGAGCTCTGTGTGGGCTAATTTACCCAGGTAACAAAGATAAATTAGATCGTAAGATCTCGGAGATATCACAGCCAGACTGCTTTCGTTACAATGCTGCCCATCTAAAAATAGTTCAGGTAGCTTTACAAAGCGTGAAAGCGAGTAGCAGAAGACATACCCGAAGACAGGCTTCTGGCTCGCAATATCCTCCCATCGACAACACTTACAAGCAGGCAGCCAGCGCTGAGGAGCAGAAGGATGCTACTAGCTGAGAGCCCTGGATTTAAAATGATTGCTCTACAGTGGTATTAGCAAGGCTGAGTTAGCAAACCTCTTAATAGACAGACGCACAGTTAATCCCAGTGAGAGAGGCCTGCCAGGACAGCTTAAACCAGGTCCTCAACTGGAAAAAAAGCGACACCAGCAAAAGGTCTTTTTCCAGTTGACCTGCACCGCTATAAAGCGTTTGGTGCTACGCCAGCCTCAGCCTTGTTCTCACTCCGCTTTGACAGAGCTGTGTCACGTCAGCCCAGCCCTTGCACCCGATGCTCAGCGCCTGTAACTGCTTACACACTGGCGTTTGCTTGCACCAAGAGACGCCAAGCAGTAGTCTTACCGCAGGGGCAGCCACACTCATTTATTTGCGCTAAATATTCCTGACCTGCCTTGGAAAACGTGAGCTGCTATCAGGTCTGTGCTACCTACAGACAGGCCTGCCATCAATAAGCATGCTGATAGACCCAAACACACGCATACGCACACCCTCCAGACCCCAGAATATACCATAACCCCAGTGCAATTCCCCCTGCCGTTGCTTCACTTGGCTAGAATTTGGCCTGCTCTAAATTAGACACATCTGTGCGACCTGTGCCCAAATCTTATTCTCTCCTCAAATGCAACTCCGAACAAACTGCTGTTACTACGAGTACGGGAGGAAATTGCGAAACAAAAAGAATTAACGATTCCCACTTTGCATCATTCAAACCTGTACCTGTGTCTCCTACGATACCTGCAGAAGAGGAGCACATCGCCTTGAGAGCCTCTACAGAGGTTTGCAGGTGGCACCTCGCAGCCCCAGCCTCCAGGCAGCAATAGTAACGGCATTCTGTAGTAGTATCAGAAGTTATCTCCTTTTACAAATCACTAAGAACTGCGGATATCTCAAGATGTACCTTTACACCTACAATTGATCATAAATTTACAGTTGTTTTTCAGGCTGCTCTGCCTTTACATTACTCAGACTACTGAAGTAGCTCATATAGCTTAGGAGTTTGGCGCTCTGCCATATAGTAGTGTTTAGACGCCGTTCCTCACGCTGTCAAAATGATTCAGCAACAAAACAGCAAGGGAAGCAACTCCGAGCACTGCTGGAATCGGAGCTTTTGAAGATTCCCGTGTCAGATCTTGTTAGGGCTGAAATATTTTTACTGCTATGCGATTCGTGCGCACAGCCTTTAAATCAGTGGCAATCTTTCTGTCATTTCAATTGTATATTAGTATTTTTAATAGCAAATTTTCTTCTCCGGGAAAGAGGGAGATTGATAAAACGTAGAAGGGACTGGTGTATTTCAGCATGCGACCATGATCAGGTCGCTGCACACTGCATCCTCATTCACAAAGCGGGTTTCAATGGCTGTCACATCAAGGTCCTCCTTGCCCTCACCAGCGTTATAACAGTTTCCCAGCAAAGGTGTAAACGTCACCAACCGGTGCAAGACAGCAAAGTGCTCTGAACACTGCAGCACTTTAATGATTTTGGCACAATATTTATTTATTAGGAGATCTGACCCTGTAGTCCTCACCTACTCTGGGTTCCTATGAATTTCCACAGTAATTCTGTTTGCAGCACTCAATTTTTAAACCTCCTGAAGAGCTCTGGCTGTGACAGGTCTCTCCTTCACCAGATCACACACTTCTGTGTTAACTGTGGCAACGCTATTGTCTTTTCTCTCTGTTACAGATAAGGATAATTAGCATCATCAGATTCTCTAAGAAACCAACTTCATCCCGACACGTTGCTACTCTTTTCCCTCTTATTCTTCAGGAAAGGTTGAGAACCACACTCAGCGTCTGCGGTGAAGCAGTAACAAACAGTCACATTACCTGGAAAACGAAATAACCTGACATCTGTAGCTCTCTTCTCTCTAGGAGTTCATTGTCCTGAAAATGAAATAATCAGTATTTTACAGCTTTTTTTCTCCCCTTCCCTGCTGGGCCTTTCAATCAGATGTAACGCAGGGTGCACTGGAGTGCAGTTGGGCTCACTGGAGCTCTGTACTGGTGCAGCAGTCAATCGAGGACAATTTTCCAGCAGGATTAAGGTTGCACGTAAAATTTATTTTAGCCAAGGGTAACGCCAGATGAAGTACAATCATATAGCAATTGCTGACAATGTTCTTACTGCCATGCTAAACAAAGAGACAGTATTGGCACTAACACTAGAGGCTGTATTTTAAACAGGGCTCCTTAAATCATGTGTTGAAGGTGCTGATACTGGCGAGGAGCAACTGATTTTGCTGGCAACAGCTCGCTCCTGCATTTCAAATTTGGGCAGAGATACATGTCAGCGGGAATTTTAAATGTGCAGAACAATTTAATGACAATACTGAAACAATCAATAAGCATAAATCTGCTAGTATTCACAATTAAGTTACAAGTTCAAAACAGGTAAATTATTTGTTCTTTCTTACATTTGACAGATTTCACAGGGCAGCACATAATAATAGAAGCAGTAAAAACAACAATCAGCTTATTTAAAATACCTATATTTTAAAATTGCATTTTCTGTCTGGTAAATCCTTCAAGTCTATTTTATCAAATAACCTCTGAAAGTAAGCAGCATTTTAAAAAGCTGAAAGCTGCATTAAACAAGTACCATTCAGTTTAAATAATTGAATCTACTGTCAAAACACTGTGTGGCTTAGAACTGCAAAATATCTGTCTATGAATTTTAGAAGTCATTTTTGTTTCCATAGTAAGACAGAGGGAATCCAGTGAAATATTTTCCTTTCTTTTTCTTTTTTTCCCCTCCAAGTATCTGAAGACCAACATGTTATTTAACTCCTTTCCATGTAAGTACGGGTTTGGACTTAGAAAAGCAGACGAGCTGCTCCGAAGCAGTGATGACTTCAGATAGCAAGAGGCCCTGAACGCGGGATGGGCTCAGAGCAGACACGGCTGCGTATTTGGTTGCTGCCCAAGCAGGAGCACCGAGCGCAGCCTTCATAAAGCCGTTCATCGTGCAGCGAGGATCAGCCTTGCTCGAAGCAGCTCTCTGGTTTCGAGAGCTTCGTGGCATGACACCCGACGGCAGTGGCACAAACCGGACAGAACTGCTGCTTTCCTATCGCCATCCAACAACGTCTCGGTCCGAGGCCCGGCGGCTTCACGAGGGTGAGGGTAAGTTGTCAACTGTCATTGACAAAACCCAGTCTGGTACATCTCTCTAGAAATATACCACTGGGCACATCAGCCGCTTTGTGTGCTCTGAACTCAGCGTGCCCTGGCGAGCACGGCAGGAACGGCCTCGGACCTTACGATGTTTCTCAGCAGGCACAGTTTGCCTGGGCAAATTTGCACAAAACAGCCTTATAATGCAGCAAAACATGTCCTGGTAGCTTTAGTTTCCAAAGAGGCATAACTCAAAATCCTCTCTATGTAAAGCAAAAGCTTTTTTTCAAGCCAGCAACACTGTGTTCTGTAAGGTCTTGGGAAGTATTTTAATTCATCAGTTTAGGGAGTCTTAATATATCTTCAAAGAACAGAGTTTCACAACTGATCGGAGAAACTAGAACTATATAAATACTTTAACAAAAAATCTGCCTGTAAGTATTCAAATTAAAGAAAAAAAGCAAATACATTTCACTTGTGCTCATACGACTTTTGTATTTGCTTTCCAGTAATAACAAGCGTTCCACGTTTATATTGTAATATCCTCTGGGTCCCGCCAGTAGGCGCTGGGCAAATACAGAGTTCGCCTTCGCCTCTGAAGCTCACTGCAGAGTGAGCCGGCTGGCAGGGGTGTCAGAGCAACGGAGACGTTCCAACGAGCAGCGACGGAAAGCAAACGCCGCGTTTGCGGATGCGGAGCATATCTGCTAGAAACCGATTTTAGAAAGTCCCAGGCACCGACCCCAGAACGGGGACCGTACCATAGGATTTTACAGCAAATCAACACTTATTACAATGAAAATCTTTCCTGGGATTACAAACGTTCTTCAGACTCTCCCAGCCCGCATCCTCGTTTAAAACACATACTGCTCCTTCCCTCCTTTCACCTGTCGCCCGCTCTCCCTCCGGGTTGCAGCCGGGAAGGGTTGAGCTCACCGAGCGTCAGCCCTGACCCGGTCTCTGACGAGAAGCAGCGCCGGGGCTGCCCTCCAGCCAGCTGGGCAGGCAGAGCAGGCAGGGCGGGCAGCGGCCGCGCGCCGCCGGGAGGTGGCGGTGTTGCTCGCGGAATAGCGGGCAGCGCGCGGCGGGTCTCCCCGCTCCCCTGCCCGGCCCGGCCCGGCCCGGGCGACCCCACCGCGGCGGGCTCGGCGGCTCCGCCGGGTGCAGCCCAGCGTCTTTCCCAGGCTTCGGGGGTCCTCACCCGACGCCAGCTTACCGCACCTTGACGGCAAATCAGATGGAGCCCGCGCCTGTTCGAAAGCACGATTTCAAGATGTAACTAATTTTTCAGATAATAACGCTAAACGCGGACTTCAGGCGGAGAAGAGCAGGCACCGTCATCTCCCCGGCCCAGGAGAAACACAGGGGAGAGCGACAATGTCACCGCTGAAGTCACTCACAGGGTACAAAAGCATAGAGACGGAAAGGGCCCAAGAAATCAACACGCGGAATCACAACTTTGTGGTAAAATACAACAGTTCACGCCACCAGGTTGTATCTGAGAACAGGCGTGGAAAGGTGGAAGGAGGAAAGGCCTCGTTTATCTTCTGTTTATTTTTCACCTTCACCTCAGGACCACGCGCTCGCGAGGAACACGCTCAGATGCGCGATGCTCCCCTTTACCCTCAATGAGTCATCAGCATCTCGCACCAACAGTCCCCGAGAAAGACGCCGACAGAGCAGACACAGCACCACGATCACTGCGCCATCAGCCCGGGGAGAGCTGTGGAGCAGTGTCTGTCGCCCATCCAGCTCACCAGCCTACTCCCAGAATAAAGTTAGATACGTACGGAAATATTTGTAAGACCTAGTGGGAATGCCGAGCTTTTTACTGTGCTATAGACCTTGCCTTTTATAAATCTATTCACTTCTGTTTTACTGGGGAGGCAAAGGAAAACCTTATTTCTGTGGATCTCAGAAATGCAATCAGTTAAAAGCCTGGACTGAAGAGGAAACGATGGATGAACCTCTAATCTGAACTTCTCTCCTCCCAGAGGAAAACAACCCACCCAAAACCAAATGGGTTAAAGTTATGATTCTTATAAATTAAACTGAATCCCATGAGAGGGAAAATATAAGCAGCAAAAGATACAGAATGTATTGAAGGGAAGAAAAGTTTTGAAGAAAAAAAATGTTTTGAAAGTACTACAGCAAATTCATCTAAAGAACAGTACAACAGAAAGAAGTAAAGAAAATCAGTTCCAAAAGAGATCATGCTAAACCCAGCAGAAAAAAATGAGACAAAAGTCACTTCTATCTAACAAAATGTTTTGTCACATAGAGAGGCAGGCATTAAAAATGAAATAAAAAACACAGGAATCTATGGCTTTGTCTCTGTATACCCATACAATCCTCTCCTCAGGGGCACAGGTCAGAGTGTAATTTGCTGGATTGCTCATTGTATGGTCCCCGCTGCAAGAACAAGCATGGAAGTGAAGGGTGGAAGAAGCGGGACCAGAAACCCCACTGTACAAAAGCAAGGTAACTCAGTGACAGTTAATCATGAGACCCGATTAAGCATAACAATACTCAATACATGTATTAGTATTATAAATACTACAGAGATCTCAATACAAAACACTTTTCCAAACTACTCCTATGCCAAAATTCCCTGGAAGGACCTCGCAAAGATTGGGAGGATTACTTATTTCTCCTCCTAGCCACCCAGTGTTATCAAGGAGAGTGCCAACAATGACTGCAATTTTTTGTGATGTAAAGGTTTTTCCATAAGAAGTTAAATTACAAGCCATAGATCAGCACACACATGAGCAATTCTGAAAGAAATTTTGAGAAAAGCAGTTTGGAGATAAAATATTCTAGAAAGGCCAACTTCTTTTCTTCTTTCGTTCCTCCTCCTCCTCCCCCCAGCGATGTGCGCAGAATAAACCTGTGGCCATACCTCATATTCCTTGGTCAAAAACTGCAAACAAAGTTTCTCCAGCCCATTGCACTCACACTGCCTCACCAGCGCTGGCTTTGCCTTCTCCCCCCTTGCTGTGGCCAGCTCTTCGGGTTTTGCACTGGCTGCGCTGCTAATGGCACCGTCACGACTCTGCTGAAGCCGGTCGAAAGCACGGCTGGCCACTATTTACAACCGCGGTATCTCACAAGCTCAGCAGATTCTCTCCAACACAGTGATATATTCAGCCTGTTCACACTCTGATTAGCAGTAGCTTATGCTGCACGTACAGAGGCAAGTGCAGATGTGCAGAGCTGCACACTCTCCTCCGCCAGCTCAGGTTTGTTCCCTCCTTGCAGTTAGAAAGGAAAAAGAGTAGAAGTGAGTGAAGAAAATGTACAAGGAGCAAGATGACAAGCCTGTAAAAACCAGTCCCATGGAATAAGAATATAGATGTTGAAAACAAGGATAGGTATGCAAAAATAAGTTATGCTTGCAAAACTAATTGGTCCAAATGCTACTCTGAAATACATGAACATACTTTCCACTGAAGTGTACAAGAGTCCCTGCATATACCTGATTGTGAGTCAGAAATATAAAAGATGACAAAGTCCTTTTCTGCTATTTGTTGTATCTGGACTTCCTCATCTAGTAGACTGGAGCTTGGGATCAGGGATGTCCAAGCTTCAGTTCTGGTACATTGCTGTACAGCTTTGGAAAAACCATATAACATTCCTGCAGGTCAATTATATGGCTGAAAAAAGTGTAATGATAGTATTTAGATGTCTCTCAGCAGGGTCATAAAGATTAATGAATTGATGCTTACCCAGCACTTTGAAAACGTGAAACACCATACAACTTCATCGTGTGTTGAACATTAATACTAATTCCTGCCAGTAGAGTTCCCCAGTCCTACCTTCCTGTGCAGAGTCCCTCCTCTGTAAATGCTCATTTCTGGTCTTTCACAGAATGAAACCTGTCAGTGATTTGCAAATTTTGCTAGCATTATGCCCAGAGCAAACTACAGTAGGCCCCAAGGCAGGTAACTCAGAATATTGCTTCCAACCTGAGAGAACAAACTGAAAGGACAATATTTACATTCTCTCGCTAGCTCACTCACAGACTGACTTGTGCAAACACGATCAGTCTATGACAAGCGCATGCAAATTTGAAACCAAGATCCCAATCAAGGAACTTTATCGTTACAAGATATTACTCAGCATTTATTCAGTACTGTCTAGTACTGGGCAGGTCCCTTTTGTAGGGCCCAAAGATACTAAGCTCATTCAGCCAAGGTCCACGTCCTTTATTTGACCTCTTTGTTCTTAAAAAGATGGCACAGCTTCAAGGCTCCAGTCTCAATGAGCTCACACGGCTTCACTCCATTAATGTGACTACCTGTGCTGCAAACTTCAAGCAAAGGCTGCCGGATTATGGCTAAACCAGCAATTTGCTGCCAGGAGCTGGTCTGGTGAGAGGAGAACAGACTAAAGCAAGAGTTGGTATTTGTTTCTGAAAGTCATGAGGGTCCTCTATGCATTTACATTTGAAAGCATGCCGAGAAGCACGTCACAGATGTGGAGATGATAGCCTTACAACAAAGTGCAGTACAGCATGACAAATTATTGACTCACTTCTTAAAGAAACATCTCTCACACCAATGACATCTCATCTTCCTTCAGCGCACCCTTCCAGCATCTAACTTTGCAAGCCACAATCAGCACCTCCGGTTTTCCTTTTAAGTCCTGTTAAAAATAAAAACCTTTCTTCAAATTACACCTACAAAACCTCAGAACACTGGTCTAGTCAAATGACTCCGTTTCTGCCAAAGATGCTTTTGATATCGTGACTTTAGAGTCACTTTTAGAAATTTAGACCTGGACCTCGCAAATACCTGGCTTAACAGGAACAGCTGGTCTTCTGAGGCTCCCCTGAGGATATCAGTTCCCAGTAAAGAGCAAGCACTGAGAGACATCAGTCAAAACCAGCATCATAGAAGCCTTCAGAAAAATACAGGAAAGCCCAAGAGACTCGTGGCCTCATGAGTAGACCATAAACAGATCAAAAAAGCACAAACAATTTAAACAGTACAAGATACTTATATTAGCATGGTTAAACTGTTCTCCACTCTTCCTCCAGCCCATGGGAAACTGAACTGTGGCCCCCATCCCTTGTTTGAAACCTAATCACAAAATGGTAAGGATGTGTTTACTTCACGACCATTTCAGATGTAAGTTTGCAGAAAACTGGCTGATTCAGGATATGCAATCAAGTCCAGGAAGCAGAGCAGTGACAGCAAAATGAAAAAAGCATACAGCAGGCTTACCATGGGAAACAAAAAAGCAGTTTTCAAACATCTGCAGATGCTCAGGAGCTAGACAGTTGTTGGTAAAGGCCATGTGAAGCATTACTTGCAGGAATGGCCAGCTTATGCCTTTTGGGCCACATGGCGCTCATGAGGGGTTCAAGCGAGGTTCCCACCCTGAGGAACTCTCTTGCACCGGAGCTTCTAGATCATGCGAATCCCTGACTGTCTAGCTGGGCAGTAGCTGTTTGGGCTGAGTTTTGGTATTAAGGAAGACTATAATTCCCCATAAATACAGACCAGTTTGACCACTCATGAATTCCTCCCTGAGGAGACCGAGAGCTCCATACAAAACCCACGCTACCTCCTGCCAAAGCGCATGCCAATCAAAACAGCCACACTGTTGATGGAGCTTAAATGCTTTCTTAGTATTAAAATAATGTAAGAAAAGTTGATCTATAGCAACAAAAAAGGGGTGTGTGTGTGTGTTTATCCTTTTTGCCAGAAGGATAATCAGTGGCTATCAGGAACAGAAATAAGTAGGTCCCCAGTTGGCTTAGACTCAACTAGATTTTTTTTCTGTGAAGATCTCTTCAATTTTATCATCTGGTTATGAAATGCACATTTTTGTCTTAAACCTATTTTGGACTAATTATATGGATTATGCTAGTTTAGAATGCTCCCTTTTATGAAACAAAATTGTTGGGTATTTGTATGCTGTCTGTAATTTGGTATTCTAAAGCAGTAATTGTGAGAGCAAAACAATGCACCTCCTTGCCTGCTTCTCCTTTTCTTCTCTGTAGTTGTTTGCATCCCTTTGCTTCCCTGAATACACAAAGACATGGACATTTCCCTTGGATTATTACTGGGCCATGGCAGCCTAATAACCACTCATGCTTTTGAGAATTACCTCTAGATAGATTTCTTACATCTTTTCACTATAAAGGACGTCAACCCCAGACAAAACACAAACACAACAAAGAGATGTCCTACGGACGACCTTTCTGTATTTTTAAAAGAAGATGCTGGACACAAGTTTCAAAATTACTTAAGACTCCTTTGTTTCATTTTCAAAGCTGAAAGGCCCTCAGGAGCCTACAACCTATCAGTTTTCAATAAGATGTATTGGCATAATAGAGCCTTTTTTTAACATCAGACTTACTTTTTCAAAGGCACTTCAAATGTTTCACCTAGCCACGTAGATATTGGAGGAGTCTGCCCTGGCTTTCAAGTTCAGCTCCTTCCTGAGCTGGCATATAGTCCCAGACTAAATTCAGGTTATTTCTTTTTGCTTTACAATTCAGAAGTCAGCATTTTATAAAAGAGATTAAGATTTCTGGGAAAACCTGGGAATATTTTTTCTCTAGTTATGCTTTCATATGTAATTATACATTTAAAAAATAATCCACAGCATGTAAAAATTTTAGTTCATCCACAGTAAAATTAAGATCTATGTAATTCACATTAGTCTTCCAGTATTGCACAGATTTGTTCTAAAATGACCAATGATACATATCAAAATTGTCCCTTAAGGGTAAGTGGATAATTTCTTGTACGAAAGTACTAATTAATGCAACATTAAAGGGACAAAGCACTCTGCAGTTTACATATTTGACTAACTGTAAGCCTCGCACTTGAGAACTTGGTGGATGTTTGGGTTTTTGTACATTCCAGGTACATCTATAAATCCAAAATCTAAAAAAACCCTCAAAAAACCAAAAAAAACCCCCAACAAACCCAAACCAAACAAGTTTTGCATCAAAACGCCACCATTCAGCATGATCCCAAACAAGCATAAAAGGCTAAAGCCTGTGACTTAAGCACAGCCCAGAGACAAGAAAAACAAGAAAACAGGGGTGACGGCAAGTGGCAAGCAACGTTATTATAGCACAACAGGTCGACCGCGTCTAGGTGAAATGTGCTGGCATAAAGGAAGGGAGAATCATTTCCTTAAACTGCAGGAAAAGATGAAACCTTCAAGCATGCCACTAAGGACGAGCTGCCCTGGCTGCTGAAGGTAATCAGCGCAGGATCTTCCCGCACAGAGCCATTGGCTCTCCATGGCACTAGCAGCGCCTCCAGCTACAAAAGCACGCTCTCAGCCAGCCTCTTCATCTTCAATTAAGTAACTGAGATGGTTACTTGACCAGAATAGAATATCTCAGTTGGAAGGGATCTACAATGACCATCTAGCCCAACTATCAGTTATTACTCAGATTAGAAGCAAAGTACTGCTTTAAATACCTACATGCTAACCTGAACATTCTTTCAGTCAAACACTAAAATCCAGCTCTCACAGAGTACGCTTTTGTGTCTGTCACACACACAAGGTAGAAAGTACATTATGTGTATGTTTACAGGATTTTACATATGCCAGTGTAAAATGCTGAAAAATCTATAGTCATGTTCCAAACTATTTCCTAGAATGCTTTTTTATCTTTACTGTGAGGTAACATTTGCTCTGCATTTCTAAAAAACAAAACCACAATCAAATCCAAAAAGAACGGCATAACATCTGACTGTCCCTCACCGAGTCCCTCTTAGCAGACAGCGACAGACTGAGGAATATACCTCCACAGCATTGCTATACATCGCTTTTCTTCTTATGTGCTACGCTGGATATGCACTACAGGATCCATGGCCAGACAGAATATTGGTGGGCGTTGGTTTGACTCAGAGTGGGCATTCTTACTACGTCCCTTAGAGCTTACCTTCTGCAGTTCCTACCTGCTAACTTGCTTCATGTTGGTTAAGAGTCTCACCGTGGAGAAATCTTCTGTACACTCATGTCTCATTAGGCGAGACCAGACCCAGCAGCAGGTTGTGAGGCAAAAGGCAGAAGCAGGAGGGAAGGGACACAACTGAAAAGGACACGACTTATCTTTTGTCTCTCCCAGCACCGACAGGGAGCTTACAAAGGTATCATCTTCACCGTAATGGTTCCAAGGGCAGCTGCATGCATGGATGTCTACACCAGCCTGGCTTCACAGGAAGCAACCCTCTTAGAAAGCTAGTATCCCAAATCCTGCAGTCTCTCGTGACTGTGCTGCAGAAACCCACCTCAGAACAGAGCACTTGCAGCGAATTCCCTAAACAGATACAGCATGGCCCCTCTAGACTCCAAAACCCCTTCAGCAAGTTCTCACCCAAAATATGGTATTGCACATTATCATCACTGCTACAGCCCTACCTGGCAGCTTTGATTATTTGCAGAGACAGGTTGTATATTACCCTGTGCCCCTATAACATACCATGAAATTACCATCTTCAACACCAACAGCTTAACCTATAAAGCTTAATAATAAAAAAAGATAAGTTTATGTGAGAAAAATTGCAGCTGCCATTCATGTTAATATGCAAGTCTATACAGGCTTTCATTAGAGGCAGGACAGTGGAATTCAGTAATACATCTCAAGAAATAAAGTTTCCTATGCAACGCGACAAACCAGGATGAACTCTGTGAGTGACTCCCTCCCTCAGCAGAGAGAGGCAGAACCAGGCTCAGAGACTCAGTCAGGCTGATCAGGCACTGCCAAGTGACACAGCTGAAGAGCAGATGCTACCTTCCTTTAATTTAGTAAACCCAGCAAGGTGGCTCAACAGACCCATGCAGACGTGACGCAAACCAGCTGCGGGTTTTACCTCTCCCTGCGGCAGCATATTAATCTATCTCTCTCAGCATCACCTGCGAAGGACATCCCTCCTGTCCCACAGGGCAAATCTCCAGGTCCACATTCATGATCACTGTTACCCAGAGGGAGCCTGAAGTGAAAATATGTCATTGCAGGTCACCACAACAATCAAGATGTGATGGCTTTTCAGCCTCTCCTCACATACCCCCCAAGCATCCCATTCCTATCTACTGTCTTGTCACACACATCTCCTCTGATCCCTGAGAAATGTGGACTATTTTAACCTGCCTCTGCCCAGGATCCCACCTGCCATGTTTCCATCCTTCTTGCAGCCGTAGCGAGGAAAGGGATGGCCTTGTACCTAGGTCTCCACGTTTACCTGTGGTACAACCTTCTTGTCTAACCAGGCAAGTCACTCATCTTCACTACTTGCGTGAAGGGCTACAATAAAACCTCAGAAGGGTGCTGTCAAGCTGCGGAGTTTAGCAACGCAAGAGACAGAAAGCCCATATGAAACCACAGGCAAGGAGCTCAGCTGCTTGTGTCTGACCTGTCTTAACTTCTTCGTTGGTGAGTTAGCTGGTCAATACAGGTGTTCATTCCTGGAAAAGGAAAGGCACTAGAAACACGCAACGGCTTTCTGAAAGTACCATTTTGACAATCATCAGTGTACCTGCTATGCAGGTTGTGAGAGGCTGCTCCGAGCACAGGAAATGGCAGAGAAGAAAGCATGAAGCTGGGAGGGGAAACGGGACACCAGAAGGCGGGGGGGGGGGGGGGGGGGGGGGGGGGGGATGTCAATGGCACCAAGTGCAGATGCAGTGATCGTGGGCCTGAAGCACAGCACAGCAGAGGAGGCTGTGCAGAACCTGCCAGGTGGGGGAGGCACCACGCACAAATGCAAACAGAGCAGACAGGGACTCAAGGGTGAACTAGGAGAAGCAGGATTTCTTAAATTAAAAAAAAAAAAAATTAAAAACGTGCTAGTAAGGCACCTACTGCAGTACACAGATGCAAATCTCTAACAAACTGTCCCTAAAATGGGCAACCCCTTTTCCATCAACAGAGTAGCCAAAGAATCCCAGGAAAGAGGAGGAGGTGGTGACAAAACCAAATGTCTTTTTTTTCTTTTTTTTTTTTTTTAAGATCTTTTCTTTTGACAGTGTGGGCCCTAACAGAGTGAACCCTACTTTAACAAGCTGCAGACTGACAAACCTCCAGCCTGACACTGCACATGCTAAGCTGTTTTTCTTAGTCTGGTACTCTATACCCTGGCGTGACTTTTCCGGTGCTCTCACAATCTACTTTTATAGTGTTGGTACTATTTTAACTCACATAACGTGAGTCTCTGTTTCAGAAAATGCTTTGTGGCCTGAGACTATTTTGAAGAAAATTCATGCAACCCATCCCTGAATCTATCCAAACTGGTAACAAATCCTGCTGAAGAGAGGTAATGAAAGGGAATTTAATCTTGACGTTTCTGGATTAAAAAGCTGACAGGCAAGGACTAGAGGACGCGGTGGTGCAGAGGACAGCTGTTTCCAGAGCCGTGCCTAAATTGACAGAGTCTAGACATTATCAATGAGAGCTTGGCAGAGCTAGAGAAGCTTGTCACAGCAGAGGTGGGAATCCAAATTTTAATGATTCAATTAAAAAATGCCAAGGCTGGCGGAAAACACTGAGCTATTTCTACCTCCGTGTCCCTACGACTTGCCCTCACGCTACCGTGGGTGTAATTACATAAGACACACAATCCTTTAATGGAAGGTGGAATTATTTAAGGAAAACAGCTGGCAAATTCAGAGCTAAGTAGGAGCGCAGAAACGTCAGCGCTGAACCAAGAGCGTGTCAAACATGACCCAGATACCTAATTAGAAGTTATACTCAAATCTAACTTGCACAGGGCTCAAGAAACAGGCTGACTGAATACAGCAGAGAGGCTGCAAGAGGTACGTTCTTGAGCTTTATTGCCCTGATTACATTAGTTACTGTTCTGATCTCTCCGCTCCTCCCCAGCTTTAATTTCACAACCCTGACAAATTTCCCAGGGAAGGGGAGAGCAGCATTACAGAATAATGATGCAAAAAGCCTCATCTGTGAGCTTTGGGGGTGGGTGTCAAGGCAGCCCCAGAGCTTGCCCCAAGCGCTTCGCGCATGTCCCCAGCCGACCCGCTCTGTGCTGGCACCCTGCTGCAGGGACTGAGGAGCCAGGAGGGAGATGCTCTCCCTCTGCGGTGCTGGCTATCGTAACCCCTCTGCCCCAAGCACCCCAGCCTAATGGGCCCCCACGTCTCCAGAAAGTACTCGAGGAAAGAAAACTAGGGAATGTGGAGGAATCTGCAAAACCTGAATGCCACTCTGTCTTATGTTCACATACAGAACAAGCGTCTGCAACTGAGTCCCAAGACACCAAAGGGATTAACAATAGAAGGGCATATAACATATTAATTAAGAACAACTCTATGAAAGCTAACTGTAATCAGTCAAAATATTATTTTCTTAAAATACAGCACTCTGCAAGAAGAAAGGTCTAGCTATGTTTATTTTATTTCTTCCTTATGCTGTTCTCCACTGGGGCAGAGAGGTAAGTTCCTTTGTGTTTTTGAAGAAAAGTATCCAAATACAGAGGAATACAGTCAGGGATACCTGCCCAGCTGTCTTGTGCAAAAACCAGGAGAACCCACAGAGATCTTCAGTCATCTGTGAGTGAGATGGTCCCTGTGGGACACCCCATACAAGTTAATGAGGAAGAACATTCTGCAACAAAAGATTGTAACATGCTGTTGTCCTGGTTTCGGCAGGGATAGAGTTAGTTTTCTTCCTAGCAGCTGGTATGGCGCTGTGTTTTGGGTTTAGGATGAGAATAATGTTGATAACACACTGATGGTTTAGTTGTTGCCAAGCAGTCAAGGACTTTTCAGCTTCTCATACTGCCCTGCCAACAAGAAGGCAGGGGGCACCCAAGAAGCTGTGGGAGGACACGGACAGGACAGCCGACTCAAACTGGCCAAAGGGATATTCCATACCATATGATGTCATACTCAGTATATAACTGGGACTTGGCCAGGAGGTGGCACAGCTCGGGAACTAGCTGAGCATTAGCTTCAGGCAGTGAACAATTGTGCTGTGCATCACTTGTATATTCTTGTATCAATATTATTATTCTTTTCTTTTTCTGTCCTATTAAACTGTCTTTATTTCAACCCACAAGTTCTACCTTTTTTTCTTTTTGATTCTCTCTCCCATCCCACTTGGGGGGGGGGAGGCTGGGGTGGGGTGTCGGGGGCTGGTGTGTGAGCGAAGGGCTGTGTGGTTGTTTTAGCTGGCTGCCGGGATAAACTACAACACATTTGCCAGTATGCTCTCTTTATTAGAGCAAAGACATGAAACAATGTTTGAAGACTAGGTACGTTTCTGAACTTGATGCTCAAGGACCATTGCTGACAACAGGAGCAAAAAGCTGAACAGGGAACAAATGAGCAGTAAGTCATTGACAGAGAAGGTGCTGAGATATGCTAACATACTACATAAAAAGCTGAAACTCATTAATTTGTTTATGTATTATAGATAAAACCAAAGGTAACAGAGTGGTTGCCAGACCCCACCTTGACGGGCATCTTCCTGTTGGGAATTTGCCCCCAGGCAAACGGGTAACAGGAGCGGTCAGGGCGGTGCTCCACCCTGAGGGGGAACGTGGTTGTGGAGCAGGATCAGGGAGGTCACCTTACCCGGCACTTGGCGCTAGCACAGTGGTTAATGGAAAACGTCACAGTTCTGGCGCTCACTGTTCAAAAAGGTCATTAAAAACTTGGGAAAGGTCCAGGGAAGAAGCACAAGAGGAATTAAAGGCCTGGAAAACACGCTTTGTAGTCAGACACGCTTTCAGGGACACAATTACTAAGAACTTCACAAGCAGAAAGTGAAGTGGCTATTTCACTGCACTAAGTATCTTTCCGGGCAGAACAGACATCTTCATTGTCAACCATAACACCACGTTCAATAGCAGAAGGTGATCTGGACAAAGTCAGAGCAGAAACTAGGAACAACTTGTGGGCATATTATTACTTTTTTTTAAGTGTGACTAACTTTTTTAAAGGTTACAGAAGGGTTTTTTTTTTATGCCAGGCATATTTTAAATTTGATACTTTCTTAGAAGATCTACAGTTGTAAAGGGGATTCAAGGCAGGGAAGCTGTACGCAAGCAGACTGAACCAAAGGACCACCACAACCTCTTGCTGTGCAGGTCAGCACAATGGGCAAAGGTCTCCATCCCTCCTCTGCCCACTCATGGTCAGCCCTCTCCTCCTGGGAACACGCGCTGCTCTTACAACAGTTCCAGGACACACCAGGAGACTTGTGAGCCTTTAGAGCTGTGTTATTTTAACGCTGGGCACACTGCTGCAGTGTCTAAGCTGATCCCTGTCAGCTCCCACCGGGCACAACACGGTGCCCAGGCACATCACACTTACAGCAATGCATATTTCTGAAATCAGTAAACAAAGGCATACGACAAGCTCATTTGGAAAGTTTTTTGTTGTCTTTTTAGTTGTTTGTGTGGGGTTTGTTTTGGTTTTAGAGGGGTTTTTTTTCTTTAACAGTTTCAAGTTGTTGGGTGTTTTCAACTTCTAGGCATGCGTCACCTCCAAGTACATCTTACAGCTCTCCAAGAAAGCTAGCCACTGTGTCAAGGACCTGACACTCTTTGGAGCTCTAAAATTGACTCTTCCTAATAAAAAACCCAAACAACTCCATAATGTAATATCATGTAGCAATGACATAAATGATGAATAAATCTGCTACAATGCAAAACTATAAATCACGTTTTAAAAGACGCAGTCTTCTGGTTCTGTTTTTTCCACTTGACAAAATAAACAAACTTTCATAAATATGCCACTGTCCAATTCATTATTTTCAGCAATGACAGCCTTGAATAGCCTTGCAATCAAAATTTCATCAGAATATAGTAACCTTTACTTCTTTTCTGTGGCTACTACTATTCCCTTAGAAAGCTCACCTGTCACTGTGTGTCTAGTAGGAGAAAAACGTAGACAGCATTCAACAAGATAACACTGGACATGTGGCAAATATATCATTTGCTAAAAAACGTGGTTCTCAGTCAGTCTGACCTATTCAGGAAATAGGAATGACATTTACTGAATACTTAGGGCAAATGTAAAATATCAAAAAAGAAAAACCCATCAGAAATTATTCACTCAGGTGAATCTGATAATGATTTTGGCATCAACCAGCAAATAATCAAGTTTAAACCCCCCCCCCAAAACAAAAAAACAAACACCCCAAAAAACCCCAGAAAAAAAACCCCAAACAACCAAGAGACACAATCCTATCCACAACAAAAAGAGGTCCAAAAATAACAGAATAAGACTTTCTATGCAATATAACACAAAACCCTACAACAATTGGATGTAAAACCTTCCACTGCTACATACATACATTTCTTATCTACATTATTTTTTGTGTGCGTGAATATAATTAGCATTTTACATTAACCAACTTCTCAAAGTTTCTTGCATGTTTTATTACTCATTTCTAGCCGTATTGTGGAGGTATCTGCACGGAAAAAATTCTTATTGTGCAAGTGACCTTGTAATGGAGTAGAATCCTGAGACTCTCTTCTTGCAAAGCATGCAGCCATCAAATAGGAATTAACGGAACAAAGAACTAATTGCTTAGTTTTATTTCTCTGCAGGACCAAAATACAATTTTCTTCCCTGCATGTGGTAGTGAATCATACATCAAAAATATCCAAGCTCATCAATTCACACCATACTCAAAACAAATCCATGGGAAACCAGCATGCAATTTTGAGAGAGTTATCCACACAGGAAAAAAAAAATACTTAAAGAAAACATGCAAATGTATACTATTTATAATGATGGATATGTATGGAAAGCCTGAAAGCTTTTTCATTTTCCTGTTTGCCACTTCTGATAGAAGGTTCTAAAGCCAAACCTATGGTGCACTCAGGTGCCACGTAGTGCAAATACATAACAGACCAAAGAGCTGAGTATTTCTCATCAGCCATTCAGGGTACCCACGCAAACCAGGCAGTACAGGTTGTCCACTCTAGCACTATGCCAACACCCACAACAGCACGCAACAAGATACTACAGCTTCTTCTGGGGACGTATTCTCATTGTCCCCAGTGCAGCTTTTAGCAACAGTGATTTCTGACTGGTGTGCTGTTTATGGCTGGTAAAAACAAGCTGGTACACTATGTAATTCTTTGTATTACTTAAAGTAAAAATCCAAACCCAACCCTTCCTTTTCATCCCACCACCAACAGTTACATTAATGGTAACTTCAATGGTGTAACTGAGATATATCATACACAGAAGAATCATTCACCTATCAAACCTAATGTATGTGTAAAAGAATAGAAAATAATTCATGAGATTGGATTTACAGTTACTGAAGTTAACTTCTGCATTTCATTAGAACACCACAATGATTAAACTCAGGAAATTTAAACTCCAGAACAAACTGTCATGTTTTGCAATACAGGCCATTTAATTAAAATGCACATAGGAATCTGCTCAGTAAATACCCTGAAAATTACTTTGACTAAAAAAGCCAAACAATGATAGATAAGAATGAACAGATGTCATGGTTTAACCCCAGCCCATAACTAAGTACCACGCAGCCACTCACTCACACCTCCTCTGCAAGGGAATGAGGAGGAGAATGGTAAAAAAACCTCATGGGTTGAGATAAAGACAGTTTAAGAGGATAAAAAAAGGAAGAGAATAATTTTTTTAATATATTAAAAAAAAAAAAGCCCACAAGTGAAGCACAAATGCAATTGCTCATCACCTGCAGAAAAAAAAAAAACCCCGCTGCCCAGTCTGTTTCTGAGCAGCGACCCTGTCTCCCAGCTCACTTCCCCAGGGTATATCAGGAGCGTGATGCTGTATGGCAGGGAACATCCCTTTGGCCAGTCTGGGTCAGCTGTCCTGGCTGTGCTCTCCCAGCTTCCTCTGCACCTGGCAGGGTGTGAGAAGCTGAAAAGCCCTTGACTTAGTGTAGACACTACAACTACCCAGCAACAACTAAAACCACCAATGTGTTATCAACATTATTCTCATCCTAAATCCAAAGCGCAGCACTATACCAGCTACTAGAAAGAAAATTAACTCCATCCCAGTTGAAACCAGACAACAGAATACGTGCATGGAATAATGAGGCAGAAGTATTCACTGAATAATGAGAAGGGTTTATTCTTCTAATGGCTGGAATGGCATCGAATTAAAGCAACAGAGTCAAAGTGAAGGCAGTCAAATCACAGCCAAAGATTTGCTGCTTCACAGTGCCATTGATTACCATTGGGCACTTACATATCATTGCTATTGCAGTGTCTCACGGTAAAAATGGTTTGTCTAAGGGTCAGATCTCCACGTACACCTCGGTAGGTATGTGGCTTCACAGGCACAGCAGGAGCAAAGCTGCTCTGCTGTGTGTTTGATGCTTAGCAGCCCACAGGAATGTTGGAGGCAGGGCAGAAACAAAGTAAGAGGTGTGAAAAAACAAAACTGTGTTGGTAGATCCTTCGCCACACAACTCCCAGGTTGCTATGAAGTGAAGACAGGAGAGGTGAAGTATTGCAGCTTGAGTGCAGTCTGCTCAACACTCGCATCCAAAAATCAAAGCCACGCAGTAGTTATAATTAATCTCTGCTCTTTTGCTGTGTCATTCAGATCTGGAAACAAACTTTTGTAATAATGCTGCGCTTTTGAAGATAGCAAGATGAATGCAGAAAAGCATTAATCATTCATTCCTGTGAATTTCTACAGGCGTTGAAATACTGTTGACTTTTCTTTTTAATGCTTTATTCATTAGCCACAATATTCCATCAGCTAAATGCTGTGCTTCAGAATAAAACTGCAGTCAGCAACAAGAATGCTCTTAATATGTAACATTTGTTGTTATTGCGGCTGAAATACCAATCCATCTAAACACTGGAGTTCAGCAGGTAATTTATCATCAAATCTGTCTCTATTCCAGCTTTTAGCCTCAACTGAAAGACTGAAAAGGCCTAAAAGCAATTCTTGAAAAAACAAACAAACAAAAAACTGAAACCATTTTTAATAGACTTGCTTTGTTCCAGGCTCATAGCTCTCATTTGATGCTTTCTGGCCCAGTAATTTTTACACGTACATTCTTCAATAAGAGAAATTTTAATTTTGTATTGTTCTACCTTCTGCCCAGCTGGCTGGAAGGTCATCTTGGTTTTACTTTCCCTTTTGACAACATCTCTGGTGACTATGAAGAGCAGACAAACCACTGCAGAAAGATAAAGCTGGACTATTTGGCGACTTTGGTGATTTTTCATTGTATTTTTATTGTGCACAGGAATATCCGTGTAGCATGACTATTTAAGCTTCTGATTTATCATAGCTTCACTTAACAGATACAGAGGTTCAAATCCATCAAGGACATGTTGGACCAGGAAGGACCTTACAATTCTAAACGTAAGGAAATTCAGTTCCTCATAATATTCAGGGCTTTTAGATAGCACTTGAAAGGCCGTTTTACTGACCAAATACTAAAGCCTCAGGATGTGTTTCATACGTGTTCTGCAGTGGCCTAAGCCAAATTTTAATGCGCCCACTGCTGTTACGGGCTTTTCCTCTAGTGTTTTCCACCTTGGGTATGACTACTTTCAAGCGCTGTCACATGAAAGTACATGGTTACATAAAAAGTCCAATTTTGGTAATTTTAAGAGCGATGCTTAATTTCATTTAATCATTTAGAATTTATCCCATAATGTGTGCACACATTTTAAAGGGCTGCGTAAGCTTCACGTGATGCACGAGCGCGCTTATGCGGAGATGAGCGGTCCCGAAGAGAACAGCGAACGATGAACAAGATGCACAGAAGTGGCATCGACAGCCAGCTATGAAATCCATCCTCCCTCTCCAAGCTCCGAGCAGCCGTGAGATCACACACACCGCAATATTTGGGCCGGCTTCACGCCACACAGCTAGGGAGGACCACTGGCCCGGAACGAGCTGCACACGAAACGCACCACACCAACTACACTTGAGCTGGGAAAGCGCAACCCCAACGCAGCACGGCTCGCCACGAAGGTGAAGAGCTGCACGAACCGAGCTATAGCCTGGTTGCGGCAGAGGGCAGTGATACACAAACGCTGGCAGTCCTCATTCCGCACAGCACCGACAAACGCAGAAGCCTGTCGCTGTTTATTCCTAGCACACAACGCTTACCACTCTTAGGCTTATTCTTAAGAAAAACTGCATGCTCTTTATGCGTATTTAAGTGTACACACATGCAGGTGCACAGAGAGGTATACTGAATATTCACTGTTTAAAATATTAATTCTAGTTGCTTTCTCTTATTTCTTTGACAACCATATCCTATTCAATTAATCTACTATCCCCCTTGTCCTCTGAAAATCAAAACCTTTGAAACTTTTGCTTCACAAGGCATTGACTTGCATCTTAACAACAGGCGAAGAATTGCTACACTTCAATGAGCTGATTTTTGCCTTTCCCTCCCCCATCCCTCTCATCCTTTGAAAGGTAGGAAGCTGGCTGCAGTTAAAAAAGGGGGGGAGGAGGGGGCTGTGGATGAAGACAGCATAACTCTTCAGCTCCTTAGCTGGGTTAATTTGTCTCCTGGCATGGGAACAGAGAGATTAGGAGAAAGCTACAGGGGAAAAAAAAAAAAAAAAATTGCAAGGCACGCGCTACTCGTGTAATAGCTGACATGTCTAATGCTATATGATTCACAGCAGCTTTGAAATACTAGATTAAAAGGTATAACAACCTTCTTATTGAAGGGATGGATTACATTTCCACTGGGTGCAATTTCAAGAGATGCATAAAGGAAGAAAATAGAAGTTGTGATGAAGAAGCCCAGTTTTGACTTGATTTAGTTTAAATGCAACTTGCTCAGAGCAATTGATTTTTGATGAGAAATAAATGGATTTGTATGCTCGCCCAGGGTTTCCAAACAGTTTCCACCACAAAATTGCATGACTGTCAGATTTACTGTGCAGCACCTGCTGTACATAAATGTGGAAAACCATCAGAAATTATACAGTACTATATATGTATATATAAATATATGAAATGTATGTAAATTTTAACCCATAAGCATGTTCTTTATATCATTTACAAATCAGTAAACTCCCAAAGTTAGTTTAGAGATTAATTTAAGTTTCGGCACAGTTTTTTGGGTTTTTTTTGTTTTGCTTGTTTTAACTAACAAGCTCATTCATGTCCAGCAAAAGATTGAACTTGGTTTAGATTTGGGACTACCTACATCTACTAACTTTGCCTGAGAGTCAGTACCACATTTCAAGTCTCTTGTTTCTCAAAGCAAAACTGCAGAGGAAATACACATAAATAAAATAAAAATTAAAAAAAAAAAAAAGAAAGATTGACCTGGGCTAGAAATTTAGACCCAGACGCTCATTTTGACAAATGTTTCAGCTGTTCAGGTTCAGAGACTGGTCCTATCCCAGATCTAGGGACGAGTTGTCTAGATCTAGAATGAAATTACCCAAGCGTTCAGGGAAATCTGTATCAGGCTCAGTCCTCCAGTTAAAACCCTGTGGCCAAGTGATACAAACAGCCGGACAGAGAGCCCAGGGGAAGCCAAATCCATTTTCAGCCAAGCTTATGGAGTTTTTTGGTCCCAATGAAAGTAGTTTCTGTAAGGAACCAAGGTAAGTTCTACATCGGGGGGGGGGAAGCATTGAAAAAGTGGACATTGTGGCAAAGCACTCAGCCACACAGCCTGGTCTCCGGGCCCTGCTAGGTGATGGGCGCTGGCTCCCGTCAGCATCGCCGGTCCCGGTCCTGCTCCCCATGCCAAGACCTCTTTGTACAGTTCCTCTGAACAGGGACCTTTCAAACCCTGGAGACGAGGAATCCTCTCTTCTCCCTTGCGCCTCTGGCTGCCACATCTGGATGAGAGATGTGTTTGAGTTCCTCTGAAGGGAAAAGGCAATGAATGCCCTCAGACTGGCACCACAGGAGCTCATTTCGCAATGGGTGTATGAAGTCCTCCAGCAGAACTTGTCTGTACTGAACTATGCTGTCAGGGAACACTATCAATAATAAATTCTCTCTTTCCCAACACTATGGGATTTCCATACTCCAGCCAAATGCATTTTCTTTGAGCGACTGACATTCTGATGTGTTCTGGGACAACTCCATAGACATTTGCCAAGACACATGCTGGCTTCTTCAGACAGAGACACATGGCAGTTTAAACTTGGTTTAGATCATAAGTCTCGAGTAACGACAGGCCATCTGGCATATTTCAGTAATACTGGCACTTTCTGCTCAGAGAGGTCTGGGACTTAAGTAAGACAGACATGGCAGGTCAGCAGTGAAATGCACTGGCAGGGCTGCGTGCACGCGGCTTGCATGGCAGCGCTTAACCCAAGCCAGTACAGCCGGGACATCATCCGTCAACCCGATCACAGCCACACAGGCAGGGCTGGGAGCAGAGCAAGATGACAAGCGAGCGTTGGAGTAAGGGTCAGGAGCAGTGCGCAAGCAAGGTGCCAGCGAGGGGACCGCTGCTGGAAGGAGGAGGCATCACTCAAAATGGAGCTGTGAGGACAGGCCTGCTTGAAGTCGGGGGGTTGTGGATCAGAATGACGCTGTACCAAAACCTCATGGGAGGACGGCAGAATGGGGCAAGGCTTGTAGACTGCACGTCTCCCTTGGGTTGCAGTAGCAAAGATGCTGGTACACAGGATCAGTCAGTACACAGGACCAGGAGAAATCTGGAATGAGCTTGGGGGCTGGGGGCAGATTGGGAAGCATGAAGGAGGCTTTTTGCTCTGGAAAGCTCAGCTGTTGCAGCGCTGACTTCTTTCTGACTTGTTTTGGCAATGTTGTATAGGGTCAAGTCTGAATCAGTGGGAGAAGAAAGCATACGTATTTGGTCCTCCTACCAAACAGGAGGTTAGTTTTAAGATGCAATTGTATGGAAGTCAAAAAGAAGATTAGAAAGCCAGTTTCGTTGCTGGTTAGTATCATGAGATGTTCTTATAACAGTCTGATGACTGGGAAAATAGAAAATTGCCTTTTCATTTAGAGAAACAAAATCATTACTAAGGAAATTGTTTTCTCACTAAGAGAGAAACATGCAACTCCATTTATTGCAGCAACTGCCATTGTGTACATTGGCTGATGACCCAGGCTGGGCATGGATCACAGCACTACTCAATACCTGCCCTCGCTCAGTTTTTCATTCCATACTCTAAACTTACTGTTGAATACGTGCACATAGAATCATAGAATGGTTTGGGTTGGAAGGGACCTTAAAGATCATCTAGTTCCAACCCCCCTGCTGCAGGCAGGGACACCCTCCACTACACCACGTTGCCCAAAGCCTCATCCAACCTGGTCTTAAACACTTCCCGGGAGGGGGCCTCCACAACCTCTCTGGGCAACCTGTTCCAGTGCCTCACCACCCTCACAGTAAAGAATTTCTTTCTAACGTCTCATCTAAATCGACCCTCCTTCAGCTTAAGGCCATTACCCCTTGTCCTGTCACTACACTCCCTGAGAAACAGTCCCTCACCATCTTTCCTGTAGGCCCCTTCAGATACTGGTAAGCTGCAATTAGATCTCCCCGGAGCCGCCTTTCGTCCAGGCTGAACAACCCCAGCTCTCTCAGCCTGTCCTCATAGGAGAGGTGCTCCATCCCTCTGATCAGCTTCGTGGCCCTCCTCTGGACTCGCTCCAACAGCTCCATGTCTCTCCTGTACTGGGGCCCCCAGAGCTGGATGCAGTACTGCAGGTGGGGTCTCACTGGAGCGGAGTAGAGGGGCAGGATCACCTCCCTCGACCTGCTGGTCACGCTTCTTTTGATGCAGCCCAGGACACGGTTGGCTTTCTGGGCTGCATAGATGCCACACAGACTGGTTTCATCTTATGGGCAAGCCACAGAGAATGAAAGTGAAGACTTAACCAAGAACATAATGGTGTGATGTGTCCTCCTCCGAGTGACCTACTTTGAGCCAAAAGCTAGGGAAGAGGAACAGAAATCTACTTCTAATGCAGATTAAAACGTGCCTTTGGCACAGCATCCCCACACGGACTCATCATACATTCAGAAAAGGTTTCTTCATCCTTTTCTCAGATTCCTCTTGTCAAGAGAGGACCATTACTGATAAGTCCCTGAGGCTCCTTCTCCTGATGTTACACAACGCCTCATTCACAACTTAGGCATCAGGATAGATGAAAGCAAAACAGAGATGAGCGGTTCTTTCCCTGGTATTCAAACTTTAAATCAAACACCCACTTTGCTGTACTATAAACAGAGCTGCCTGTTCAGGGCACCAAGGCACTGCTGTAACGTTTCTTTAAGATTTTACATTTCTCCTGTGAGGAGCAATTACAATAGAAGTGTCAAGCAAAAATAAACCCCTGTTAATCACAGTCACTGTGAGCCTGCCAAGTAAATCACGTCTCAGTGTTGCTGTTCCATTTTTCAGGTAGAAATAAAAAGTGTGTGAGAATGCCAGAACCTAGAAATTAAGCTCCTCCCAAGAGGGGGTCCAAAGCTTTTGAAAATACAAGCTCTTCTATTGTGTTCATGACATTGAGTGGAATTACACAAGCACTAAAATTGAGTATCCAATGATCATAAAAATAATTCAGGTTGGAGGGATTCTCTGGAGGTTGTCTAGTCGAACCTCCACCCAAAGCAAGGCCACATGCAGAGTTAGGTCAGATTGTTCAGTCCAACTGGGCTCAGGGATTTCCGAACACTTCCAAAATGCTGGATCCACCTCTCCAGGCCACCAGGCCCATGCTCTGCTGTTCTGATGATAAACAACTTTCTTCCTAAATCTAGCTGGGATTTCTTTTCTTGCAACTTGCATGCATTATCTTTTGTGCTTCCATCATGCAGTCCTGAGAAAGGGCCTGACCCTGTCTTCTCTATAGCCTCTCATTCTCCAGACCAAACCACCCCAGCGCTCAAACACAGGTGCTCCTGCCTCTGCAAGAGCTCCAGCTCTTTACACATCTAGTACAAGTACTGAAATCATACATAAATTTATTTTGGTTTTGGTCTACAAATAGGCAGGTCTATGCATCTGAAAGGAGAAATGAGAAATGGGAAATGGAAACATCTTTGGGCTCCAAGCTGAACCATTATTTTCCCATACTTTTCAAACTCAGAGGCTTCATGCACTGCCTGGTGCGTCACAAGGGAGCTGCCTTCAAATCACCTGAAGAGAATGGTACTGAGCTTGTTGCCCTCCAAATCTGAGAATTTTCTGTGAGCTTTGGAGGGAGGTTTTGTTCTTATTTTATCTTTTCACTGTTCCCTCTGCTTTGAAAAACGAGCCATTTCAAGGTGATGCAATTGCAGCTGCTGTTCCAGAACAGCTGTGCGCAAAGGGGCAGTTTCCATCGCGCCAGGGAGCTGCCAACCAGGGTGGTACCTAAGGATAAGTATTATCAGTTTAAAGATGCTTGGTGTCTCCTGTTTCCTTTTTCTTTTGAGTAACAGGTGGTGGCTTGATGAGTAGATCAATTGCTTAATCAATGCTATGAATATTAACAGGAATATCATAAACCTGTTTCAGCTGAGTCAGTCTTAAGACATCCAGTGTGCGTATTGCAGACTTGAGCTTATGGAATGAGTTTTCGAATCAGCTAAATGGTTACTTTCCCCAGGAACCTTCAAGAACAGTTAGCTCATACCTGATCCAGACATAACCTGCAATTTAGTAACACAATTTTCACAACTCGTTCTAGATAATATGTTTCTTTTCCACCGTAAAACCCTAATCCTGCAACTGCCAGTTACACTGAATCACCACCCTGAAACCCATTTCAGACAGAAAAGCCTGTTGCTCAGTAAAATGAGATTAACTGGACTGAACCTCATTTAAGTAAAAACTTAATTCCAATTTCCATATTCTCTGCCTATCCCCAAGAACCCTGTAGACTTGTATTCCATTCCTGTAGCTTAAGTTGGACATTTTTTCTGATACAAGGATATCAAATCACACTCCTGAATCAATCTACACAACCTCAAACTCTGCTCAATCCAACCATTTTCACAGTAAAGATATTTCTGAAGTGCTTCAGCTCAGATACACTCCACTGCAGGGGACCCTCTTTGCAGTGGCTTGACACCAGCTGCATTGCCAGCATCCCTGTTGGCAAGAGAGATTTCCCCGTTATTTTACAACGGTATAAAGACCCTCAGAGCAAGAAAGGTCCCTTTGAACTGCCCGTCTTCTCTCAGTTACTGGTATGCTGTCTGCATGCAACAACGCAACTTTAGCATTTTTAGTGATCATCGGAATTTTACTGCAGCAAAGTCGCAGCCACAGAGAACAAAGCCCTTTGCTTTCCAGAACAGGAGGGGAAACTTCCCTGAACAGACTCATCAGCATGTGCATCTGGTCTGATGTGGAAAGAGACTCTGGAGGACAGAGAACATCATATTTACTTTACAAACACACACAACATCACAAATTATACGTCACAGGAGCAGTTGGGTATCTCATACTGGACAACAGTCTACTGGTGGAGAGAGGGAGAACAGCAGGTTTTTGCCACCGCAGTGAATACCTCTATCGAGTTAGTGAAAACAGGTCCCAGAAACCCAAGAACAAATCCTCCAAGCAATTTACATCACTCTGAATAAACTCATCATCTATCAATGGCAAAGTTCTTTGTTGTACTGGAAAATATTCTGTCTGGAAATATACGTAGGAATGGTTTTGTACTGACTCCCAGTTTCTGCACCATCCACGCTTTTGTACATATAGGTTAATAAAGCAGCACGCATGCGTAAAAGGTATTTCACATTCCTCTACATGTGATCAAAGTCCAACAAGAGTATCTGGGTATGAGCGAGAGGACAGTTTCAACTTTCTTTCCTGGGCTCTTCCCTAAGATCGTCCTACCCCCAGCACAGGGAGTGACTCTGGCAATACTGGGGTAGCCACAAAAGCTACGTAACATTTTTTAATAACTCACCCCAAAGAAATATAAATGCTTGCTTTCTTAAACAGAATTAAGGAATCTTGGTTTGATACTTCACCCTGTAACAATGACGTGCACAAAAAACAAGCTATGGGGGGCGTTTTTTTCTTACGTTTGTTCTTTTTTGTGGCTTTAGTAGCGTGTTTGCTTAGAGCCCACAAGCACCAGCTCACACTCTCTTCCCTGCTAACCGGGGTCCTTACCGGTGACGACGCTGGGGATTTTGGACAGAAAGCTCTTGACAGTGCGGATGGGAACTCCACCTGTTTTGTCATCCTGCATTCTCGTAATGATGTCTTCAATCTGTCAAAAGGAAGGGAAGACTTAGTGGTTCATGCAAAATGGTGACTGTAACATTTATACACCGTGACTGCTTTGGAGCCTTGCTGGTAGGACAGGCTTCAAACATACCACGTGTATTACTGCACAAACACAGACCTAGAGACGCAGCTACCACCTCCCAAATTTAAACCCTGAGACTAGAAACCACAAGACAACATAGACCAGCTTGGAACATGGTGGTCGGATACTGACAATCCAAATGCAACTGTGCTTTGTTTGCTGACCGGGGTGACACAAAGGTGTCGTTTGATCCACGTGTGAATTGGCTTAGACTCATGCTGCAACCAGCTTAAGGAGCTTCCCATCCAGTCCACTTTACTGTCTTCTCCCACATTCGTTTGAATCCTCGATACTGTGACCTTGGGAGGGCTTTCATTTTCCAAAGGGTTCCAGACAGTCGCCAACGGCCTACGGCTTGAGAAGAGCACGAGGCACAACAACTGCAGGTTGATTTCCCCTGCCTAGCGCCGTAGGCTGGGATGGTACGTGGCCGTGGTTATCGTATGAAGTAAACAACCAAAAGTAAAATGATCATAGAGAAAAACTTGTTAGATTTGCACAGCCAAGTTAACTTTTACTTCATGGGCACATACATAATCCATCACGTACAGGAAAATATACAATCATCTTCAAAAGCCACGGCAATCAGAGGATCTGGTTGCTGGGGAAGGGAGCTTAATCCTCCTCCTGTTTACTCTAAAATGGGAAGGGATTTTTGCTCCTTTTGAGGCTACTCCCCCTGCATTAACTTGAAGGCAACGCCAGGGAGAACAAAAAACTGAACATAAGTACAGCGCAGAAATTCAGCATCTCCAAAAACTCTTTTCAAGTTAATAAGGTCTCAGAAGCCCAACAAAAATAAACCTGAAGCTGTTGGCACTGTTAGCTTGAGTAGTTGACAGCACAGCCCTGCCCGCTGCTGGTGACAGGGGGCCGAGGCCAACGGCGGCCAGACAGAGAACACAGCTCTGATTTTACCTAAAGATTTTCTCCTCACAGACATTACAGAACAACAACCTCGGCAGAGAGGTTACGTGGTGGGAACACAGCCCCTCTCTCTCCTAAAGGCAGCCTGAGAGCTCAACCAGCTCTCTGTAACTCTGGAAAGCTGGCTTTGTTTAGATGTGCAAGTGAGTTTCTTTCACAGACTTAACACCTACATTTCAAAACAAGTTTAATTTCAAGTCTTCCCGAGGCTGTAATACAATCTCCCTGCCAACTTCAGATACTGAACTTGATCACTGTGTTTTTAACCTCAGGCTATCGCTTAACTGAACTGTTGCACCTCGTTTATATATTATTTTTAAGTTAACACATGCCCTGAACAAATTCTCAATGGGAATGAAGTCACAAAGATGAAAATATCCTGAGATACTCAGTAGATTACGGGAGGGTTGGGTACCTACAGTTAATTTGTGATAGAATAATGCTACTTTTCCTCTAACCCAAACACTGTGAAAATTAATACCACCTTTTCCCCTTTAACTGAACTTTATACAAGGTCATCTGCTGATGAAACCAGTTTCTTCCAGTCTGAGGATACCTGGAGGAGTAACTGCTTCTCTCAGGCTGGACACGAAGCATTTCACAGCACCTCGTGGTGCTGAGAGGAGCCCAACGGCATCACTCATCGCCAACACAGACCTACAAGGCTACGGCACTCTGACACCAGACCTGCCAGGGGGACGGGACAGCTCGGTTGCCTGCAAAGGGTGGACCAAGAAGCTCAGCCAGACTAAGAACCACTTCAACAAGGCAATGAAAAAGCCTCTCTGTGACCAACTACTTACGTGCCTTCATCCGTATGCACTTGTAGCTGGCATTAGGGAGAGATTTTTCCAGGAAAAATAGTAGGAGGAAACTACTCTGGAACACGTTACAAGTCCCATGTCTCCAGGAACACTTAAGGGCTTTAAAAGTACAAGCATAATTTTTGGTAAAACTGTCGGGTTTTCTTTCCCTATTTCAATGAAAAGTTCAGAATGAAAAACAAGCTAAAATAATTGTTTTGCTGCAGGAAAGTAAGCTTCTTACTCTTTTGTTCACTGTAAGCTAAAGGAACACCAGACATGATTTATGTCATTATCACCTCAAGAAAAGTTCCATTTCAAGCAAAATAAACCCTTAATTATGTTAAAAGCAAAATATATTGTTTTTACCTAAACTATCCCGGTTCCAAGCAATCAAGCAGGCAGTGGTGTCTCAAATGGGGCCATTAATCCAGGTTTCAGTCACAATTACAAAAGCTTACTGCAATTTTAAATCCAAATAAACAAAACTGCCCTAGAGGTAACTCCTTCCCAAAAGGCCTCTTCTTCCTCTTGTCTTCCAGCCTGACTACTGGCACTTTTTGTTCTCATTATTTCCGATCACTGGATGTTTGTTCTTTCCTTCCCTTTCTACTCAGATGGCCGCATCCCCTTCCTTCCCTGCCCTCTCATCTGATCCAGAGACAAGTACGCACATCGTCCTCCAAGAGCACGCCAGCATTTGCAGTCTGCTGCCCCAGAGCCCGCGGGGTTACAGCCTCTGGTTGTATGCAGTCGCTCCATTCCCAACGTGCTTTCTCATGCTCTCCAGCAAACTTCTGCGCTGTTTGAAGGGGACAGCGTAGCCCATTCGAAGAAACATTTGGTGATTGTTTTATCCTTTCTTAAAGTTCTAATCAAGTTTTAAATAAAATATTAAAAAATCCCTATATTTTGCAACCTATGTCAAGTTTTTGTTCAGTCTGCTACAAAGAGAAGATCTGACCCTTTGTACCAGACTTTGTATTTTGCATCCACCCAACATTTGCAGATATCGCCACCCTGGACCCAAATTCCTGCCTAGCAATGGAATTGTTGCATGAAATAAGTGATACAGTGACAAAGTGGAAAAAAGTGATTATTAGAGCTTCAAGTGTGGAGAAAAGCAAAGAGGGAACATCAAGCATGAAGGTCACTTTTATCAAAGCTTTCCATCTTAACTTTTAAGAGAGTTACCTAGGCACTTCACCGCTAGTGTGATTCACCCTTCAGTTTCTGCATGTCATTAAACATCCTTTAGGTTTCCCTATCCTAGGTAGATAGGGACTAAGAGTCCTCGGATAGTTCACTTCATCAGGCTACGAGGCAGGAACTAGTAAAACTAAGCATTCCTTGTATTTATCACTCTTAAATGAGCAAGCTTCAGTGAACTAACTTCTGCCCAACAGAAGTCAGAACAGGCAATGTGGGTTTTTTTCTATTATGAGGGTCACTGCTATTTCAATGTGGTCTGATTTAGCATCAGTCAAGGGAACTGTTACTCTTCCCTCCGAGTGGATTCTGGGTCAATATCTCCCTGAGAAAGCCAGAGCAATGTCTGGATCTGCTGTCACTGCTGGCTACACGCTGCAATGCATGCCTAACAAACTAGCTCTGCCTTTCTCCTGACCGGTTGCTGACAACTCTGCTCCCTACATTTGTCCAGAATGATTTTATTTCACATTACCCCACTTCCGATGCACTGAAAAGGGCTTTTGGCTTCAGGAGCACGTTATCAGTGGAGACAGGACTCTACAGCAGACAGTTTATGAGAGTTTACCAACATATTCTGTTACACAGAATGCGTTAGGGATGTAACGCATATGTGGGATTTGCTGGTAGTCATTAGACCTTCTTTTCCACTATCAGCACTTTTGCTGGCCTAAGGAGAGTGAAGGCGTGAAGCAGACGACCTTGAATTTCTGTCAGAGCTGAGATGTCTATCACTAAGAGATGAGAGGTCCCTTTTCTGAGGCAGGACAAAATAAAACATTACATTTTATTTATAATACATTTTGATGTGTTACAATAAATAAAACATAACGCAACAACAAACGTAACGACCGCAGCCTGGCAACTTTGGGTCGGTGTCACGCAACATCCCTAGCGTTACCATTATAAGGGCGGAAAATGACTCTCGACTTTGCAGACTCTTTCTCGCAGCACCAGAAATCAAGCAGGCACCCAGACCGCAGCATGCTAGTGTGCGCAGCTCTGCTCAAGGCTGACCTTGGAGGCAACGCGCTGAGGGAAGGGCAAGTAAACACACAAAAAAGAAAAGCCAAGGGCTCCCACCTCCCAAGACCCCATGCCTGGACACCAACAACAGCTTACTGGAGCTACCTGGCTGAACATGTTTAATCGTGACTGATTACCACGTAATGATGTCAGAAGCCACCGTGGTCCCATTTTGCCCTTTTTTGTGAGCTAATGAAGGAAACAGTGCCTTTTTCATACTCTATCCTCCGAGTTAGCTGTGCATACTCCCTTGGACCCTGCAGGCCAGGTCCTGCTGCCTATTTCTGAATATTTCAGTACGCACCAGGTTCCTGTCTGATTACTCGCAGCAGGTACCCTGCTCTTGGGAATGTCTGTCACCAGCTAACCTGTGCTGGAGAGTCTCTGAGCGTCGCTCATCAGCGCCAACATGAAATGCGCAGGGTGGACAGACAGCTCTGTGTGATACCAAATATCCTCTTTGCCCTGGCAGATGAGAGCTCTCGTGAATATTGGTGGAGCTGGACGGCACAGGGAGGAAAGTATCAAGCTGTTGTCAGCTAGCATGACGGCAACAATTATAAATACATCTGGTCCTTTACTCTTGACGGAAAGATAAGTTTAAAATAGACCGTTTCTCATGTTGCAAACCCCTGCGGGTCCCACAAGCACCTCTGACTAGTCTCTGACGCTACCAGCACGCCTGCGCCTTCTGCATCTGCCGACTCCTGCCATGCAGCCCCACGCGCGCACAGACGAGGAAAGTTAATTTGACAAGAAGCCTGAAGCCAACTTGCTTCACCAGTCCAGACAATTTTACTCTGCTCAAACACAGGAAGAGGAGACTGGGAAGAAAAAGAAAAAAAAAAATAAATACACCTCCCTTTGGCACCCTCAAGGGAGAAAGGACAACCTTGCCTCCAAGACAGCGCTGGAAAGCGGCGGAGCACCAACGCCAGAGAATTGCTGTGTGACCTTCAGCAAACAGCTTCATCCGTCTCTGTCCAAGTCTCCTCTCCTGTATAATGGAGGTAATACCGAATCACACAGGGGCAAGTGAAACTTAATTCAAAGATGTCAGAGAAGGACTTGGAGAGCCTCAGACAGTGGATGCTACATGACTACAAAAGATACGCTCCCCATCCCTGACAACCCTTTCACAATCCCAACCACAGTAACAAAACCGAAGTGTGGCAGAGCACCCACACATCAGCTGGCAGGGCCGTTTGGCCGCTTCCCACATGACTAATTTCTGACAACTGCTGAGGGCAGGGGCACTGATGGAACTTGTCCTCTTCCCGATGGAGCTTTTATCTCTGCTTTTTTTAAATTTCAGAGCTCGTTTCAGATAAAAGCAGAACATACCACGTAGCTCCCTCACGCTTGACTGTGTTTCAGGGAAGAAAGAAAATAACAACTATGTTCTTCAGATGTTTATTGGGAGGGTGAAACAGAGCTAATAATCTCATCTTGAAACTGGAACATGCTGTAGCATTTATATATCTCTCTTATGAACAGAAGAGTACCAGTGAATGAACAACTACCAAGGCACTCATCGTGATTATTTGTATACTGCTGCTAATCCAGCCAGAGCTTCACAAATTGAGTATCTACTCAACAAGTCATCACATGGAGGGACAGGTTTCACCATATCAACTGAATTACCCAAAACAATGCTTAAGGAAAAACTGTGACACTTCCTTATTCAGCTGCTGAGGTGCAGAACCAGAGGCTGGGGAGCATCAGGCAGCAGCTTTTTGATCAGACCATGCCTCCCGTAGCACAGCCTACGATATTGGCTCTGCCTGGCACCCCGGCTCGGGCCTGGGCTGCGTTTTAGGAAAATGTAGTCATGGAAAACGGGAGCTGGAGCTATTCCCATCAGGCAGCATACGCACAGTTGGAGAGTAGTGTTTAATGTTCAGCAGAAACACAAAGCTTAGCAAATTAATTCAGCAAACAGAGATTCTCCAAATGAGCTGAACTAATGCAATTTTCTCCCTCCCTCCAAAAAACCCCAAGCTTTTTAGCCTGTCAACAGTTAGAAGCAAAAGACATCAACGCATCAATGTTATGCAACTTCAATTTTTCATTAAAAACATTTTGACAGAAAACTCCCTATGAGCTCAAATTCCACGTGAGCTGTAATCGCTTAAGAGTAGAGGCTACTTTAGCATGTTAGAAAGCTATGTAAAATATTTGTTTACAGATTGTGCAACTGTAATCATGGTAGCAAATACTCGGGACTCTGTTGCATTTTTACAGCATAACAGAAGTTTCTTGTTAACAGTGTGATGCATTTGTTCCCCATGCTTTCTGCAGTTATGGTAAAGATGTCACATATATGCATGTAATCAGCTTGAGAGATCTTACACCATCTAGAGCACGGATGCTCTAATTAGAAACCTTCTCAGGTTAGCTGCAAATTAGACCAAATATTTACTTTGCTCTGTAAGCAGAAGTGTTAAGATTTTATGACTGTTGGAAAGTATCATAAATACCCAGTAAAGATCACGTGAATTTTAAATAAAGCACTCCAATGGGAACCAAACGGTCGTAGAATTATCACTGGGATGGGATGCAAGTCACATTTTGGTGAAAGGAATCATACCATTACTGCCATACAGAATGTATTGAATAGGGGTGGCTTTTGTGTGATTTACGAACCACGCGAACACATACGCAAACCTATGCACAGATACACGCATAAATGCACGGATCGTTTCAGCCAGGAAAACTGCAGGGTGGAGTCACCCATAAACTCTTTCTCAGTGTGCAATCTGAATTGGAGGAACCACTTTGGAGGAAAAAAAAAAAAAAAAAAAGGAAGAAGTTCAGTCCCTCTGTCCCCTAAACAGTGCTGCTAAGGGAGCCACTGGCACTGACAGCATCTGGACTGTCGGTATCTGTCAGCTAGTGACAGCACTGAGCCTCCCAGACCATTTTACACAGGTCACCAGTCACCCAGTACTAAGTACTTCCGAGCACGCCATCCTCAGCAAGGTTTGAATGGATAATCCTGAAGGGCTCTTCAGTGACTATCTGCAGATTGAAGACTGAATCAAAAGAAAGCAGCAGCACAGGTTGAAATATGGAGGAATAAAGTTATAATAGGAAATCCAGAGCTGCACTTACGGTAATATATTCATCACAGTCCCCTTATGTCAATAAACCAAGAGGGGCCGGAGAGGAGCACGAGAGCACACGCTTTCTTTTGACAAGCTTTCGCTGAAGTCACCGACTGCAAGGACTGACAGCATCCTGCTGCCTCGCTCCAGCCAGGGTCCGACGCACAAGTTGCCGTGGAAACGGTAGAGATTTTCTTTTCTGTTGCATCACTGCAGCTGATGTAAAACTACGCAGGTCTCCAGATTGCTCGTACGGTGATGAATGAGAAGGAGTGGAGCAGATGTGCCTACCGCAGCCCGCACAGGGACTGCCATAGAAGGAGTAAACTCCGTGCGCGACATGGCAGAGCTCCTTCGTGCGCCCACTCCCGTGTGGGAATGCGCATTTGGGCCCCTTGCCGCCCCCACCGTGGGCAGGGCACCAGGGTGAAGCCCATTAACCCAACCTCAGGAATGCTCAGGAGCAAAGCTGTGACCCAGCTGCCATCTAAAATAACATTGCACAAACTGCTTGACTTGGCAAGTGCCGAAAGTAAGACAGTTTAGTTCAACAGCTTTGATTTTGTCAGTGCTTCTTTCAGGGGTTAGCTCCCACACCCTGAATTTCACTTTGAGTTCTGGCTATCCGCTAATCCTTCTCACACAAGACAAAATTATGCTGGGGCCTGTTTTTTGTGCTGGAGTGACCACAAAAGCTCCAGAAATCTTAAATCCTGCAACAACACTGAGCTGAGTCTCCAATTTGTAACGTGACTTGAGGCCAGTTTTTCAAGCCTGATTAGAAGTAGCACATAAAAGTCTTAGCGTTGCACTAGATCACATGAAATAACCAATAATCCTCGCCTGTGGTGGTCCATGCATGACCTGGCGTGAAAAAGCAGCACAGCTCTCTCCTCCATGATGCTGAACTGTAGTTTGATAAACACAGCACTTGCCAGAGAAAGATCGCTTCCTCTGGAGCATCAAATGGAAGGCACTTCCAGACAGAAAAACGCCAGACGTCGGTGGGTCACCAATCTGTTCCCGTACGGGAACTTGCCGCTCCCCCGATCTTGATAAAAATGAAGAGCTGGTTACGAACTGCACCCAAACCCCTTCAACCCAAATCCACAAACCCAAGCAGACTCCCACTGGCACCTTCCCAAAGCTGGGGATTGGACAATATTCTCAAGGCTCATCATCCTTCTCTGCAGCTGGAAACATGGAGCTGCCACCTCCCACCCCGCCTGCCTTCCACGAGAGGCTGAGGAGGAAAGGACTATCCAGCCACCTCCTTCACAGCCCCACTGGCACGTGAAAACGAGCCTTCCCATGCAATGGGGTGGAAAAGCCCATTCCTGGGTCTGGCAGAAAATTAATTATTTTAAACAATGCTGAGCAGGTGTAAAAAGAAGACAAGTTGTTCCTCACGAGCGATATTGTTCCCCCCCCACCCCATCCTGCTACAAAATGCGGCGACTGCCAAGTAATTAATCTGAATAAATATATTTAATGAAATAAAATACAGAGACATAAAAAATAATCAGATCAGAAGTGGAGATGGAGTTGGTGGATGCCTGGTCAGGATTTTGGCATTGCTACTGCTGTCTTTAAAAATGTGAGTAATGATGAGCAGGGAATGTCACTGTATCACTTCATATACTCAGTGGTGTGTGTCCTTCTCCAGTTCTCACTTTTTTAAAGCAAAAGAGATTTTCTACCCCGCTAGTGGATCTTTAACAGGAAGAAAACTCTGCAGTTGAGGAAAAAACCCCAAATAAATCTGCTGCATTGCTGGCCATTTCTGCATACAGAAGAAGAAAATGGAAAGAAAGTAACTTCCATTTAAAGTGATTATTTTCTGTTTAAAACTGTACGGTCTAAATTTGCACTTGGATTTAGGCCCTACGCCCGAGGGAAGCTTCATGTCCATACCCCTCATGAAAGGGCTGAAAGGTATTTGCAGTGAAAAGGAGGACACGTGAATTATGAGACAGGACTTCCACACTGCGAACTTCTTGTTTCCATCTGAGCTTCAACAAAGCACTACCAACCGCAGGCAGAGTCAGATGAAACTATGTAGTACGAACTCGAGAATATTATGATTTAATAAGAAATGCAGTGTACCATCATTTTTTATTCATTTTGCAAAGCTTCATAAACACGTTCTTCCTAACTTCTCCCACAATGATGAAGCTACTTAGAACCATTCAGAGAACAGCTCACAAGCTATTTCCAATATGAGATGCAAGAGTTTGGTTTTGTTGTTCCCCGCAGGAAAGCTGTGTCACAGGCACCAAATCTCCACCGTTACCTTCCCTAATGAATTGATGAAGGAAACTATCCTGCATATCCCTTCTGTTTTGGTAGTTGATGGGCTCCTGTGGCTTAGCTAAAATAAATTATGCAGGAATAGATATATGGACACACCAAATGTTTCTCTTCAAGACAACAAAAAAAGTGGAGCTTCAGGAATTGTTTTTTCTGCCCCCCTTTTTTTAAGCATTCCTCTGTGTATATAATACTGTGGCACATAATACAGTGTGACAGGTCATTTCATGCATCGTTTAACTCTTTGCACTGCAAAGTGCTATACCACAATAAAGATCAGATACACAGCCCCCCCACCCCAAATGCTGTGAAGTAGATGCAAAGCAGAGAAGTTTATAAATTACAGGAAAAAGAGGAAACCCTCTTTACCACCATCGAAAGGTTGTATTTTGTTTCTCCCCCTCCCCACATGACAGTGCCACTTTGCAATTTTTTATTTTTTTTTAACATAGGAAACTAAAAAATTAAAAAAATTATAAAAGTCAAAGACACAGACCCTCCTCCCCCCACAAGTTTTCCACCCAGGATTTAAAGGTAACATTTCCTTTTGCAGTGGTATTTTCATTGACATTTCAGAACAGAGGGAAGAAAGAGGCTTTGTAAAGATTTGTTTGTTAGAGAACGAAAGAATGTAGTTACGGCTATTTTTTCTTCCATACCTCTACAAACTATTTCTTTTCTCCATATTGCTTTTTAATGCCTTTTAAATAGATGTATCAGAAAATGGATAATTATATGATCACAAAGATATACAAGATTACCAATGTTGGAAACCGAAGACCTCGGTTTAGCCCATGAAGAGACAAAGCTGAAGTGTTTAGCACCGCAAGACCTCCTATACTAGTGCTGGGAAAAAGTGCCAGACAAAAGGCAGTGACGGGCAGGGCTGGTCTGTCCACCCACACCACATCTAAACACTCCGCAAAGTATAGATGACATTTTTCAAGTGAGGGGATAAGGTTTGGGCATTTAGCAATTATTGGAAAAACATTTTTCAAGTGCTCTACTTCACTCTCTGATATGTTAGTGAGCAGCAGTAAAATGAAAAGTATTAGAGAAAATTTTAAATAAATTTGAGCATTCCTCAAACCAGATCTGATGCTGTCTGACCAAAGTTATCTTAATGTAGCAATTAATTTATTTAAATATGCTAAGTTATGCTGATAGGCCAGTTTGCATAACTTAGGAGTCCCAGAGCCTCTTGAACTGAGCCACTCAAATACTTTGGCCCTTGACTTTGACAGCAGCTATTGCTAGAATGAAAAAACCCAAATCCAAACCTCACAGATTGCTAAATGGAAGGCATGAATTAAAAATGTACATACGATTCTCGTAACTTAATCATCATTACTGGATTTATGAATGTTTTCATGCACTGCAACTACCATTTATTATTCTATGACTGGTGCTTTCCCTTTGGCAAAGCAAACGTTGCAAATCAAACAGTAGTTATAAGTTCTGCGGCAACTCAATTATGGTCCTCACCATGGGTGAGGTTATTTACTTCAACCCTGATTTTATGATTTATTCAGTGGTTCTGCTACTGTTAGCTCTGTCCTTTGGTAGCAATGATGTTGTCAATTTACTAAGAGGTATACTTAAAACAATTTATAACAACACTTTGGAAAAACAATAATTTTCCTTGTTCATATCAAAAGAAATGTCAGATTCTTTTTCCCCTCAACAAAGTTTTCCTTATTCTGCTAATAACAAATTGAGGAACACATCATTTGCAGTAAACTTGTGGCAGTTAATAAGGATGATGCCGTGCCTGCTTTGCTTTCAAATCTCAGCATCAAACCGCTGTTGGATTCGACGCTGGCATTTAACGCCTCTAACGCCCGACTGGGGCTCCGCTGCGCCCCAGCTCTGCAGAACACAAGGGCGCTTTGGCTGAGAAGAAACGGCTACAACTTCTGTGAACCCTGACGGAGACACCAGTTTTAAAGACTTCTACCTCTTGACACCTAACCAATATTTTTCTTAATTCAGGGGGTGGGGGGAGAGGGACAGTTACCTGTAGAATGAAAGTTAGAAATCCCACAAAGAAAGATATCATTTACTTTTGGTAGCTTATTGCTATCTTCTCTACAGGGGGGTCTGTGTAAGAGACAGCTGAAGATGCTGCTCCCAACGCAGAATTACCCAGCAAGAGCACGAGGCGCTCTCGCTCGCCTTTCCTGCCAGCAGACAACACAAAAGCCTGTCTCTGGCCCTGTAATGCTAACTTGCTCTTTTATTCACTGAGAAAGGACAGAACAGAACAAACGGAGCAGACACTGCATCCTGTGGCTACAGCTCGGCGGCTGTTTCAACAAGTGAATGTACCAAATGAGAGCGAGCGAGCGAGCTACCTCCAGAGCACGAAATAGCTGCTTTTACCCTATGTTATATCACTGTTATGTGATATCTATACACAGGGTTTTGTTGTTGGGTGCTTTGTTGGTGGTGGCGGTTGTGGTTTGTTTTTTTTTTAATGCAGAAAGTATTAGCTCCAAAACATACAAAGTAATCTTTCTGCATGACACAGGTAATTTTTTTTCTCACAGATTTCATGTTCCATTAACTATGTTTTCATGGTGTGGAAGGAGAACATCTAGCATGTAACACCATAAACGTACTAAATCTTATCAGACAAACAACTGGTTGTACAATGTGGTCTTGACTTCCACTCTACCTTGCTTTCCACAGCAATGGTTTCTGCACTAGTGTACTTTGGCTCATAGCATATTGTTTGATTAAAAAAAACCCTCACCAAAAAATGTTAAATGTCTCTACATCTCAGTTGCGTAAGTCTACGAGAACGGCTAGGCACAACATCTTTGCCACTACATTTTTAACTGCTTAGTGCTGAAAGATGGAATTGCTTCATACACAACTGTGTTGCAAGAGCGGATTCTTTTAATTGTCGAATGTCAGCTGAGAGACAGATGGGGTATTCGGTCATAGGTCAGATCTAAGGTAGCCAAAGAGCGTAACATACCAAGCAGCACACATAAACAACATGAGTTTTTAAGCACGAGCTACAATATAAATCACAGACCACATTAAAGTGATTTACCTTCCTCATTCCAAGATGGAATGGAAGCAACTCTACACACAGATGGGAAATACATTTTATGGTTTCAGAAGTACATTGGGATTACTATTTTATGGTGTTTTAAATAGTTTTCCTGTTCCTACTTTTTATAAACACCCTTAACGACCCTCAGAGATACAACTTTGACTTCTAGATACAAGGGAGTTACATATTAGCAGGTCTGACTTGCACCTCGATGCTGTTAAATCTTATTAGTGCTCAAGTCTGGCACTAGGGCTTAATGGTGAATTATTAACAAAAGAGTATAAGGGGTTTTCACTTTGCTATAAAATCATTTTCTTACCAGCTAAGGTCATTACTAAAGTCACTGAAGTACTGAAATATTCACTACTGGGGCATATTCAAAGTCTCCCTGTTTCATAATTTTCTAAGTTATCATCTCCTAAGTTCCTGCTCTGTCCAACTGCAAAGCAACATAACTATCTCTAAACCAGAATTAAAATATACCTAACACGCTTTTCAGCAACTTGTCTTTCAGCAGGCTAACTTTTTGTAGCAATATAGCTATAGGTCTATCTATAAATGGAAGAAATGAAAGTACAATAATAATTCTTGCTGGTAAGAACAAACCTTGCACAAAAAGAAGCTTCCTTAGAGCTTCCTCATCACACAAAGAATAATATAGTTTTACCCATAAACAGCACTACGTAGTTCTGCAGCAGTGGGTGTTTTTACTCACATAGTAAGAAAAAACACCACCACAACCCAAAAAAACCTTCCTTCAGAGTATTTTTTCCTTCATGTTCCTCCCTCCTCGGCAGCCTCTTGTGCCCCTCGTCCACCCTGGCTTGCTCCTCCACCCAGCCGCCAGCTTTGTGTCCCCGACCCCCACTACCTCCCTCCCTCATTTGTGCAGGTCGTCTGAGGTCTTGAGCACATGCAGCTCTAAAGCAGTAAGTGCTATATGCATTGAAATACAGTACCACAATTAACACTTATTGTGTCTTACTGTCTTCATCTTTCCACACATCAGAACCAGAGAAGCGGCTCAGCAACCTTTGATGTGCCACCTTTCCTAGGGCGGACGCAGAGCGCAGTAACCGTAAGCCCTTTTAGCTTGAAGGCCGAATGTGGCAGCTCACGCCAGGGCTGCAGTGGACGACCGCAGGTGATCCTCCTGGATTGCTAACGCTCGGGTGGAAGATGGTGCTATGACCGTACGCGGTAGATGAAAAGTTTGTGCAGAAGCCAAGGCGCAGGTACTTGACCATCAGTCGCAAGGCAAGAGAGGAGTCTCGGGCCGCCCGTGTCCAAAACTGTGCGGCAGAGAGAAAGGAATGGCTGGGCTCTGAGCTCTCTGCTGCCATACAAACTCCGACCGTTATCAGGTTTGGGAAACTTATGATGCTCTAAGTCTTCGTCTCTTAGCAGAGGAGATTGGCGCAGATAAATAATCAAAAAACTTTTCTCAGTGTTTGTCCCTTACATTAGTTGAATATCATAATTAGATGTTTGCTGTTAAAATACCCTAATGATAGACTTCTGGGGGACTTTGGTTTTTAACCTGCTAGCAGAGAGCAGATAAAGATGTTAAAGCTGGAACCTAGCTTTGATGAACATTTGCCGTTGTGGCCAGCTCCTGAACCTAAAAATTTATTCATATTTTTCAGGCAGTTTGAGTAACAAGCCTTGCAGTAAGCTTCAGTAACTATTCAGAGCAATTCAGTAATTTTCTTCTTTTGCCACTTGCTTTCTGCAATCTAAGAGCAGTTTCTTGCTCTGACGCAACGTTACTTTTTCTGTAAAACATGGAAAGATCAAATGTGGATCCTGCAATTAATACAAGAATACTGCAACTTGCATAAAGCTAAGAATACTTACTTGAAATAAAATGCTTCTCTAAAGGGAGATGCACATAATTCTCACCTGTGCGAACATGGTTGGCTAATGAAAAACATATGCATGTGCACATACGTACACCATAAAAAAAATCAAACAACTTGAAATATGAATGAGTGTGAATGAACTGAAATTTTTTTTTTTTTTAGACTCAACCATGTTTCAATGCTGTGTCTATTTACACTTTCACAACCACGATTAAATGCAAAGGGTATACAGTGAACTTCCACTTCTTCTCTTTACAATTTTTAATACAGAGCAGTCCTTCAAAAGTGACCTATGTCACTTACGTCCTATACAAGCGTGACTAAATGAGAAACTTAGTAGTACTTATTTCAGAGGTTTCTTAACAGAATTTTCTTTACTTATTTTACTGTAAGTCAAACAAAAGTCAATCAGCAGTATTTGGCACTCAGTGCTAACAACTTCATAAAAAAACCCCCAAGACCAGTGAAAAAAATCAATAGGAATTAGACAGTTAACCCCCACCTAACATGTCTTACGACACCAGTTGTCTGAAGCGCAAAGGCAGGAAACATAAGACCACATAAATCTGTAACTTAAACTGGGCATGGGGGGCAGCGGTGGAAAACTCTTACACCTGCAGTCAACTCAGCAAGACACAGCTCTGCATTTCTTACCCAGCCAACCAGCAAGATATTAAAAAGAAAATGAGTAATGACTGAATAACTGGATATAGAAGGAAAAAAAAATATTCTCTACAAGTCCTCTTCAGTTTCTGTGTCAGTATCAAGTGGTCCCTATTAGTGCTAGGAAGTACGCATGAAAAGAAACAAGACCTGACAGCCTGGAGATCAGCAGCTCAGGCTCCACGCTGGCCTCTGCACCTGCTTCAGCTCAGCGGTGCACAAGGGCTCGGCAGGAGCAGGGCGAGGGAGGATGGTGGAAGGCCATCAATAATACATGTCTGAACAGCCAGGGGCAAGAAGAAGGGAACTGCATGCTGCATGGTGATTTCAAAGCTGGCGTTTCCAAGAGCATCCAAGGCCACTTCTGTGAGCATGGCCACCCTGTATTTATTGGTGTCTTCCAGCACATAAATGAGCTGCTGGAAGAGGCTTACTCTGGACTGCATCCCAGACCTGAGCAGCTCTCCAACACACCTGCAGAGAGATGGGAGAGTCTCTACCAGAAATTCAACACCAAATCTTCTTCTTTCACATTCAGGACTCGAGTTCATATGCAGGGAGGTCTGACTGCATTCTCATATCGGACACCGTTATCAGAATTTGACTCTGATACATAGGCTACCAACAAGGTCTGCACATCAGGCAACTAATGCTGCAAAAGCTTTCCAGAGACCTATGGATTGTTTGGCTTCTATTCTCTGTTGCTCATAGTCCTCATTCAGAAAAAAGATTCACCACCAGCTTCCACGTATCGTTTGTCTGGTCATTTCTGTTGCTATCCTGCATCTTGATGCATCTCTCCACGGAGTCAGCAACAGCCTTTTTGATTTTCCTGGGACTAAGAACTAGCACACTTCAACATACCTGAGTGCAAAGTTCGGTAACACACAATCACAGCACCGTCAGCCTCTGAAGTTCAAGTCATCCTGAGGGTTTAATGCTCATTTTCCTGGTATTTGCTGTTTCCTATCCTGTCTACATTTCTGTCCTTCCCACTACTCTGTTGCTAGCAGCAAGTGAACTGGCTACAAGCATTTTGCCTTTGCTTCCAGATGTACTAAGAAAGTAATTTGGATCCTCTTTCTTCAGTACATGCAGCTCCTCCTCATCAGTTCCCTAGGCTTCAGGGAAGGTTACCTCCCACCCTTCTGCATCTTTATTCTCCGAGCGCCTCAGTCTCCTCATCTGCTTTGTCGTCCTGCTCCCCACCACACATCTGTTCCTCTGAAAGTACAAGAACTTGTCACGCCCCAGCCCCAAGCTTGGGGAGCTCTCTGGGGAGTACCACACATGCACAGGAGGGGGAGCGCTCCAAAAACTCACCTTATTAATTCTTGCTGCTTATATATTTGATTCTCCCTCTGAAACTCACAGGTTGTACAAGTTTTAAACCCACTGGCCTACATTCGGCAGGGAGGGGAGATACCAGATACAATCACAATTCTGCGGGTTCTATAAAATCAAGTGATTAGATATTAGAGAGAGAACAACTTCATCTGAGCAACGTCAGTGCCACGGCTGTGAGAATTCCTGCAGCGAGCACTCAACACCCATTTGCCTTGAGACAACCCGCACACAACCGAGAACTTACGTATGACCCCTCTATATGGGAAGAGCTCCTGAGAAAACCTGCAGTCAACACGGAGATGCAAACCTGAGAGAAGCTGTGTTTCTGTTACCCACCAAACTCCCCAAGAGGCCTGCCTTTCATCCCAGCAGCCCTTCAGCGCATCCAGTTCAAGACCAGCATCAGTTATGGGCCTCCATCCCAACTCAGGGCTATTCGTTCCTGCCCCTGCATCGGGGTATCGCTGCCCTCTCGGAGGTGCCAACACTAGTTGTTCATCAGGGTGTAGTAAAAACTCCGTGCACAAAGTTGGAAGGCAACTACTTCTAAACATATCAGTTTGGGGGGGTCGCAGTGGGCAGGGGAGGGAAAAATCCTTGAACAGAAAAACTAACAGTCCAGAGTTCGTTATTTAAAACATACCTGCTTACCTGTGAATTTCTTCACAAGAATCTTGTCCTCAGTTTCAGACAAGAGCAAAAGTTGTATTTTTTTTTCAATAAGAACAATAAATGTTTCATATGTCAAATCACAGAAAAAAAGGACTATTATCATCTCAATAGGTAAGTACCACTGGGTACCAAGTTAACTCACGTTGGCTTATCGTTAAGCACATTGTACTAGAAACTTCAAACACTGCAGGAATCCATGTTTGCAGTTTTACTAAATATCTACTGAAATAAGAATTCACATAGTATAAATACAGGTGTACTCCCCCTCCCCCTGCTCTCCATGCCATCGTTTCATATGGCAGATTTAAGAACAAGCGACATTGAATTTTTGACTTCTCCAGATAACTTCAGTAGAAGGTAGGGCTCCTCCCTGTTTTTAGAAATTAAACTGCTTACTTATCATATAGTATCTTTCAGTGTTTCTCTTTCTAATTCTGTCTGGGTTTTCACATCCATAGGAGTTTCAACAGGAATTTGGCCATGAAGTTATCCTCCATAAAATACCATAAAATATTTTTAAAAATTCATCCTTTATTATTTAAAAAAATAACTCTTAACAATGACAGTCTCAGATTTTCCATATCTTTTTACATTCACAGCTGCAAATAATTATTTTCTGATCATTTTCATTGATTAGTTTATTAAGGTTTGTTTATGAGCATTTCTACTAAAGTGTAATAACTCATACCACTGGAGTCGTGTGTATAGTTTGCTCACTCCTCCCAGCTCTGTTCCTACGTACACTGATCTTATGCATACAGCAAACTACAGAACACTTCTGTAACCATTTATTGATAACATACTGACAAACTATTAAGAGTATGTTGAGTATTACCCAATTGAATGTATCAGTTTAAGGGATCTGTGGCGAGGAGGAGGCAGGGATATATTCATGCAAAACCATGGAAAACACCCCAAAACAACTGGTTGCTACTGCCAACAGCTACGCTTCGGCTGATGAAAGTCTTTGAGCCAAGAACTATTGCTATATGCTCTGCACGTGGAAATACCGAAATGACCTATCCGTAAGTAGTATTACTCTGAATTGCTTTTGGCTTTTTCTTTACTACAGCCTTCCCCAGATCTTGCATGTTATTTAAAACTATTTTAATGATGTTTCGTGCATTTAAAAATGCTAGATGTAACCTGGTGCATGTGCCTCATCAGAATGATGCTGAAGGCGACTCTGGCATGCCCTAGTTGCTGAGCTCAAAACAAATGACGCTTTTAGCGATGGGTACATGGGGGTTCATCACTGTATAACTCTGCCCAAAGCCTAAATGGAAATATCAAAAAAGCCACAAGAAAAAACCTATCTTTTTAGATAAAGTCCTCTGTTTTGTTCCTCCAGGAACTGAAAACTAAACTAGCATGAAATACCCTTCCCTCCCCTTGTCTGACATCCCAGTAAGACACCTGGGCTGCAGATGTAGGCGGGGGGAAACACTGGAAGAGACCCTGCTTCACAGAAATCTGGGCCAGCATTTGTAAAAGCCTGCACTGAGTCTCCGATACCTGTATTCCTATCCTTGTTGTTGCTTTATCTGCTAATTCTTTATCAGAATTTCCTCCTGCAGAGAGCAAAATGAGAAATCCCTCCCTTTCCTGCAGTTTATTCAGCCAACCGGGGACAGAGCCACAGGTCCTGGGCCAGCCCTCTCCCGTGGCCTGCTTTGCCCTCCGAAGCAGGGCAAACGGGGCTGTCCAAGCAGCATCTGGACTTGAGACGCTATCTCTTAAAGCATGCTCTTGAGGGATCAATCTTATGCCCTGTTTTCTTGCACAAGGTCAGGTCACAATCTGGTCTCTTAAACCAGCAGCAGTCCTTCTACAAGTTTTTCTTTTTCTCAATAAGGATCTCAAGGAATTGTAAAAATGTGTGACTTAAATTTATATATATATATATTTTTAAAGAAAAACATCTAGGAAGAGTCAATGTTCTGTCTTTTCAGCTTTATCTGTCCGAGTTAGACTCATGCGTGCACATGCAACAGCTAATGGAAACAGATGCAGCTTCCTGCACAGACATAGCAAGTAAAATGGCTCTCACCAAGCCAAGCAAAGTATCTTTAATTAGAAACACACCTTCATTAAAGTCTTTAAAAGGAAAATTCAATTTTCACCTAACTTGAAGGCTTTTTACATTTTGTAATTAGTAGCAACTATCCTAACTAATGAAAACTAAATACCTTCTTCACATGCCCTTACTTGGGAGGTTGTGAGATGCAGCTGCACACACGATCAGGCTTTCACAAGAGCACGCTGGAGACAGAAACAGTGAGGAAACCTGGAGTTCACCAAGGGCTAATGCTACCACTGCATCAGCTTCTTGCAGGGTTCCCAGCCAAGCCCTCTGTGCTTCTCTCTGGAGGACTTCACGCTCCACAGCTCCTTTGACAGGCTCTTCAAAGAAATGAAGAAATGGTATTTCTCATGGAAGAAGTGTCCCAGCTGAAAGAGGCAGGTTGCCCTAAGCATAACACCATGCCTCAAAGGGAAAGCTGTTGCATTTCTTTGCCCTGCCTCTATCCCACCATACTGAGCAGGGGCTCACTCTTTCCAAGCTCCTGATCTTCCCTGATCAGAGAGGAACATTCACAGATAGTGTGAGGTTGCTACCACAGTTACACTTGCACAGCTCTTGAAATCATGCTCATAGTTTCTAGCAATTGTAACTCCCTTCAGAAATGCCAACGGGCACAACGTCATGCTTCAGGGATTGCAAGCTCACAGGAGAGTTATACAGGGTGCCTGTTGTACACACAGGGTGCTTCAACTCACACTTGCTGAATGAACCACTGCTCCAGCAGCTTAGGATATTAGTGTCCCCAGCTGTGTGCACGATAAGAATTGCAAACTCCTCCCAAAGTCTGCAGAAGCAAATCTGTACTTGGACATCAGAGTGTGAATTGCAGTGTTAGTGCAAACTAATTTCAGACTAGCTTGAAAGCATTCTCAGAGAATAGTTTGGCTTGGAAGGGACCTTTAAAGGCCATCTAGTCCAACCACTCTGCAATGAGCAGGAACATCTCCAACTAGGTCAGGTTGCTCAGAGCCCCATCCAACCTTAAATGGTTCCAGGGATGGGAATCTATCTGGGCAAACTGTTCCAGTGTTTCACTGCCCTCACTGTAAAAAATGTCTTCCTTATATCTAGTCCAAATCTGCCCTCCTTTAGTTTAAAACCATTATCCCTTGTCCTATTGCAACAGGCCCTGCCAAAAAGTTTGTCCCCATTAAGTACTGAAAGGCCACAATAAGGTCTCCCCGGAACGTTCTCTTCTCCAGGCTGAACCACCCCAACTCTTTCAGCCTGTCTCCATAGAAGAGGTGCTCCAGCCCTCTGATCCTCTTTGTGGCCCTCCTCTGAACCCACACCAACAGCTCCATATCTGTCTTATTTTGGGGACCCCAGAGGTGGACGCAGTACTCCAGGTGGGGTCTCACCAGAGTGGAGTAGAGGGGCAGAATCACCTCCCTTGCCCTGCTGGCCAGCCTTCTTTTGATGCAGCCTGGGGTACGGTTGACTTTCTGGGCTGTGAGAGCACATTTTCAGCTCATGTCCAGCTTTTCATCTACCTGTACCCCCAAGTCCTTTTCTGCAGCACTGCTCTCAATCCTTTCTTTCCTCAGCCTGTATTGATACCTGGGGTTGCCCTGACCCATGTGCAGGACCTTGCACTTGGCCTTGTTGAACCTCATGAGGTTCACATGGGCCACTTACTCCTTTCTACTCTTTTTAAAAATGTATGCAGTGTTTCCATTTTTCCAGTCACCAAGGACTTCCGTGACTTTTCAAATATCACAGAGAGTGGCACGGCAACTACATCAGCCAGTTCCCTCAGGACTCTGGGATGCCTCTCATCAGGTCCCATAGACTTACGTATGTTCAGGTTCCTCAGGTGGACATGAACCTGATCTTCTCTTACAGTGGGAGGGACTTTGTTCCCCCAGTCTCTGTTTTGCCATCTATCCACTCGAGTGGTGTGGAAAGGGAGGTTGCCAGTGAAGACTGAGGCCTTCTCGTCATCTGTTGTTACCAGTTTGCCAGTTGTGGTCATCAGGAGCGGTACGCTTTCTTTGACCTTCCTTTTCTGGCTGACAGACCTGTAGAAGCCCGTCTTACCATTCTTTGCATCCCTTGCCAAATTCAGCTCCAGCCGCGCCTTGGCCTTCCTGACCCCATCCCTACACAACCGGGCAGCGTCCCTATGCTCTTCCCAGGAACCTGGCCCCGCTTCCACTGCCTGTGCGTTTCCTTCTTGCCCTTCACTGTGACCAGCAGGTCTCGGCTCATCCATGCCAGGCTCTTGCTTGCCTTTCCTGATTTCTTACAGCTGGAGATTGAGAGCTCTTGCACTTCATGGAAAGTCTCCTTAAAGACCTGCCAGCTCTGTTGTGCTCCCTTGTCCCTGAGGACAGTTTCCCAAGAGGTCCTATTGGCTCACTCCTTGAACAGCTGGAAGCTTGCTTTCCTAAAATTCAGGGTCCTGACTGTACTCTTTGCCTGACCCATATCCCTCAGGACTGTGAGCTCCAGCAGTGCATGATCACTGCAGCTCAGGCTGCCTCCAATCTTGACATCACCAATTAGCTCACTCATTATGCAGGGCTATTGTGCTGATTTTGGCTGGGATAGAGATAATTTTCTTCATAGTATGGGGCTGTTTTGGATTTGTGCTGAAAACAGTGTTGATAACACAGAGATGTCTTAGTTACTGCTGAGCAGTGCTTACACAGAGCCAAGGCCTTTTCTGCTCCTCACACCACCCCACCAGCGAGGAGGCTGAGGGTGCACAAGAATTTGGGAGGGGACACCGCCAGGACAGCTGACCCCAACTGACCAAAGGGATATCCCATACCATATGACATCATGCTCAGCAATAAAAGCTGGGAGAAGAGGAAGGAGGGGGGGACATGTTCAGAGTGATGGCATTTGTCTTCCCAAGTCACCATTACCGGTGATGGAGCCCTGCTTTCCTGGGGATGGCTGAACACCTGCCTGCCCGTGGGAAGTGGGGAATGAATTCCTTGTTTTGCTTTGCTTGCATGTGCAGCTTTTGCTTTACCTATTAAACTGTCTTTATCTCAACCCACAAGTTTTCTCACTTTTACCCTTTTGATTCTCTCTCCCATCCCACCAGGTGAGGAGCAAGGAAGTGGCTGGGTGGTGCTCAGCTGCTGGCTGGGGTGAAGCCACGACAGCTGTGAAGAGGTGCAGCTAAGGCTTTAGAGCACATATGCTTTCCGGTCTCTCATACAGAGGGTAACATCCAGAGTAATAATATCTGAAGTCACTCTAGCAAGGTTCTCCCCAAGCTCCTCTGTAGCAACCTCACCTTGTCAAAGCCTGCAGTGAACACTTGCAAACACAGCCATTTCTGTTTACGTATCTTCTGATTCTTGTCTAGATCTGACCTCCAATAATGCACTGAGGAGGGTACCAGTTTACCAGCTAAGCCCTTAGCTCTCCTCTTTCCAAACCATTAACCACTTGCAATCAGACTGTAACAGGTATGGCTGTTAATATGCCTCTTATTTTGCAGGTGACTTTGCAAACACCAGTCTGTAAGCAGCGAGTCATGGCAGCCAGTTAACTTTAGTTCCTAAAGGGCATAAACCCCAAATTTAGTAACTCAAAAGCCTCAGAAGGTGGGTAGATCAAAGCAGAGCAAGCGTGTCTGCAGTGTGGGACCCTTCACCTCACTTGTCGCTCAGAACAAAGCCCACCAGCTGAGAGTAGGCTCACAAAACCCACAAACTATGGCACACGTTTAGGATCTTCTTGACTCACATATGGCACATCCCTTCCGCACAGCGACTGGAAAAGCAAATGCTTCACTGCTCTCAGTGCCTCAGTCTCCTTTGGAGCCTCCAGCCACTTAAACTGCCTTTGAGCTACACAATTTCAGCAATTTTCTTTTGAGGACAAGTCTTTAATTGAGAAATAATCTTGTCCAGTACATCAAAAAAAGCCTGCACTAGCAAAAAAAAGTTAAAAAAAAAAAAAAAAAGAAAATCAAGTGTTTCACTTGGAGACCCCATTTCAGAGAAATTGCTTGCTTTCTTTAGCTGTGTATTTCCTTGGCCCGTGGGGGATGTACGTGTACCACCTTCGATAAAGGTCTGGCAGCGTTACAGACTCTTTGACAGTGTTCTGAGAAGCAACTGATTTAACTGATTACAGCAAGACTGTACTCTGCTGGTCACATCACTTCCCTGACAGCCCAGATGATGAAAAAAGATGCTGTAGTTTGTTCTTGTTATACTTGGGTTTCTCCTTGGTTTTAACTGCATCGCCACTACTCTGTACCTGTCATCTTCCCACTCAAAGCCTTTTTTTATTTTTTTTATTCTTTTTACTTTAAGTACTCATTTACAACAGTAAGATCATAGGAAGTAATTAAGTATGCATATGCATTTTATTACCCTGAACACTCTTGTTTTATTCAACACCTAGATAATGGGCATTTCCTCATTCAAAGCAGCATCTGAAAATTGCATACTTATTCAAAATAAGACCTCAAACTATTTAAATGCACAACAAGACATCAAAGGCTACTATCAAACTCTGGTCCATTTGACCAGCATATATTTAAACTACTGAAAAGCTTAAAGGAAAATTGCAGAGTTAAAAAAGTAGCTTTTAAGTGCAATACGCATTTCCATAAAGATACTGACAATTAAAAAAGTTCACCCTCATGTGGCAGCAGTGACCTAAGAAAGTGCGTTTGTTGGATCTGTTACTACTGGCAGTATTCACTACAGCAGAGCAAAGCAAAGCAAAACCAAGGTCTTGTTCTCTGCTGGAATTTCACCAGCGTTTCTCAGCGAGACTTGGAAAGCCGAAAGCCAGTCCATGCTTTTGCTGGCAGGTGAAAGCCAGGTGGGTCTACCAGGATTTCTCTTACCCTACAGCTGCAGCAACTGAACCACAAGTACACAACAGGGATTTCTCAGAGTTTCAGAGCACAAAACAAAAATTACACCAAATTTACTCTGGAGTGCTCACCAGCACCTTCTCCTTCCTCGGCACTGTTTTCCCTGTGAATGGTCAATATATTACCCTTATCCATTTTCAGTGCTGCAGTCACTGATCATAAATAACAAACAAGTGAATACACAACTGAAAACTATGCTATCTTGCTTCATTTTGTTATCAGCATAAATTTCAGCATTGCGTTTTTCCTGGACACCTCTTATCACAAGCACAACGCCCTGTCGTTCCTGATTATAATTCTGTAACAACTTTAAGAGAGAGGTGTACATTTAAGCTAATTTAGGCTAGTAAGACTAGGTTATATCTCCTTTTCCTCTCTGTTAATCTACATTGTGTCCTCTGCAGACCTGGATGTCAGCAGAGTGATTTATGACCAGCGATAAGCTGTGCTGCAGATCAGATCTGAGTTATGTTGGCAGATCAGTTCGGAAGCCTGGGCTGGAATAAAAACGTGGCACAAGAAGGGAGGCAGGCTGTCAGAGCGGCGCACACGTATGCATCTGTTTACGTGCCTGGTGATGGCCACGGTGGGGAGGAAGTCCAAGACTGAAATAGCACAAGGAATTGCTAAAAATCAGGATTAAGATGCACTGGTAGAGCGGTGAAGGAAACTTTGCATATAGGCTGCCTACACCGTGTCTGACTCAGAGCTCTTAGTCACATTTGTGTGAATAACATTCATCAAACGCTCAAATGCAACTGTTCGTGGAACAGTATCGGTGAGACCGGGCCCATTCAAACAGCGTAAGCGACTCTCCCCTCTCCAAGCAAGTTCAGGATGAACGCAGGGTTTGCAAAACCTGCAGTGGGCTTCAGTTTCAGATACCTTTCTGTCTGCCTCTTGCAGTATTAGAAAATACGTTATTACGGTTCTTTAACTGTTGCACCTAAATAAAAATGAACCATGGAGGGAAGCGCAGCGAATGGTGCAGCAGAGGCCCAAGCTGTTCTGCACAGCACGCTCCTCCCTGGTCTATTCTTCTCCAAGATCAGAGCACCTTTTCTACTGATCAGTAAAATTTACACTGACTAACGAGCCCCAGACACACACCAGCAGCAAACAGAAGAAAAGACCCCAGTGGGAAGTAACCAAAAGAAAAGGGCATGGTGAGAGCGAGGCATGCCTTGGTAACGACAACGAGTGTAAGGGCTGCCCTGGGAGCCCATCGCTGTGGCTTCAGGCAAAGCTGCAGGCAGCCAGGGAGCAGAGGCGGGAAGCCAGGGTCTAAATAGGGTGAGGGACAGTAGGTGCTGGAGCTGCGGGCCTAGATACTGAACCATCAGTCCCAATAATCACTCAAACTCGTTAATGGAGCTGCCGAGACTTCCTTTGTTCCCGCGCATCGCTCTGGAAGCGAGCTGCCGGTAAGTGCAAAGCACAATTAAGTTTTTTGCTCAGGGATCAGACTCTTCAGGCAAACACTGCTCAGCCCCGGTGACTTATCGTGTGCGACCCTATCTGCCTCAGCTCCTCCAAATTTCTACCTCTGACAAAAATCTTATCTTCTCTGAAAGGTAACCCGAGGGCAGGAGACTCTTCCTCACCTTTAAAACAGACCACTAATAAATAAATCCTCCAGTCCCACAGTTGCTGTGTGCTGTGAATCTCAAGCGACAGCTTTGCTCTGCCCCACACAGGAACGTGAACACCTGACGCAGGATTTTCGTTTAATTTTTAACCACAGACCAGGATTCAGTTTGGCTCCACAAGATCTTAGCAGGGGGTGATGGGAGGACAAGCAAGTGCCTGAAAAGCTTATACTTGCAATCTTTTAACAATGACAGCACTCATCCGCGTAGCTTCTTTAACTAATAGCAACTAAGATATTTTATATTAGGTACCGTACAAGATGATTCCAGGGTATACGGCTACTATGGAGTAATCAGTCCTATAGGATTAGAAGCAGTCTGCTGAGCCTAATGCTTTAACATCTAAGAATTATTCATCATCTCATGATAACCATATTTTCTGTAATGTATTATTACTTATATGTTAATGGCACCCTTACAGCATTTAAAAGCCTGTCACGCCCAGCACCACACTGCCGTTTATTTCCTGTATATATACCGCTTGCTGTCATCAATGTCTCTTCTCAAGCCTTTTTAGCTGTTGACCCAATTTAATGCCTTGCTGGAGATTGTCTTCCCAGCTGTAATTACAGTAAAAAAGGACTTCACAATAAATGCATTTCTCCAGCGCCCACAGCATCTGTTAACTCTTCTCTCAGTGTACGTGCTTGCCTTCTAGACATGTTCCAAGAAGATACACATTCAGTAGCATAAATTATTTGTCTTCCCAGTACAATTCACCTCAGAATAAATATTTAGATCCTAGTAATGAAAACCCAGCTAAAGCTTTAGTTGCCATTTTGCAGTGCTATACATGCTTAGAAAAGAACTTGGACATTATAGCAATTTGTAGTGTGTTACCCACAACACTGCAATCCAGCTTTACCTCAGCTGTGATTACAGCATGGCCATCAGTCAATTTAACCTGATTTGGTTGCTCTTTCTCTGACAGCTTGACACCAAGATTGCAACAAGCCCTATCTACAACATGATAATTAGCAACACACATTAGAATAAAACAGCTCAGACATTGCACTTATTAGCAATCTCTAAGATTACTTTAGCTGAATGACCTTCAGGTATAGTCTAATTCTATAAAGTAATATATGTTCCAAGTTTATTTGAGTTTTCCTGTGATTTCCCAGGATTCTTCCCTGTCTGCAACTCAGATCTACGTTAGAAATAGATAACAATGCTGATGACTTGCTGAATGATCCTGGTGAGTGATCATTCATAGCATCAGATCAGGCATCCCCAAACATTAAAGAAAAACAAACAAACAAAAGCAAGCCACTACTATTTCTTTATTGCCCACCACTCCCTACAGGAGAGACATGTTTTGAGGGGAAAAGGAAACTTCATTGAAGGTGTGCTTGCGGATCTTCTCTTCCTGAGCTCTGTGTACATGGAGGAGGGGCATCATCCGCTGTTTGCCTCTCTCCAAGGAAAAGTGTTTCCCTGCCCACATGAACCTACTGGAGCTCAGAAAACAGTTTGCCATCACAGGATTTCCAAAGCTGGGGCACAGACCTGATGGGACCATGCTGTCCCGTGCAAATAACGGTCACCAGCTTTGAATGCAGAGTGAGCGCGTCCAGCTGTGCTCATGCATCTCGTGTACGGTACAGGCTCATTTCATGCATAAGCAGGCAATTGACAGACATGCGTCAATCCCACCACCAGGTAAATCCTTTGACATCAGGACACCCAGAATAGAAGGATGCAGAGCCTCCTACACATCCATATCTGTTAATCAGATCTGGACACGTAACACTCCAAGAAAGTTCACTGCTTCCTAACTTGAGAGAGATGGAGGAAAGGGAACAGGGTGAGATGAGAACAAATCAGCCATGAAAGTCCCCGCAGCATGTGTGACACTAGAAAGCAAAACTTTCTCTGCCATTTATTAACTAACACCTTTTTTAGGATGAGGATGCAAAGTGATGAAGCACTGTCAAGTAAGGAACAAATATTACAAATGAAAACTCACCAGAAGACAGAAAGCTTGTGCCAGTCTTACACCAGCTCTTGCATTTACCCCAGACTCAAACAGAAAATCCTCTGTACCAAATAATTAATAAGGAGAGGAAAGCGCTTACAACTACACAGTCGCATGAGAATCAGTGGGGAAAAAGTAACTGAAGAGCCCACCAGTCACAGGTAAGCAAATGCTTGATTCTGACACAATCTGTTAATGTTAACAACTATTAACTCTGAAGCAAGAGCCACTCATTCACTTTGTAGGTAGCTCACAGGGCCTCCAGCCGTGCTGGCCGTATGCGTGGGGAGATATAAATACCACCCCAGCCCAACTGAGCAAATGTAGCTCGCTGAGCGTTTGCCGATTGCCTATCCACATACAGTTTTGCGAAGCACCACCAGTTACATAGCGTCAGACTGACAAGACATAGATTATTCAACCTGAAAAGAAGTATTGTTAGAATTAACTTAATTTTCTCACACTCGACAGGGGGTGGAAAAGACTCATCGTGCCCTTCTTCCTCTTTCACATGAGGAAGAGGGACTGCTTGGGGAAACGAATGTTCAAAACTTAGAATCCAGAAATAAAACTTCATAAATTACTGTATTTCACAACTTCCTCTCATCCTACTGTCTTATTTTGCTTTTAAATGCATGCATTGCTTTTTCTTTTAAGTTGAGCTGGAACCTTTTTTGGGTCAAGCACAACCTTACTCTATTTGCATGTAACTTGAGCAGTGGATACCATATTCTATAAAATATAATTCAGTTTCTTGAAGCTGGTGAATTCAATACAGCAGGTTGCTCCATCTAGAGATGTAGTAATTCTATGTGACGGTGATGAGCAATCATAGTAGGCTCTCCTGAAACCTACGCATTTGGTAGGTGATCCTGTTTAAATGTTAGACATAATACACTATACTACACAAAGGACTGATTGAAAGAACACCCCATGGTAAAATCCAAGACTAGACGGGAAACACCTTCTTAGAATGAGAGCTACAAAGATGCTTCTTACTCCTCTTTTTTGAGGGGAAAAAAATAAATCCTACAAGAAATGAGAGGGAAAGGGAAAAGACCCTTCAGTAATCAGCAAAGGAGGGGCAGAGACCAGAGATGATCTCCACTCAGTAGCTTGTGGAAAGGGGGAGCAGCAGTTGTCATACAGTCTACAAAGTGTTGCAGTATTGCCTTTTGTGATGACCCAAGAGCTGCTATGTGTGGTCGTGCCTCTCCAAAGTCACAGTGTGTCATGATGCCAGGACTTAGCAGTTCTCCAGGTCACCAGTAGGAGATACTAAGGGACGTTCAGGCACTACAAAAAGTGAGTACCACTATTCGACAAAATTTGCAGCTGTGCAATCTCATACAATGGGACAGGTTAATCAAATCTCATGCTTCAAGGCATAATACGATTGCCTACAGGATGACGAAGGCACTTCTTGCCCATAGTGTTTTACAAACAGTTGTTCTCATCTTTCTCCAAAACAGGCAGATAAATCGGTGTTACAAATATGGCCAAATCATACAAATTATGACAAATCATATGCAGGACACTAATTTGCACAAAAGAATCACCAGAATCTTTTTATCACTTCTATTTACTTCTTTTTTAGTAAAAACAGATAGCTGGAAAAGGCTGAATTTCTATGAATTAACAGAAAATTGGTAGAAAAATGTTCTAGTCTCTGCCTTCTCTATTTTTAACATACACTTAACCTGAGTTCATCCACAGCCTGTTGATTAAAACTATTTACATGCAAGTTTTGTTTCACCTCACATTAAAAGATTATTTGTAGCTATGGCACAGCTAAAAAAATCCTCCTCTGCTAAAGGAAGAGGTATGAAATAAGAAATAAACACTATTAAAAGCAAGTTATTTTAAGCAGGTATTTTCTTGAACTGAGGCAGCATTGGCTAACTTTCATTTATGATCTTTATTTCCCCAGTGGCTAGGCCAGATTTTTTTCTTTTTTAATCTATACCTTTTTGCGACAGGCCCGAGTGCCTTGCCTTGTAGGCATGTCCTGTGCAGGGGGTGGAAAAGGTTAAAGTTACATTCAGGCTATAAAGTCAACCTCTCAGAAATGAAGAGATTCCAGAAAACAAGGAGAATACAATTAATAACTATTTGTTTCAAGCAATTTGCTCACCACCACGCAGGAACTCCATGGCAGAAGCAGAAATGCACTACATGGGCTACCATCACCATTCTTCTGCCTGTTACCCTCATCCCCTACGCATCTGCTGCCTTCTGCAACAAGTCCGGCAGGGCCTTACGGGTGAACTGCTAACCTGTGAGCAACTCCACCGGACACATGAAGTAATAAAAGTGCAACTGCAGGCAGAGGTAAAATTGTGGAGATGGTGACATTTCACATCCAAGAGCTCAGGAAGAAAAGCACCAAGATGAAAAGACATCAAGCTCTTCAGGAAAAAACATGAAGTTGAAAGATCACAACTGAGCAACACGGAGGTCCAGCCCCTTCCAGGGGGCTGCAGAGCCCGTTCTGTCCCCACCTGCCGACAACTGCCCAGCTCATCGGATGCCTTACTAGCACTGCTTCGCTCAATAGCTCCCAACTCCTACCCATCTATCTTGTGCATTGCCCAATAAATAACTGCTTTATGCTTCAACAGCGTGAATATCCTGCTTGCAGAGTCTTTGTGTGCCGCAAAGTGTACCTCAACAAGCCGACCCCGAGTGGAATGGTTACAGGGTTGCTGTAGAAAATTGAAGTCTGAAAAGTAGGGGAACTGCTCCCACAATAGTATCTCCATGCACAAACTATGACTAAATATCTATTTTTTGCAAATCTGTTTGTAGAGGGAAGAGTGGAAGCGTCTAAATTTACAAGGATCCTGAAGATTTATCAGATTTCCATAACAGTTAGCAGATAAAATCCATATGGGAGACATCCCCACAAGAATTAATTTTACTTCTCAAACATAATATGAATAATATATGGCATGAAAGTGGGGCAGAACAACATACCTGTTTGTTTTTTTTTTTTCTTTATAGCAATATCACTACACAGATGGCAAGGAGCTCTTATTAACCACAGTAAGAATATTCCATCATTTGCACAATGATCTAAAACTCTAAGAGCAAGGCTTTAATGCCAACATTGTTTAACTGTCTGCAGTTACTGCCTAAATTGCCAGCCAACCTGAAACATGATCACTTTAGTTTTGCAGAAAAAAAATAAGAGACAACCAAAAAAAACCAAACCAAAACAAAAACCCCAGACATGGTGGAGAATACATACTGGAAAGAGTTGTTCCAGGCTGTTTACTAGCACCATGTCATACAAACTGTCAAAAGGTTTGCATGGATAAATCGAAGTTATGACCAGCGAAGAAGTTCTTGGAAAAACCAAGAATAACTTGTCAAATTAGTAGAGGATTTTCATGGTAGGATGCCAAGGTTCTAGTGTTCTCCAGCCCCTCTCCACTCATTGATCTGAGTGACTGAAATGAGAGGGTTTGGGAAAAATAGTTCTCATGGATACCTGACTTTTGCTTGTATACTAACCAAAACTGGGAAAAGTTTCCCGTACAAGAAGCTAATACAATAGCATTAACATAAAAGATTTTTTTTTTTAAATGTAGATAATTTGGGACCCCATTCTGCAAGGTTCTCATGTAGGGAATGATAAATTGCAGAGTAACATTGCAATTGCAAAGAGGATGGAAGAACACGTGAAAGCGATTCACAGCTGCTTCAAAGCCTCACCCCAGAACAAGAGGTATATGGGACCTTTGTAAATACCGGAACCCTGTCCACTGGCTGCTATTAGATGGATGCAGAAGTATAAAGTTACATTTGGTACAGGCTCAGGAATCACGCTTAAACTCCCAGGGCTCAACTCTGGGCAGTAATGTGGCTTGCTAAGAAAAGAAAAAAAGAAAAAAAACCCCCCAAACCAGCACACACAGAGGAAAAATAAAACCCAACACAAAAACTTTGAGCATTATCATAAAGCAATCTGAAGCCAAGTTCACATCTGGTTCCAAATGCTTATCTGACCATTTTACCTTCTATCCATTTTTGGTGGAATGGCTAAAAATGTGGGGTTTTAACTATTTGAATGAACTGAAAGACAATAATTAAGCTGTTTTCTGGTTCCTTCCACAAACAGGAGGCAATCTTGGAAAATGATGGAAGAAAAACTATTACTGCTAACTTATTATTTCTTGCCTAAAAGGAGGAGAATATGCTTTTTCCAACACATTATTTTTTTCCCCACCCCCTTAAAATGCATTTAAAGTGGATTTTAATTTGAAACACTGAAGTAAAACCCCTGGTGACCTTTCAAATGCAGGAAGAAACAAGTGCAATGCTTGATGCAAGTCCCTTCCATCATCCTCCTCATTTTTCTAAACATAGCATAAAATGCCATTGAATTTTTTTCAGTTGCAACCCTAGCACACATTTCTGGGAAGCTAAAATTCAGAGTTCCTTCCTCTGCAGTTATATAGGAAGCTTTTCCATTTAGATCCAGGCATTTTTTCTGGAAAAAGGGGCAGAACTGGCAGCTAAGCAGAGTTCAAGACAGCAGAGAACATTTTTAAAAGTCTGCTAATACTGAAACCTGTACTGAAACGTTCAGGTCTTTTTACTTTCTGAAGGGCGTGCACTCCTAAGAATTCCTTCTTTACTGTCGAAGCTCCCAGATCACATCTCTTGGGGACAGCTGGAATTTAAGGCTCTCTTTCTTCCAAGTTTCTGAAATGAGGTCATTCTTTTCACTACTGTCACCTTTTAGCAGAGTGAAGTTTCTTTTATCAAAACCTTATCTTCTCACAAAGTGCTTCAGAGAAAAAACTTTCCATTGACTTTTCACTTCGGATTTTGGAGGGAAACTTGCATGACTACTGAAAATTTTTTAAATATAGAAACTGTATTTGGAAAAAATCTGTTATCTGAGTTACTGGGCTTTGAATCAATGTATTTTTCCTCTGGAGCTCAACATTTAAAAAAAAAAAAAATACCTAGCGGAGCAAGCTCCTCACACAATCTGCACCGTTCTCATTAGACTTAGCTGGTACCACATCTCAGAAAGCTGCTGAAATAGTAGGAACGATTCTGACCATATTCACTCTGCATCACTAGTATTTTATTGACTTCACCAAACTACTCCAATCTTCTATCAGAATATGTAAGCTAAAACTCAGGGCACGTGCACCAAGTGGAAACAGGGATACCTGGGCTTATTCCACACTGAGATTTCTGGGATTTTTATCCAAAGTCAGCTGTGCATGATGAACCTGCAGCGCTGTGTCCTGCTGAACAGGCAGTAAGCTCCGCAGCACTGCACCGTGTCCTGCTGCCTCAGCTCCCTGCTTGTGGGTGGATGCCCGACCCTCGCTCCGTTACGTACTGTAGACATTCCCCCATGCCCACTGTCTCTGTACTGATTAAATATCACAGGATCTGATTCAATAGCATATGAATCCTATTTCTTGCTGATCAAATCCTGTTGGTTTTATTGGAATTAGCTCAGATTTGGACGAGCCTAAAGTAGCGATGAATCAGACAAAGTGCTTCCAAACTCTAGTTCTGCAAAAGAACAAGCTCTACCATTCCTTGTTTTCAAAACATGGGTTTTTTAAGATGATTTTCAGTTCTTTACAACTGAAAGACTTGATTATTCTGCTGGGTAAATTAGGAACACATACTGGTTTGCCTCCTGCATAATCCCTTCAGAGAACTCTAAAATATTTTCTACTCCTTCAAAACAAGCGAGCCATTTCAAAACATCAAGTTGAATTTGACATGAGAATAAAATTAAGAAATTGCCTTTTATTTTCATCACATCACTCTACCAAGGATGCACACTGCAAATATTTTCCCCCCAAATCAAGAAAGCAGGCAATGCAAAAGTAACTGGCACTTTCTTCCTTCTGTGTAACTGTAGCCTCCCGTTGAATAATTTCCAAGCTGGCAGCTGGTGTGCCTGTACCATTTTCTTCCCATTAGCCCTGGTTTAAGCTTAGAAATACCAGGGCCAAGTGGGACGTGGCTGCTGCACTGATGAGATCTTCCAGTTCCCAGCTGATGGATGACCCACCAGGGCACAGTGCCAGCCCACACGTGCTGCCCCACCACCGCCAAGGTGAAGCCAGGCGCCGCGATAGGAGGGTCGAGGGAGAAACGCAAGACTTCTGCGCTGCGCGGTTCTCCAGGGAGAACAGACGCTGGTCGAAGTAAGAAGCAACAGAAAATTAAGTTTCTCCATCTCCAAATTGTATGCTATTCACATTTTACAGTTCTTAGTAGTCCCCACAAAATCCTGCTCTGACTTTGTGGGGATGTGAAGAGGAATAAATTAGACTGTCAGGACTAATGTACACTAGGAGGTAGATGGCTGGGTAAGAGTTTATGTACGGACTATATGATTTCAGAGACTTTCCAATGGAATTACACACTGTATCTTGTGCATAGTAGGCTGTACTATGGAAAAATGTTTACAGCTATACCACGAGCCATGAGAAATTAACAGTTATTTTTGAGTTGTGACACTTGCCAACACTTAACTGGAGAGCAGGAACCTTTTGGTGGGAACGGTGCCCGCTTCAAGTGAGCACAGCAAAGCATGGCTTGGGAGCAACATCACTCTGCTGCAGATCAGCTCTGAAGAGGAATTGGGAGCTGCCAAAACCAGAGATCAGGCCATAAATACGCCTATATGTTATTCAGTCTAATTCTTCTAGAATAAAAGCAACCACGTAAGTGACAACAGGGACCAGATTACCTTTTCAACCGAACCATTTCCTGCAGAGGAAGAAAGAGGCAAGCACAGGGACCAGAGGCTATGGAAGGATCAGATGAAATGCTGCTGTGCAACATTCAAGCAGCTGGGGAGCCACATCAGGTGGGGCTGGCCACAGGGCAGCACGAGCCAAGCACTGCCTCCTCCTCCCTCCCACGGACGTACAGGCGGCCACCACGCTGCCGTAGCCTGCGGGGTCTTCCCAATTTCACACTCAGATGAAGAAGGGGGACTCATGGATGATGACTTCTCCCTTTTAAGTAGTACAATACAAAATGCAAGAATACAAAACCAGGGGTGCTGGGTCAGACCAGAAATCCACCTACTCCTGCACCCTGCCTAAAGCACTGGTCGACAGCCCATGTCTAGAGAAAAGTGCAAGGACTAAGCAATTGCAAAGATACCTCTTCTAAATCTATTCCCATGCACTAATTGTGGCTCCTGGACATTTTATTTGTTACTCAGGTTTGAGGGAAAATTTAAAAAAAAAACAAAAAACCCTTCTTTCCACTGACTGCAGGAGAACATCTTTATAGGTACAGACTTGACAGAGCAAGTATCATCCTTGGTCCAACTGCCCCTTGTAGTGCAATATAGCTGATAATTTCATGCCACTTCAAAGTTAAGGTATGCCTTCCGGCACTTAGATGAGTTCATAAAGCTACTCTGACAAATGAAAAAAAAAAAACAAACCAAAAAAAACTGAGAGTGAATCACCTGCCCACGGCTAAGAGAAAAGTCAGCAAGAAGTTAAAAGCAAGTCCATAGCTTCAGAGTTTTGATTCTGCTTTAAAACCAGAGTCTACCCTTACTTTTATACTTCACTTGTGAAACCTTCAAAATAATCCAAAAAACAACTAGAGAAGCTAAAGACTGTTATTGCCTTCCCATTATGCCCAACAGTGCCATTTTCACGGCTGCATAGACAATGACATTACAGATGGTGTCAAAAATCAAGGTACTGGTTTGCGAAGTGTTGCGAGTACAGCCTGTGTAACTGTCCGTTGACAAAGTCGTCATTAAGGTCTTCATTCAGAAAAGCATGGAAGCATATACCTACACCATTCTTATTAATTAGAGCATGTAAGTGTGTATTTAACTCCAAGCATCTGCTTAAGTTCTGAATCACTTATTTTGGGAGTTCAGTGTGTATTCACTGCTTTTTCAAAGAGGGGTGGTTTCCTGATGTGATAAATACTTAAGATCATAAAATGTAACCAAAAAGGAAGCGTTCAGAGTCTTTCAGGAATAACACCATCCCACCGCAGAAGCTAACTGGGCAGGGCCTTAAGCCGTACCAGTACGGGGAACCCAAATGGTGCACCCAGCAGAAGCAACGTCACTCTCATGCAAACCCAGGGCTCAGAGCTCCCTGCTTTTCAGCTGCAGCGTGCCTGCTCCTGCCAGAGCACCCTAGAAAGACACACTGTTCTTAGTCGCCTCATGGTCAACCATGAATATACGGACATTTTAGCCTACATACAATGAATTTCTTACATTTGTCCTTTAAAAATGAATTTATTAAATGTAGTGTGTTTGTACAGTCTAACCTAGCAGACTTCCATTTTCCAACTTTACTACTTAATTCACGTTATGCCTGTCTTCTGGTACACCACATAATCTAATGTTCACAGCATACACAAAGAACACCTGATGGGAAGGAAGACATGCAAGGACCCAATCCACAACTTTGCTGTCTTAATTTTTTGTATATATATAGCCGTTTGGTAGCACATGTGTACCATTTTCTCACTGTATAGATTGGTTTGGGGTTGGGGGTTGTTGCCATTGATACAGGTTCTTCTGGCACAAAAATTTTACAAGTGGGAGTTTCTCGCCCACTGCCTGAGAATTTCTTCTGCTTAAGTGTTTTGGAAAAGCTACAGTGGGTTTCCCATGAGTTTTCTGGCAGCCTACATGAATCCCTTTTCAGCATCTCGAACTGAATTTGCATGTGAAAACAGATTACCCTAAGACAATTACAACGTCAACTGATTAAGAAACGCCTGCACTGTCTGGGGTTGTGGAATTTATTTAAAAAGGACAATGATGACTTTGTGGACAAGTGAATACACTTAAAAGACTTAGGAAGCTCAAAAATTGCTTTTTTTTTTATAGCAGCACATTCTGTGGGAGAGATCTATTGGCTTCTCCATAAGGTAAATTCACTCAAACACCCCCCATTTCTTTCCTGTTGGACTGTCCACAGCAAAGTTTCACACACTCTTTCAACAAGGGCACATCTGTAGCCGCTCCCCCCGAGGATGTAAACACTCGATAGATACTCCACAGAGTGATACAAGCAGCAGAGCCACGTGAAAAAAGCACGTGGGTTCAGAGGAAACCTCCGCCGAGTCATACCAATGCAGATCTGAATAGTAACTTTGCTCTTATTTTATCCACTGCCTTCATGATGCCAGAAAACATCATCAAACCTTCCCCAGCCTTCTCTCCAAACTGAGGCATCTCAGCCATTTCAGCACCTCCTCATAAGATGGCTGCTCTATGTCCTTGACGATTTGAGTTGCCCGTTTCTGCATGTTCTTGAACTGTACACCATGTCCTCCTTGAGATGGGGACACCAAAAACATTAGCTTGTGTAGACTTTATATCGGGGCAAAAGTATTTGCTGGCTTCCCTAATGTCATCTCCATCAAAAGTCCGTAATTCCCTCCAGTCCTGTTTCCTCTACAGAGATAATCTGCTGTTGACACCTGTGGTCAGCAGTGAGGGCAGCTCACCAGGGAGTGAACGTGATCTCGTGAAAATACGCTCAAGGCCACATTGCATGCAGCTGGATTTCTGAAACTGCAAACTGGTTATGTTTTTCTGGGGGTGGGGGAGGATAAAGGAAACAGTGGGAAAAGGAGGTTTTTTGCATAGATGCAAACCCAGCAAATTTGCCACAGATGTTACTTGCACAACTCCCCAGTTTGCCTGGAGACAACTCAAAGGGTTGGGAACCATAAAGTTTGAAGTTCATTCTGCTAATGTTTACATCGGGAAAGAAAGTACAACGCGCTTGTGTTTTTAGACGAGAAAGACGAGACCGTAACTCCTTACGTCAAGCACAGATGTAGCTTGGGGGAGGGGGGAAGTAGGTTCTGGCTTAATTTGGAAGCACATTGGATGAGTCCAAAAGCAGGCCTGTGCTTCTGTGATTTGTAATAGGATATTGTAATAGCTGGATAGAAGTAGATTTATATGGCCTGTATGTAATTTAGATTCAAAAAGAGAGGCAGTGTCACTTACAATGAGCCTTAGCTGTGAGGTATGTCCCCCATTCTCTTGCTTGTCAGGCATTTCAATTATCTCCCTTGTACTTCGTTATAAATAAAGCTGCAAGGAGATGTTCTAATCCAGGCTGTATGGAAAAACCAAGGGCTCAAAGGAGCCAAGATTCACTCATATAATAACTGAGTTTTAACTCAGAACTACTGAAATAAGTGATTATATTCACACATAGAAAAACCCAAAGCATTTTATTGCCACAAAAGTGCAGTTGTATTTATCCTGCCAGCGATACTCCACAGTCACCACTATCTCTTGATTTGAAAGGCAAAAATCTCTAAAGACATCCCCAATTTCCAACAGCTGCCTTTCTGGCCAAGGAAAGTTCAGCATTACTCTCAAAAGCACATTAATTTCAGGCACTGACAACTGTGCTACTCTCTGAATTGCAAGACAGTTGTACTAACATCGACTAACTTAGTTCTACAACCTTTTTCCTTCTCCTTTCATCTCCTCTTCATAGTTTGTCCTGCACTTCGTCACATGCAACAACTCGCTCACTTCACAAGACTATTATAAGAATACAAAATTTTATAGTATTCATAACACAGAATATATCTATTTTATGCTTCATATAACACTGTACATCCATATGATAGCACCACTTATATATTATCAAGTTAAATGGATTCTATTCTGCTGCTTTGCAAACACATTTCCTGGCAACTCAAGAGCTTTTTACAGAGATGACTGTCCTGACTATTACATTCAGCCCATACTAACAGGAACATCCTCCAGTCCTTTCTCACATACTTACTTGCAAGCAGCCTTTGCTAAGACTTATCTTTTGTTTGATAAAGCTCTGTTCTAGATTTAATAAACTACAGCTTCAAAATATTAACTAGAATTACAAAATACAGAGCTTGAAAGTCAATTCTTGAACTGAGAAGACTACTTTCTCACCTGCACATCCCTCCAGACCACCGAGCTCCCAGGAAACACAGCTCAGAACAACAGCTCAGGCACACAGCGTGCCTGAGAAAGGTAAGGGGAACAAGCAGATGGGAGTAAAGACCCAAACTTCACCACCCCCAGAAACAGGGCAGCCTCACTTACCCACATTGATTTCACCTGAGCAGTTGCTTTCCAGGAGCTTTCCTAGAGATGATGTCTGGAAGTAGCCAACCAAGAACCATGAAGTACAGATAATTTTAAACTGGGCAGACAGCCACCTCTACCTTTAGAACGTCCAAAATGCAATCCTGAAAGGTGCAACACAATTTTACATTACCAGAGGACATCTTCTGGTTACGCCTCCTGAAATTCAAAGAGCTAATTAGCAATATTTTGTTTTTCTGTGACTGGAGGCCAGGTTAAACTTAACCTAATTCCTCTGCCACAGAAGGGGATAGCATTTAAAGACACCAACACCAGCATTTTCTTGCTCTCAGTTACTTCTGTAGTATAAGGAAGTACATACTGCTCCACTGCTAATTTATTTCCATTTTAAACTAGGAATTAAATCCCCCCATGATAACCTTAAACATCACGCAGCACTTCACCAAATACCTATCTTCCCAACAAGGAGACAGTACTTGGACCCGCTGCATACTTTTCATCTGACATTGCTCTGTCTGCAAAATTTAATTACCCTTCTGTGACAAGATGGGAACTGCTACGTTAATTACTTGTACTGCTCTGGTATAGAGTAGCCTTAAGCCCACAATAATGGGCTGGGCAGTTACTGTATTTTTCCACCCTGGGGGTGGTCAAGCACAGGAGGAGGATGTTCCCACAAAGCTGAGAATTATCTAGCCGAAGGGTGTCCTGAAGTGGCAAGGAGCCAAGCTAAGGCCAGGCCCCCCAAAAACTGCTTTTTGGAAACTGGCCTCATTAGAACGACTGCGTGGATGTTGGTAGATACCTCACAAAAAGGGTGCAACCTGTTTTGTAGTTTTAAAAATATTTTTCAAAAGTGCTACTTCTCAGAAATTACACTTCACCTTAAAAAGACTGCTAAACCACTGGTTATTATTGGCACTCAACAAATAACATAAATAATAACTACCATGGAAGTGGCCTGGATTTACCAGTTCATCAGCTATGCTGGTAACTTGTCTCCTAAACTGGCTGCTAAGCGAAAAAAGGTAACTTCAGACCAGTACAATATTTATACACGTACATAATACTGCTAATTGTGTGACTGCTCTGCTAGAAGAGAGAGGAAAATGGAGGTCCCTCATACTTTTTTGAGTTTGGAGCACACTTTGGAGTTGTGCTGAACTATGAAACAATAGGGACAGCAAAGGGACGTGAAGGACTTGGTTGTACTTGCAAGGGATCCCCTGGAATGTGCCATGTACTTCCCAGCTTAGCATAGGTGATGAGCAAGCATATACACACACACACACACATACATACATACATACACCCCCACCCACCCCCAAAGGGATATATACGCATTTTATAAGGATGAAGGTGTGCCCCTCTTTAAAGAATGCTTTTCAAGGAGGGTGGGAAGCAGAGCTTTTGCCATTATTCTATTTTAAAGCATCTGCCTACAATCATTTTAATTGCTTACCAGCTACAAATAAATGTATTGCAAGCGGACATAAATATAGATTCACTTTGAGGCAATTGGCATGATTACTTCCCTTAAGCGATGAAAATTACTATGTAAACCAAAGTCATAAACTGAGTGAAATGATTGACTCCCAAACCACCATCCAAGCATTAAAATCTTCAAATTGGTAGTAAAACACTTCAATGTTCAAGTAAATATTTCTTCCTTCTACTAATGCTTAAACTGAGGAATCCTTGGTGGAAATTATTACCATTGGAACTTTTAATCAATATAATAAATAATGAAAACAACAGCAAAAACAACAGCTAATGATTATGCTACAAATTTAATTAACAGCAATGAAAAAAGTGACATTTTAATTGACTCAGGTGTCATACGCAAGTGTAACACAGGACAGCCAGGCAACCATGGGACTATATTAATCCTTGTGATAATAGAAAAATGGTAAGTGGGAGGGTAAGGGAAGACATATTTTTTTGCAAATCATATAAATACCAAGAATGTAATCTATATTATTACTAATTTTATGTGGTCACTATAAAAAGCTGAAGGCAAGTTAAAGTTTGATTAGGTTCTGGGAAGACATGCAGAAAATCCTTCATAAAAGTATAGAAAGTATAGCAGTAATCTAAAAGATGCTGTAACCTCCCCAAACAAACTCATTGTGAAAGAGAAGCTATGGGAACTGTAAGAGCCAGGAGTCACGCGTGGTGGAAGTCGTTAGTGGTACTAAAGCTGTATTTATGAAATCTAAAAGATTCAGAAAATTAGTGCAGAAAAAATACAAGTGAGAGTGAGGAAAGGGTTTTTATCTTTAATAAATGTAGGGAGCATGCATTTGCCCACAGACAAGTCAGAAGGACAAAGCAGCTCTGGAGTAGAAAATGGGAGCATCCCAGTCCCCAACCAGTTTAGCTACTGGAGCAGCTGGGGGGACTGTCTTTCAGCACTACCTAGAATTTCCATTGACTGGTTTAGATTTCACTGTTGTAACACTGACCAAAGCTTTGCATGCAAGAATAGGAACCACTTCGCTAAATATAATCTGTTTTTCTTTAAGCTTTTCCAATGATACTATTGCTCTCAGGTAACTTGCAATACTCAGGGAGCAATGTATCTCCACAACCAAGGGCTGAGAAGTCAGCAGCATGTCTTCTGCTGCAGCCTGATTTTACGTGGTGCTTACCACTACACTTACATTGCTGATGTCATTATTTTTAAAATGTGGCTTTTTGCATAAACTGAACTTCAAAATGGCATAGTATGTTGCCATGCTCCATGGCTGGCATGGTTTGAGGAGAAGCCTTGGCACCACAAGCTGCCATGGGCAGCTCAGTTCGACCCCCATGGGACTACCGTCCCCAGAGCACGCCCTGAAGGCAGCACAGACCCCCAAGCCCTCTGGGGTCCCTGCGATGGCTTCAGCACGTGCGGCAGTGTTGTCCCTCCTTTGTCGGGTGGCTCTGCCCTGCGCCTGCCCTTCTCTGCTTTCTCCTCCCTCCGCCGGCCCCTCCAGGACTCGACAGGCTTCAGAGTGGAAAAACGCAGAGCTTAGATCATATTTCTAGATATGAGTCTGGAAAGACGAGGCAGTGAGGGAAACGAACACAAAACACAATCTGAGTGTCCACCGAGGAAGAGGCCACCCCATGGCTGGTTCCACCACCCATCGCCAGGATCTCCTCCATCACCCCAAGCCTCACCAACCCGCACTGCAGAGAGTGGCTGCACTGTTCCTGACCTCTGCCTGCACCTCTCCATCCTAACGTTCCTCGGGAGGTAAAGTTTGGATACAAGCGTGAACGCCTGTGGCTGCTCTGCCTGGGACTCGGCAGCTGGGGTTTGAGTTGTGATGTCCCCTGCCCGGCACTCCACCGGCCAGGGACGTGTGCTGCATAAGCACCAGGGATGAGCCTCTACCAAGGGTCCGTACTCAGGCTGCTGCTCCACCCCATCTCCAGCGCTCCTTCTGTTGTGGCACGTAAACATGTCACAACACTTGGTTACGCAGACTTCCTGCGAAACTCATGGTCTGGGGTTTGTTACCAGATTCCTGGTGTGATCCTGCAGACCAGGGGGTGGGTACCAGGTTGCTCCCACCACCTCGTCCAGAGAAGAAAGCCCTGTTGCTTTCTGTCTTCTGAGGCAGGACATTTTTGCTCAGGTTCCTCTGTCGTGCTTATCATCTGGATTTCTATTTTGTGAATTCTCAACTGTTTAATTAAAAGGAAGCTGGTAATTATAGAATTAAAGTTTAAACCTTTGAATTATTTCTTGACAGTGGTTTATTCGCTTATTTAAATCAGATGCCTGATATTCCATCTACCCAGCAATCCTGTACTGCAGTGCTGAAGAAAGGGACCTGTTTTGAGGGTTTTTTTCCTGTGATATTCTGAATCATCGTGACAACAATTCTTGACGAACAGATAGCTATTTACCTCCTTGACACAAAACAGAGGCGGCTACTGTATGTCTGTATGAGGCAGGCTCAGATAAGAGTTTTTTCCTGGGTTCCCTTTCTGGGGATTGGGTGTGTTGCTAATCCTTATAATGCTCTCAGTTACCCCACTGACTGACATGTTACAAAAACCATCTAATACCCTTAATCTGTGAGACAGAGCTAAACGAGCCGCTATGAACACTCAGCAAGGATTTGTCAATTTTATATTTCCAGAATTAGAAAAATTCTGCTGTTTTGATACAAAGAAGGGGTGTCTGAAGAATAACTGTTCTCACAACAGTTTAATTTCTTATATGCTCTCAGTTGCTAAAATATTATTATAGATTCTGAGGCAGTATTATATTTCAGCGCGTTTGGTGGAAGAGCACACCACTGACTGCAAGCACTTCATCAGAGAGTGAAGTAAGTCATTACATCTGTGTTTATATCTCTTTTAATGTAACTATGGACACTAAGGCACTTCAGGCAAAATCCTGAGGGGGCAGAGAAACCTCAGAACAAAAATGACTGAAGCATAACTACATATATACAACAGAGAGAAAATACTGCCATTTAAGCGTAATATGCCTGGATACATTTCAGTGCTTTCTTGTTACTTGAAACAATTTGCATTATCTTTGTAAGGATGCAATAGTGAAGATGAGCAAGCTTATCAGATACAGTTTCTGTGATATATTTTAGAATTAATAATTAATATTCTAATTTCACAAAATTAAATCTCTTGTACCAGACAAAAAAAAAAAAAGCTACATATCAAATATTTGGTTAAAACAAGTTTTTAAACTTTCTCTGGTTTCCAGAACAGAGTTTCCACAGAACTAAATGAAAGAAAGAAAATATTCACAGTTAAATTCAAACACCAGAAAATGTGAGGCTGTTAAATGATTCTTTCTTTTCCTACCAAACATAAGTAAACAGGGCTTCGAAATTAGCAAGTCAATGTTTGGATCAAAACTGCAAAAATTTGTTCTAGTGTGAAGCCATTTAAACAAACAAACAAAAAGAACATAAATAAAAATAATGAATTGTTGTTCTCAACCATTTGTTATGTTAGTGTTTCCCAAACATAAGATGAAGTTAGTTGGAGGACAACTTGGTAGCCCTCTTATGCAGAATTCCACCAAACTTGGTGAGTTTGCCTTGACAAGATCCATGCAAACATCTCCCAGCAACTTTCCTCAGCTTTGTTCTGCAGTCCCCTGTCTCCTATCATCTGTCTTTTCTTTGAATCTTGGGACTCAAGAAATTCCAAATCTGAACTCAGCAGTCTGCCATGGACCTGATCATGTCAGCCTTTTCTCAGTGCCATCATCTGATCACTCTGGTGCTCTGAGAGTTTGATGCAAAACAAAACAAGCCTAGATAGTTTTAAAGATGGTCACTCTACAAATGACCACTTTGGGTAGAGAAGGTCTGAGCTAAGAAGGCCATGACATCCACAGCTTGATAACTAAATAATGAGTGGTTGTGATGACATGGCCCTCCAGTCCACAACTCCCTGATAAAATTCAATTGCTTTCAGATTTCAATTCAAACACCTAAATCTATACACCCACTCAACTGTCGCTCAGGTTCCTTACATAAACACAAACCAGGATTCAATACATCAAACTCCAGATCTGAGGACTTGGATACTGTACATATTTCTAGAAGCAGAGAGAGGTGCAATATCAATGAATTTACTTTCCTTCAGTAAGCAGAAAATCTGTTCCATGCTGAATAAATTTGCCTTTCAAACCACCTGATTTAGCTGAACCACCCTCCTGACCCACTCTGCGTAAAGCAACTGGCTTGTAGATCAGAGACTCATCCGCAACGGCGGCCCCATACATCACGCTTGCAGGTGGTCGGTAAATGGCCCACCAGGCACAGCAGCTATTTCTACTTGGCCAGCGTGCTTGTATATAATTTATTCACATGTACACATACGTAGATAAAAACCTGACTCTGTGCACAGAGAGAAATACTGGGAATAGTTCCAGTGTCTTGCAGAAGCACTGACAACACCACCAACCACCCGTGACACGGTCCCGACTTGAGTCAGCACCCCTGCTCTCACTCCCCCGGCCACGGGGACGTGAATCACAGTCGTGCTCTGCACTCGTCGCAAGAGCAGATTGTACGCAGGTGGCACCACCTGCTGCCAGAGCTTTATTTTTTGTCAGCCTGCCCCTGCAATTCTTGGACTCTGTATCGTAGAAGGCTCTTCTGAGCAAGAAGAAACAGCAGAAAGGACAGTGGTTGGAGTTTTGAAACGTTTAGTTGCTACTGTCCTCAGAACAAAGATTGTGAACATGTCAAGCTGCTGAACACAGGCTGGCCACTGCAGGCTTCAGGCTTGATGTTTCTATTATGGCAATCTCTCATGGGAAGGCAGGAGAAATACTCTCAAGTAACGTGCTTCCTCCCATGTCACTGGCGTGTTTCTGTTGCTTAGACAGTAAGAAATGGGGTAGGAGCTGTGAGTCAGGCACTAGCCAGCTACCACTGAAAGCCCAAGTAGTATGAGTCTGGCACAGCCACCTTTGTCTCCCTGTGCTACCAGTGCTACCAGGTATTGTTGGTGACCAGCTGTGGCTCACAGATTTGGAAGACTCCAGCAGACAGCAGACTCCAGCACCTCAGGCGTTTGTGAGCAGCCGGGAGGAGCCCAGTGGTTGCAGTGCCCTCCGGCAGTCCCAGAGCGTGAGCTGCTCCGGCATGAGCCAGGCTCTGGTGGGGCAGAGACTGAGAAAGGGAATTTGGGTTCAAGAGTCCTGCCAACTTCAGCTGCCTCAACTCTGGCCTCAGTATGCCCGAGGCACTCATCCTTCTCCTTGTTGCGTGTCTGTAAGACAGCACTCATGTTCGTGCCTGTAAGAAATAATCACAGCTGTTACTTGTTGTCGTCATCATGCCCAACTACTTTTTAGTCAAAATGCCAACATATCTGGAAAATACAAAGGCTCCTGATCTTCCTACATTCAATTTAAAGACATATATTGGGACTGATCTTGGTAGTGCTTGCCACACACAGATTGATAGACAGATACAAGAAAGTGGTTGACAACCCTTCTTTACGGTGTGAGTGCTTCCTGTCCTGTGGTCTCTCTGCAGTAACTGTGGGCAAGCTCATTTAGCCAGGTAAGACTGCTGAAAAACATGACTCCTGGGCTCGGGGCCAGCACTGGCCCTCCTCAGGAAAATTCTGATGGGCAGTATCTCAATGATTCTGTTTAATCTTATGAACAGAATAACACTCACACTCTCCCCCTCTCCCTCTCCCCCTCTCAAATCCTAGAGCCAGAAGAGCTCACCAGGTCTCTGCTCACTACTGGCTGGGGTATGAGATGGGTTGTTTAAAAGTATCTGTACCGTGGGCACAGAAATAAAAAGAATCCCTGCTTACAAAGCGAACAATGCCTCCAGAGGAAGATGAGCTAGCTTGCAGTAACTTGGATTATCTCCTTTCCCAAACTGAGGTCTGACACCACCAAAGACGCAGTCAGATCCCACTTCCAAAGGGCACCCACTGAGCGAGCACTCTCAAATGATTCAAACCAGTCAAATTTACTCTACAATTTATTATAAAGGGAGCATTTTACCCAACAGGAATGCCACCACTCTGCAGCTGGCATAATTTGATTTCAGCAAGTCCCCTGTAATTGATCTAAGCTTTAAATTAAACCAAGTTTTGCCAATATTTCTTGCTTTAAGTATTTCCTGCCCTCACCACACTTTCCCTACATTTCCCTGAGCAGGCTGGGTATCATCTTCAAGTAAGCAAGAGCGTTATGGGTTGATACACAACGCGACGACATCCGAATAGAATTTTTCAAAAATCTCCACTGCCCAAGCCTCCTGCTATCCCAGGGCTGTCCCCCACCAGTATCCCCCTCTTCCAGTCCATCCACCACGGAAACCAGAAAAAGCAACACACGCTCTCATGCCATCTTGAAAATAATAAGCCCTATCTACACCGATCACACAATCCTAACACAGTAGTTAGCATAACATTTTATAGCAAAAAGCAAACCTTCTGGCCAATAGCCATATGCCAATAGGTTCCAGGGCTGGCAGCTCAGAAAAAAACCCCACCTCACTACACCCATTTTCCCTCCAAAGCTAGGGAAAGATACACTTTAATTATAAAAATGTACAAGGAAATGCGCAGCAAGTAACTTACTGAACTGCTGTGGTTCTCTTGTGTTACACCTATTCAGTGGTCAGGTGTGGCTTCCGGGTTTGGAAGAGTGAAGGAGAAAGGGAAATTTATGTTACAAAATATCTGTGGACATGAACCTAAATCACAGAACATGCTCAGTGGAATTTCCCCTTCATAAAGATCACTTATTACTTATAGCAATAATTCAACCTATAAACCAAAATCTTAGTCTCTAGAAGTTATTTCTTAGTTGCAGTTACGATCTCAATCAAAAGCCCAGAGCTTTGCCTGGAAGATAACTAGAGGCGAGGGGACCAACAAAGCCACGTTACTTATATAAACTATCAAAATGTGAGGCGCAAGAGATTTTGCTTCTATTTATACTTCTTATTTAGGACTTTTGCTTTTCTATAGCTGTAGAATCAGTGATTATGAAGGCATAACAATTCAGATGAGATTTTTCTAAGCTGACCCTTACAACACAAGTTTAGCAAGATTGCATTATTTTAAACATTCTTCTTTAAATGTGGCATCTGCCCTCCAAAAGGCTTTGCAGATAACAAGCTAGAGGAAATTTTTTCTCCCATTCAGTTTCTCACTTGATATATTAAAATATAAAACCTAAACTACAGTATAAAGAAGCAACTTTATATAGCATGGGAGGAATTTAAATATACTCATTACACAAATCATTGTATTAGGCTTACAGAGGCCAATCTTTTGTTTAAAGGAAAGGAGATTTATATTTAGTGAATGGTGAAGACGGAGAAGCGGAAAAGATTTGCTCTTACAGACAACGTACAGCGTTATTAGACAAATCGTAGTTGTGCAAAAAGCTGCAATGAAAGCCCTCAGCCTTCATCTCCAGAGGTACAGCAACCCCACGCTGAAGCTAAAAGCTTCTGCGGCCCAAAGCAGCAGACCTGGCCTCATCCTCTCTTTGCCTCTCTGCCTGGGAGGCACCTCACACAAAGCTGATCCCTGCTGCGTTTCCCCAGGGAACCTGGTGGGTCTCTCCAGCACCTGAAGACCGAAACCGCTGCCAGATGCATTTCTCTCCTTTATGCCCTCTAATTTATTTACATGCAGATATACATCTGTGCCCGCGCAGCCAGCCAGACACGGGTGAAAGCCGCGGCAATTTCCGCTCTGACTGCGGGAGCCAGCTTCGTGCTCCTGGGGTAGGCAGGCTGAATTTACGAGCTAACTGCTGAAAGAGGGACAGAAGGTTTCTGTGAGTTGGGGTAAATGACAATGGTATTTTTATTCATGTACATCCAAAAGCCATCATTAACGCGGGACTCTGAGCATTGCTAGGTGTCAGACTTCCCCGCCATGGGGGACTTTTCCCTCGTTCCTCCTCCCGTGTCATGAGAACAAGAGTAAGAAATCACTCACCCACCAAATCTGACACTCAGCTCAGAGCTGTCTTCAAGCTTATAATTCCTTGCAACCTCCTGCAACCAAACCATTCTTATTCATAGCAGACGTTAATTATTGTTTCCTTATCATCAGGGTTACATGCAAACTGATTTGCGCGTCTGTAAGCCTCATGTTGGTATTTGTTTCTTCATTTGTTAGTGACTAATTTAAAATGTTTCATTACGCCTGAAACAAAAGAACTGAGGCGGGAGGTTAAACCATCACTGCAGGATTCCTCCGCTCTCTGACTACTGCTGGTATTTGAAGAGGACAGAAAATCCTTTGGATGCTGTGAATTTAGTCAGACAGCCCAGCCTCTCCCCCACGCTGAATTTACAACTTCCAGTTGTAGCCTTTACAGTTTGACATCCCTTTAATCCCTTTGCATGATGGAACTGCCATGTATGATTCAGGCCATGCTCTTCAAAAGCAAGTCACATCTTCCCACTCAATATAACAGAATATACTATGGTATCTTCTGTCTGAGCAGGGCCACACACTGGCTTTATGCACAGACTGCTGTCTCAGCTAAAACCAACACTGAAGCAAGATGTGATTTGTTTGCAAGGAACAGCAGGGCTTTGGCATCTTATATCCATTTCATAGGCACCATCTCCCAGGTGCCCTTGACCCACGGCTCTAATGTTACCCATCCCAGGTGCTTCGACTTCATACTCTACTAATAAAAGCTGTCCTATAGCTTTCATTTCATATTTCTATAAATCTCCATCTTCTGCGCCAGTGCATTTGTGTGAGTACAGGTGTACGGAAAGGTGGTAGGAGATCCTTCCTCTGTTGCTGAATAACCTGTTTTTTATTGAGTAACCTTTTCCTTTGGGGAGGGGATGGACAAGGAGTTGTGCAAAGGGGAAGACAAACCTCTCTCTTCTCATTACTATTTTGTTTCTGGGGTACGGCAGGGGAATTACTTGACCTGATAAAGTCCTGTTTGCTGCTTGCTGAAGCACTAAAGACGTGACCTGAAACCACACGGTATTTTAAAAATCTCCCCCCCTTGTCAGTCTGCTATTTGGCACCTATTTCAGGTTGTCGGAAGAGTATCCCCCGTGGTGGGTTTGCAACGGCTGCTGCCACGGGCCCAGCATACGCAGTATGCTACATATACCACCAAAGGCACCATCAGCTACCTGTGGCATTGCATTAATCTGAATGTCTTTCTGTTTGCTGTGGCTCTGGTCATTCCTCTCTTTTTCTTTCTCTTTTTTTTCCCCCCTAAGACAGTACCTCTTCTCCCTGGATTAGGCATCAACTTCCACAACCCTGCATCTGGAAAATGAATATTTAATGAAACTTAATGAAAACTTCCTGCTCTAAAAAGCATTTCCAAACCCAACAAGCTACATCACCCATCATTTTTAAGCCATGTAGATGTCCAAGTAAGCAGTCAAGGGCTACAGAGTGGTATTAAAATGCTGGTATCAAATGAGTCACAGTTGCTTTCCATTTACAATGTGCTTTGTAAATTACATGTTTTCTTTAACTTATCTAGAGAGATATTACTTGCAACTAGATCTAGAAAATCAGAATTTTATTGCTAACTCAGTACTGGGGTTAGAATTTCAGATTAAGCAGTCCAAGTATGCTTGCCCTAGAAAGATGGTTTCTTTTTCCAATCTCTAGATAGATACCAGGCTGTGGGGAAAGACTTACACACCTCAAAGGCATTGACCTTCTTTGATTCAGCACATGCACTCCATTCTGAACAGGAAGAAGGACTGTAAATTTAAATATGTTGGTATTTTCAACCTCAGTACATACTTAAATTCACCAAGAAGAAATCCTGTAACTAACATAAATCCTGACTACAGAACTGCCTATCAAAAGTGGTTAGGATTTTGTTGTTCCCTTCTTTTGCCTGTTTCTGTTCCACTTAGAAATCAGTATTACTCCATATTACTACAGCGCGTTCTGTAACTTTCCAATTTAAAAAAGCCAAAAAATCTGAAGAATAACCGTAGATGTTATTTTCTGAAATTGGCTGTCATGTTTATGTTCCACTATCAGTGCAGTTATTTGTAAGCACCTTCTCTAGCTCATCAGAACAATAATAGAAAAAAGGTTTGTGTTGGAAGCAAAGATTTGTTTCTTCTAGAAATCCATTATCTGTTCTGTCTCCTGTCATTTACCTTTTTCCACAGCATTGCAGTGCTGTGGAATCTGAATGTTCATACAGATTGCCAACATTTTCGCCATTTTTAACAAGTCATAAGGTCACCTCCTTTCAGAGGAGACAGGAAAAAAAGCAGATTTGAAAATGTATTCACCTCCCATTTCACATTGGTTAGTACTCTCTTTTTCTTCGGCTTGGATTATCTGAAAATAAAACCTTAGACACAGATAATCTATTTTCAAACGTTTTAAAATAAATGTAAATGCATGGAAGTTAAAGACAATCAAACAAAATGATTTCTGCAACAACAGGATCTATCCTGAGAAATCTTGACTTAGCACTGCTCAGATTTTCACAGAATTCTCCCACCTCCACTCACGTTGAACTCAGCAATGAGAGCAATCTCATTTTCTGGCATTATAATTTGGTACAGCATTAGCACAAGATTCACCTGCCTTTACTATTGTTAATGTGCCTCTTTCCTAGGCTCCACCTAAGACCCTCCATGAACCTGGAGTCTTCACTGATGGAAGGACAGTGGTCAGGCTGGTGGGACAAGGTGAACCCAAGCTATAAATGCTGCTTAGGGTTGGTCCGTTAATCACAAAAGCACCTCGAGACACCTACTTGTAGGGTTTCCAGGAGACACTTCTGCAAAGGGAGCAACAAGAGGTCAAAGTCAGTGAAGAACTTGGGAAGCAAATACTTTTTCCTTCCTGGCCCTCCTCAGACGTGCAGGATAAATGAAACTCCCACAGGAGACTGCTCCTACAGACTTTCCTCCAGTCAAGAACTGCTCTCTTCAAGACAAGGATTCAAGACAGAGTATTTAAGCCTGGTTATGCAGCATACACTGTTACACTGATGTGCGCTGCTTTCCTGCCGCCTTCTTTCACAGGATGCAACAGAGCAATGACAAAAGAATAAAATATTTATGAAATAGGAAAGCTTAAATTAGTGTTTCTTTAAGGGAAGCAAAATGTGAAAACTCTTGTCTGCTGGTTTGCCAACAACTTTGAACTTGATCTCCCTTACAGAAGTCTTATACCAAAGGTAATACGTAGTTTCACTGTTGATTTCTACCAGTAGGAGAGCGGAACCAGCCCTGCTGGGGGCCCAGCCTCAATGATGACCTTGAGCTGTTGCTGACCTTGACTCTCAAGTTGGGAGAGGGACAGATGAACGCTGAAGCCAGCAACTGGCACTGCAGCTGAGAAAATCAAAATGCTTTATTTGTTTCCTGTCCCTGTTAATTTTAAGTGAACAGAGGAAGGGAAATTATGCTACCACTACAGGCCAAGAGATGCAGTTCTAACAACATCAAGTTGGTTTTTTTAATTAATATGATTAAAATGCTTTTTTGATCTAAAAAGAAATTCAATATTCAGAGTTTAATAACTGGAAGACGGGGAAAGGAGAAAGCATGCTCTAAAAGCCTTCCAGGAAGCCCGTGACAGCCTATTGAACCTAGTTTCCGTAAAAAATATTTCCTTGCTATTACTAGAATTGTTATGCCATGATATGGGATCCATGCACTTGGAATCCTCCCTCCTCCACCTCTATGCAATGCCTCTTTCTCAGCCAGATGTCAGATTTCTGTGGAGCCATGAATTCCTGTACAATATTCCTTGCGGGTGATGAAAAACCAACTCTGGTGGCCCTTATAAGGTACCAAATGATTAAACAGTACCAGCAGGTACTGTTGTGACTGGCAGTAGCAATGTTGCAGCACTAATGTAGGTAGTCACTACTCCACCCATTTCTTGGTCTTTAGAAAAAAGAACATCATGACTAACAGTTGCTTTTTAAATACTTGCGAGGTAATTCGGCCACAACCATGGCAAATGCTGTAAGTAGAGATGCAGTTCTTAGCATCCCTGTAGTACCTGCCTTTTGCTATCGCAGTGGGGCACAGAGGAGTTAAGTGCTTTACCCATCCTCACAGGAGAATCAGTGTCATGAGTAAAGAACCAGGAATACAGGCCTGTACCTATCATCGCTGAGAGTATTTCCATTTCTTTATTCTCTGCATCTTCACTGTGCTTTCATATTCAGAAGTCGTTTCACTTCACCACTACCAGCTACTCCTCTATCAGTGTCACCACTTAAATCAATAGCAAATGATTAAAAAAATATTCTCACTAACTCATTTTCCTTAATGAGACAATCAGTCTTATTCAAAGCAGTACGCCCGAGCTAAATAAACACACAGTTATTGACTGCAACCAAAGCATGGCATACATTGTGAACAGATTTATTTTCTTCCAGATTCTTCTTATAAATAAAAAAGCAGTTGTCACTTTTCTTGATCAGGTATGACTGCCTCTATCACTGTGTTATGCTGCATGACGCATATGGAGATATTGTTTTCATTGCCCTCATTAGGATGCTCACAGGTAAGCCTGGTTGGTAACACCGTCAGCCATTATAGCGACTATGGGGCATAAAAGGCTGTTGTGAGTGGGTTTTTGGTTTTCTGAGAACGTTTCTTAATCTATGTGACCCACCTCACAGTGGAAACTGCATTTCTGCGGAACAAAAATATAACTCTCCACCTCAGGAAGCAATTTCATGACAGCAAAGAGGCATCCCTCAGAAAGCAGAAAATTCATTAAGCAGTTCAGATTTTAAAACAAGATTACAACTTATCATGGCAAGTTTTCCTGGGGTTGGCATCCTTTGACAGGGAGGATAGAAGGCACTGGGAGGTCACATAAGACCATATATTGTTCAGCTAAACCGAAGAACATATCTACTGGGCAACTTACAGTCCATGTTCCAATTAATGCTAACTATACCCAGTATTTTACTAGCTCCAGGTACACAGAGCAGGGCAGGAGGAATAACTGGCATCTGTTTCCAGGGCATGTAGTGGGAGGTGTGCTGGGGAGTGGGTATTGTGCTGTGCCGTGCCGTTCTGGAAGTCAGCGTCTGTTTTAGAGGATTCTTTACCCTTGAAAAAGAGCAAGAAGACAGGTTTTCCCACTGCTCAGGCCTCCCAGCACAACGACTACATTAAACAGAGCGATAAAATTAAGGACTGGAAACTACAACAAGAGCCTTTCCCCAAAGCCCAGCTTATGCGCTTAGCCAAGCCTCAGCACCAGTGATGCCGTTCACTCCCCTGGGGAGTCTTTGCACACAGGCAAAGAGCTTCCTGCCGGGGCACTGCAGTGGCTCTGGAAATGGGAAATACAGAGTTAATCTTGACTGGCAAATTGTAATACTTTGCCTAACTGAAGTCTGGGAAAGCCTGAGCTCTCCTTACACTTTCCCCATTGTAACAGGACCACATGGACAGAAGCATTTTTCAGTTCCCCTTAATTTCATCTCAGCGCTTCTTTCCCTAACAAGCATTTTTCCTCTTTTGATTCTGCTGTGTCTCCATACCTGCAGGATCGTTCTGCCCCTCATACTTTTAGGTAAAAGTTAAGCCTAAATGATAGTTCAAGCTGTACAGCGGACACCCTGCAAGAGCAGTAACTGCATATTAAATAAAGCCAGCATCCTCCATGAACTATATTCCTAAGGGCTAATTTGGTCAAGTTTATGAAGGGCTCCATAAGACACACACACACACACACACACACACACACACACACACACAGGATGAAAGGCATTCAAGAGCCAGAACCATATTAGTGGCCAATCACAACCTGCTCAGAGCAAGTGAGCCAGGTAGGGATCAACAACTGACAATTTATCTTTTTTTTAAAGGAAAGCATGTGAGGAAAATATGAGATCTATCTCCCAAATTAAACATCTAATTCATCATTGCTAGATGATGCAAAGCCATACCCCACCTTCTCAGCCTGGACTGCACTCTTCGGTGTCAAGGTGAAGTCCACACATTTCAGGAATTTCAGCTGTAAACCAGCCAATTTTCCCATGTTAAAAAGGCTAGTTAGTACTAATGTCAGGAGATGGATTGACAGCTCTAGAACCCTTTATCTGTTCACCAAAAAGGTACAACATTAATGCAGACTTCTCTTGTGAATCACAGTCCCATTGCTAAATGTCTCGAAAAACAATGTACTGATGATGTCCACTCATGCACAGGGAAAATCCTCACCATTGACTAGACAAGATTTACAGGCATTGAGCACTCCGCTCTTAAAGATAATTCAAATATTTATTCTATGGATTGTGCAAGGTAGTTGTATTTCAGACAGCACAGTATGTGCAGTTTATAATGTGATGCTTCTATAAACAAATCAGAGTCTGCTTTAGAAAGAAAATTTGAGTAAGGTGGTGGAGATCAGTTTATTTTGTCTGCTGTAGAAGACTGATTTAATAAGGTTAATTTCATTTAAAAACCTCTTCTTTTTTATGAGATTACTTTTTTGAAAAAATAATTGCTAATACTAGCAGATAGCATCTCTTAAAAAAATTAAACAAGGGTATTCCTATCACACTTTTGGAATTGTTTTCTATTTACCAGCTTTTTAAACAACTTTAAGTATTGATATAGTTGTTAGACAATGATGAGAGGATATTTACCTTTCTATGGTGTTTGAAATCCACCAGACTGTATGCTGCAGCTGGGAACTGCATCCTAGACTCTTGAGGGAAAACGTGCAGTGAAATGAAGTCCTGTGACCAATTCATCTGGGTTCAACGGACTGAATTCAGAGCATCAGCTATTTTGAGCAGAACTCTTTTATAACCCTCGATAATAATAGTTTGTCCAGCAAACTAGAAAAGCCAGATGAGACATAGATGTTTCGGTGTCATCCTGGCAGCAATTCTGAGAGCGAGGAGAGATGATAAAACAAGCGTTTGTGTAGTTGCAGGCGATATGGAAAAGGTAAGTGTAGCCCTCAGAGCCTGGCACTGGTAGTGCACGTGGACTGCGAGAACAGGTATCACGTACTTCAACCTCTGGTGCCAAGAGTGCCTGGACTGAAACAACTCACAGGGCTACAGATGATTCATGCCCACGTGCCAAAGACGATTCCTTTCGGTAGGAAGCATTTGCTTAATGTCAGGCCGATGATCTTGTTCTATAATTTGCTACACACAAGATGAAATCCCCAACTCACTCATTGATTCGAATTTCCACTTCCTGCACACCACAGGCTTACCTCGTTAGGATGAAGGTGCTGAATCTCTGCTACAGGTGGAGAAAGTTGCATGAGTTATTCTTTTTCAGTGAACCATGGATATTGAATTCCTTAACTGAAGTAGCATTAACGATACAGCAGCACTTTCCACTTCTAGAGCACTTTACTGCTGCAGAAATCAAAACACTTCACAAAGATGTAGGTTACAAAATTCCTAGCTCTGTGTGAGCTTGGGAATAAATTAGCATATTTATGATCAAATGCTCTTGTACTTTCAGGCTGACTTCCACCAGTCTGTGCAATTTGAAAAAATGTAGCCCACAGCCACCATTTCTGTGACGACACTTTATTTTTGCTTTTCTGACCTCTGAGTAAAAGGGATCTTTGCTTCTTTGTTTTATAGCTCATTTTATTCAAGTAAAGGGAATGCAGTGTATTAGTGGAGAATGAATTACCCAGTAATCTCCTGGCAAAGTGTGGTAATGAACTCAGACATCTCTAATGTCCCAGGTATACTGCATACAGGCAACATATAGAGTTAGTCACAAACTGGTAGCGTAAAGATGATCAGAAGGAGGATAAGAGTGGCAAGAAAAACACTGACTGTGTGGGTTAGAATCACAGAACCACAGAACGCTCTGGGTTGGAAGGGACCTGGAAAGATCATCCATTCTGGAGGTTTTAAAGAACAATTTAGACAAGCTTCTGTCAAAATTTGTTGAACTGATTTGATTTTGGAGTTTGGTGTGTCTTGGCGACCTTCGCCTTTCTCATTTTCCTACACTCCAGGAGAAGGGAGTGAAGGGAAGCAGCGGGGTAGTAACCAGAAGGTATAAACAGGGAGATGCCCTTGCAGCTACTGACCAAGGGCATCAGTGGCCACATTTCCCTGCGCTGCCGCTTGGGTCGAGGACTGGATGTTGCTCTCTGTGCTGTGCTTAGCACAATGGGCTCCTAGTCCACCACTGCTCTCCCCAGTGGTACGCAAGCTCACATTTCAAGCATATAACACACTATCCCCATCTTCCCTTTTTTTTTTTCTACTCCCACAGTCCATACCTCTATCTCCTACCCCATAACAGAGTTGTACTACTCCCTTACCACATTTCTTTGCATGTGTGTTTTATACACATCTCCCTACCCTTCAGGTGCTCACATTGTTAAATCATAAAGTCTCCAAAATTCTCGGTACAGTCAAGCCACAGTGTTAATTAGGATCTTTAAAGGCTATCATAATATAATTTTTACTTCTGTTATTGCTACTAATAATTAAATGTAATGGATTCTTTTCTCAGTTGTCCCACTGACAAGTCATTTACATGCACACTTCTCCCAATTACAAAGCAAGGAAAATAATTTTGTCTTATCATTTAAAAACACTTCTCTTGGCATCAAAATCTCCAAAGGGGAAAACAGTTGGCTTACAACTTACTCAGTGGTACTTCCTTTCATAAAAGACTAAAGGAATTTGAATAGAGGAGAAAACTGTTCTCTCTTGGTTTTCGCTCCTTTAACATTAGAAGAGAACTTTTCAATATCTGGTTTTAAGAGTGTTCCTGCAGAACACTGCATGTTTGAACAAAGCAATTACACCTGTACAAGGAGTTATTTTGGTAGGGGTCCTTTAAAGTCTCCTCTTCTTTACACATACTGGTGGTAAAGATGAAATTAAGATTCTGATTGGTTTTAGTGACAATGGCAAGTGCAACGATACTAATTGTATAAGGAAGTTTAAAAGGTGCCAATTACAGTATACTGGAACATCACCTTTAAAAAACAGAACACACTGAATGTGTAACATTTATGTTTTGATCTGATTCCCCCCTTAGTATATTTTAAACAAGCGACTCTAATCTGGTATGGTAGATCAGCACGTCCTGCCATCACAACTGGAAATGAGTGGGCAGCGCTCACCCCAGAGAAGGAGCAGAGTAGCTAGGCAGATTCTGCACAGTTCTCAAAAGGTTTCATCCAAAGTGCTCTAAAGGCGAGACCCCCCGGGCTCTGCCGCTGCCTCCCAAGGGGAACAGCAGAAGCCCATCACATGATGCATTTAGGATGAGACTACAGAACATACGGGGAAACAAGACCGCAGGGAACAAAACGGACGGGCTTGAGGTGACTTAGTAAGATAGTTTAGCGGATTTTTCTCATTTTTAATTTCTGGGATTCTGAACCATTGCGTGACTGTACACAGAAGCTTTGCTTTTCTCTTCATATCCTGCAGCACTATGTATGGTACAAAAAAATCATAGCATGTCTGATTAAAGCGGCTTACAGTATACATTAAAAAATGCTCCCACGGCAGACCAGTATTTCTTTTCACATCAACCTATCACCAAAAGAGTCATCTGAAAAAGACCTGGAATGGTCTGACGTACTGCTCAGTAGATTTTATTCTATCCAAATGGAGAATGTGAGAACAAAAGCAATATAATTTTAAAGAGAGAATGAGAGAGAGCCCAGAATACACATATAAACGGCCACTCTGTTGGCAGATGGTAGTAATTAACAGTGAAGCACTGGAGTTTGTAACTTCCCTTTCAATTAGCAAAAGGAATGAATGCCATCGCAAGCAGCTCTCTACCCCCAGTGCCATTTCCAGTGGCCTGAGATGTACGATGTTCCACTGAAGAGCTCAATACTCCTACACAAATAAGGTATCCGAATGCTTAGTCAGGGGATGGCTTCACAGCGCTCCAAGCAAAAGCCTACCTTCCTCATCAGGGCTGCATTTGTAGCCCAAGGACTTACGCACCGATGGCTATCGCAGTGTCCTCCCCACCGACTGAACTCATGCCTGTGAAGTGTTGGTTATCTTTGACATTTCCATCTTTTCAGGTGTTCATTAATGTAAAAACCACTTAATCATATGCTTATGCAGCTATTTCTGCTTCACCCTCCACCAAGCTTGGATCTGTATCAACAAAAAAATTCTTTCACTTTATAGAAAAACAAATAGAAAATGATTCAAAAATATCAATGGAACTAAGATTTTTAAAATCACACTCGGATAAAACTAGAGGTGCACTAATTTAAGAGCAAAAAGAAAGATGCAACCAATCAAGTTACTCCATTTAATACTCATTTCACTCCATTTTTGACATTCACACTTCAAAACCAAAGAAAAAAAACCAAAACCCAAACAGAACAACAGAGGCAGCACATCTTTCAGTGGACTGATTGCTTTTGCCTGATGCGTACCTATCAATCAAAGTCAACTGATGTCAAATGATTCTTTGAATTCATTCACCTTCCTTCTCCGACGCCCAAAACACTCCTATTCCTTTTTTGTTGCTGCTACCAACCATGGAAATTTTTTGACAAAAGGATGAAAAAGAAAGGCATGGGGCCTAATTCTTCTTTCCACTGCATCAGTTTTCAGCTCTGTAATTGCACTGACTTTGAGCAGATATCCCACCTTTTGAACACAGTCATTAAAACAGGCCCATAAATTCTGTTGCTACCTTGCTATTGCATTAGGTTATTTGCCTTAAACAAGGAACTGGTATGAATGTCACTACAGACAGAAAAAAAGGGAGCACAGACCAGTGACAGTAATAGATAGCAATAGATTAGGCATTTCTAATGTTAACAGCACTCAACTAACGTGCAAGGGTAAGTGTGACAAAAGTCTGTATGTTTTATGTTCTGCTGTTAGGAGGGAATGAATTCCCCATAAAACACCTTCTGTTGCTGAGGGTCAGTTTTCCAACCAAGACTTTTTTTTAGATTTTTATATATATATATATATAAAAACACACAAAAACCACACGTAATTTCCCTTCTTTCTTTATACATTTCCAATTATTTTATCTTCTGCTGTGTCTTCCTGTGGAGCAATGACCAAAATACTGCATTTTCACTCCTCATATTTCTCCTCTACTGTATTTCCTCAAGCAATATCCATTACTTAAGTGACAGCTTTTACTTTTATCACCCCAAGGAATCCCAGGGGTTCAGGTGTTGGCTTGTAGTAGATAGCTCTCATCATATGCAACTTGGCTGAGCAAAAAGCCTGTTTCCAAATCCTGAACATACAGAGAGTCCCACAATACTTAACATTTTGCATAAAGAACAGAATAAGGTCTCTCTAGCTTCATTTTAGACCTGAAATAAGTGAGAGCTCCTAGACCTGCATACAAGCAATGTTGATGGTCAATGACCATGAAAATTGGAGTACTGTATCTTTTGTAACTAAGGCACAAAATATTATGGACGTAATTTTATTGCTGACAATAATATGCACTTTTTTTTTTAAAAAAAAAGGGCAAGTCAGTTTCATTTCCAGATCTCAGACAGAATATGAAAGTCTGACAGGTAAAAACATTATCTTATGGATGGGCACACTGATAAAAAAATATTGACAAAAAAAATCATGCTGTGTCATTTTTTAATGTTCAGTTTAAGACACAGAAGGAGCAGATCTGAAGGCACTTATGCAAGATGTTGATTAAGGAAAATAATACAGGGTCTAAGACCTACCCTAGTCCCAGGCTGAGAACTATCATAATCTAGAGCTTGCCCCTCTGTCCTTTTCTTTTTTCCTTTGCTATTACCGAATTGTGCTGGCTCTCAGCTAAAATGGGTTCCAAGCCAAATACTTCCATCTTCTGTTTAACAAAATTATTCACACAACCTTGTTTAGTTTGACTGCTCATTGCTCTCCTGCAGCACTTACTATCACCAGCTGGGTTGTTCCCTCCATTTTAGCAGCTCCTGTTAGTAAGTGACCACTTGAGATAAAGGGTATTTTTTTGACTCAGGATAGAAGGGACACGCTACCAGAGTGTTTCCTTGGGGCACAGTGAAGGCATATGCTTGGGATGGTGGACAGCAGGGAACAAATGATGGAAGGCTGGAAGAAATACCTCTTGGCTTTGCCACAGCAGTCCTTCCCACAAGCCACAGGTACACACATGGATCAGTAACAACTGCTCACCTCCAACCCCACATCGCTGGAAGGGAGCTCACTCTTTGCCCCTTTGTGCAGGAGAAGGACTACTCAGAGAAATGTGAAAATGCATCACCTCCATCTTTATTTCCATCTCAGAATCAAGAACTAATATATGGAGCAACATTGGACATGTCTTATTGTTATGGTTCGGACTGGGGAGCATTGGATTTAAGGTGAAATATGGCCACTCTATTCTTTGTAAAGGGGTGATCAGCTCTTCCAGAAACTGCTGGTACCTTTAAGAGGAAAAGCTTTTCTGCTTGCTAACTGCTAGTTAGCTGGGTAGGCTAAATAAACACTGACACTATGACAGACTTCATTGAGTAACACTGGCAAATGCATGAATTTACATCTGTATTTAAACCTGAGTGCAAACTGAAACATTGCTATTACCAGGGAAATAAAGAGCCCAAATGTGATGATAACACCTTAGACTTGGCAAATGGAAACAGGGACAAATGGATTTTTCTATTTACTTGGCAAGTGGACATTATACTTTTTGACACTGGCTGTAAACCAAGTGAAAAAAAAATAATTGGATAAGTAGTGATTTTAAGCAAGACTGCTGCATTAAAGGACACATGCTGAGCAAGTGATGGATTTCATTGGTAAAAAGATTGGAGGCTCCTAATGGATTGTTAAAATGCTATTACGAAAATGGTTTAGAGGTCCACCCTGTAGAGAGATGTAAGGGCATTATTTCCTACATAGCAATTTGATCCTCGAGGGTGTGTATACATGTGCATATAGTACTTTAATATGGCGGTGATTTGCTGTGATGAACATAATGTGTATGTCCACTAAAAAGCAATAAAAGCCTATTCAGTACCTCAGGTGAAACGAGTTGGTCCCCTCAGATGTCTTGACAGTTATACCTACATGGATGTGACTTTAAATAATTGAGTTTGATTTCAGTCTTGGAATGGGATCACACACCACAAAACTATGTCCAAACGTGATATTCTGCCTTGCGTGGTGCCATGAGGCTTTCTGATGTTAACAATCCACTTTCTTTTCCATCTTCCATCTCTAGAATGCTGACAGGCCTTGCTGATGGGCCTTCCTGATGATCTTTTAGAACAGAAAAGATTACATAAAATTTAAAGATCAGATTCTAGATAAGAAACCTCTAGAAAAAAAAAATGCATTTACTACCTGTATGATTGGGAGGAGCTCCCACTCAGTGTCAGGCATCTGGTTTCGGCTGCTAGCCCATATTCCCAAAGGCGTTGGTCACAAATGCCAGATGCAAGACATCAGACTTCTTGTGGATGCAAGTTATTTTTAGTAGCTCTTTAAAGTTCAAGAACAGTGATATATTTCTGAATCTATTTCCATGTTTGGTACTCTGACCGTCAGCTTCTGCAGGTGGTGAAATACAGAGTGGTCTAAACATACTCACATCTCCTCTGCCACCCCTTAAAGCGTTCACAGTCAAGTGACAAAGGAAGGACAGCTTGAGGAAAGCTGGTATCAGTCTGATGGTATTGTCAGCCAAACAGTGAATTTATTTCCCCATTAAACTCCTCACACTGTGCACTACTCAATTTCCCCCCCCCCCAACACCAAGAGTTGTTCAAGTTTCAGTTTTTTTGTCACCCTCGTCGTTAGAAGTCCCCCATTCTAAAAGGAGATTCCGCCACTGGCTGCACTTCTAGTGAGTCAGGACAGGACACTGGCTTTTTTCATGTCTTATCAAATGTGTTAAAATTATTGTGGAGGTATGTAATCTGCATAGTTATACAAATAACTCCCCGAGAGAGTTATTTTCAGACTTAACTTTTCCTGAAGAAGCAACGCTCATGTTTTCATATGGTCTATGCATCAGTCTGTGGCTGGCTGGCTGTCTTCCAGACCTCTTAGTCTTCAACCAATTGGCCAATTTCAACCCAGTTAAGGAGACCGGTAAGAGTCCAAAACCGCCAAGCTTATAGATGTGTTTGGAAACTACGAGTGACCAGGTGCAAGAGTTTGGAAACCCCATTAGGGAAAGACAGGGAGGGGAATGCAAAATTTAGCATCTTTGGACAATTACCAACAAAGTAGGTTTTGTGGGTTTTGTCTCACAGAACTATTTCTTCATCATCCTCTTTAAAGAAGGATCATAATTTCAAATACTACAGCAACATCTAACCATGACCACACATCGCAGGTATTCAACCCAAGTAATGATAACTGATGCCCCTTTTCCTTTTTCTCTGCCATAGTAAGGTGATGTTTTCCTACTACTTACACAGTATTCGCCTTATTCTGAGTCTTAATAGCTTCATCTCATCAATGACATGGGAATTACACAAAGCTGCACAAGAATAAAATTAGATCACACCTGTGCAACAGAAGACATCTGAAATCCACCACCTTGAAAAAAAAAAATCAGAAAAATATTCTAGCAACAGAAAAGTGTAACGTCAATGACAATAAAAGTAAACTTTGCTGTTTAGTTTTCCTCTGTCCTAAAGTTGGAAGGTAAAAAAACCAGCAGCAACCAGTATCAGGAGGCTCTCCATCGGGCAAAATACATTACCCATGCAAAGACCAGCAGTGGTAGCTGTCTGCAGGCAGAGATTACAAGAAGCAGGGACTGTTGCGCCTGCTTGGAAGCTTCACCTAACACTTTCTGACAGCAGACCTACTCCCTCTGCCAAGCTCTGCAGAAACGGGTTGCAGTTCAGAAAGTTTATAATTCACAGGCACCAAACTTTATACAACAGGGTATTATCACCAACTGGGAACGCTAAGTTGCACTGTAAGAGCCAAACTTGAAATTTCATTAAACGGTTTTCTTTCAAAAAATGCTAGTCAAAATAAAAATGTTATAAATTAGTTCCAGTAATTGCTTTTTGATATTTTACTAAATTGCAAGGAAATCTAAAATAAAAATAAAATCTTGTGTATCACTGTGCTGAGAATACAGCTTAACCCCTGGTGTTAAAAGAATACAACAGGCCAAATCAAAAGAATTTATATAATTACACACAAAATGACTTTAACAATGACATGTAAAATGACTCTACTAGTCTAAGACTCAGTGCTAATAATTTACATATCCACAATATCCACAGGATCTGTGATTTTTCTGGACTGCAACTGAAAGCTACAAATTCTCACTACAATCTTGCATGACTTTATATTTCTCATATTTCTTTCAGCAGCTATCTATCACTCAAAGGCTCTTCAAATTTTATTTGATTTTCAGAAAGTTCTGTTCCTTCGACGACAGTTAATTTTAGAACCCTCAGATAAACATTCCTGCACAAGGACAGGCTACCTGCAATGATCTGCAAAACAATGATGTCAGAATTTAGGCTCTTAAATTTAATTTTATTTATTTATTTATCCTGCAACAGCAGCTTGCAAAGTCCCACACTCCATCTTAGTCTGACTTGTACAGTAAAACAGCAAATCTATTTGAACCAACATTTTATATTTCAAGGAGCACTTATTATACACCATGTCTACCTATTTAGGTTATTATCAGAGAATATTAATATGTAACTGTTTAAAGTTAACTAAAAATATTCCCTAGTTTAGTGCACGTACGTAACAGCATAACTGTTATGTAAGGAATAAGCCTAAAGAGTTTACTTGTGCACTTAAAAAGAATTTCATGGAAAACGGAAGCACTGGAATTTAACCCACGCGACAAGCATGTATGTGAGGTGCCACCTGTGGGAATGAGTGGATGGCGACAGTGACCTGAGATGAAATTGTAGTTAGTTACTGGAAGATTTACTACTGGAGTTAAGGGCGACAGAGTTTGTCCCTGGAGTATGAAGAACATTTTGAAGAGACATGACAAGTAGTGCTGTAGGCATGGAAAACAAGAGGTGTCAAAGCGGCTCATGGGAGGTCCTGGTAGAGGCTGTCCCTGGGCTCCTCCCTTCCCACCTCTGCATGCTCAATGACTACCGTTCTATTTAATTTAGCCTACCAGGACACCAAGTTCCCCCAGACCACGGTTGTAGACAGCTGCCCTGGTTTCTACTTGCTTAAACCAGCTCTGGGAGATCCTGTATTAGATAGGAGCAGAGAAATTCAGGTTGGTGGAGATGCTTGTGGAGGGCATCTGGTCCAACTCTCCTCTCGGAGCAGGGCTAACCTCAAAGGCAGATCAGGTTTGGAAGACTCCAAGGACAGAGCCTGCAGAAGCTCACTGGGCGCCTGTTCCAGTGCTGAACTACTCACATTTTTATACATATATTTCCTGTAGTCCATAAAAAACCCCATCCCATTTGCAAAAGTACAGACTATTGCATGTGGGTGGTGATGAAGCCGCAACAGGTAGTCCAAGGGCAATCAAAAGAGGCTTCAAGGCCTTGGAACGGTTGGTGAGGGAATGTGGAACACAGGTTCTTTTTTCCTCTCTCCCTCCAGTTGCAGGCAGTGACACAGGAAGAAACAGATGGACCCAGCCCATTAATAAATACATGGCTCCACGGCTGGTGTAACCACTGCAATTTTGGCTTTGTCGATAATGGGTTGGCCCACACAGCACCAGGTTTGCTAGTGTCGGATGGTATTCACCTTTCTCAAAGGGGGAAGAGGGTCTTTGCTCACAAGCTACCAGGGTCATTGACAGAGCTTTAAACTAGACTTGAAGGGGGAGGGGGATAATATCAGGCTTGCTGGTGACAAGCTGTGGGATGACACGCCAAGGTCAGAGGGACGAGGTGCTAGCGAGGGCCCTCAGCCTCTTGCTCTGAGGCGTGCTGGGTACACTGGAGCACACCTGAAGTCTTATGGAGATAAGCCAGGGGCTCCTGAGATAATAGGAGCCAACAAGGAAACACCAGGGAAATATCTCCAAGGAATTAAGAGGCGTTCCTCTAAGAAGGTGACACAGCCAACAGCCCAGCTGAAGTGCCTCTACACCAATGCATGCAGCATGGGCAACAAACAGGAGGAGCTAGAGGTCACTGTGCTGCTAGAAATCTATGACCTAATTGCCATTACTGAAACTCGGTGGGACAAATCCCATGACTGGTGAACAGCTATTGATGGCTACAGGCTGTTCAGAAGGGACAGGCGAGGAAGCAGGGGGAGAGGCGTTGCTCTCTACATCAAGAACTGGAAAGAGTGTGAAGAGTTGTCTATGAAGAATAGTCATGAGCTTATGGGTAGGAATTAGAGACTGAGGCAACAAAGAGAACCTGGTGGTTGGTGTCTACTACAGGCCGTCTGAGCAGGGGGACCCTATTGACAAAACCTTCTTACTCCAGCTACAGGAGGCTGGCTCTCGTCCTGCTGAGGGACTGACATCTGCTGGAAAAGCAGCACGGTGAGCAGCAGGCAATCCAGGAGACTCCTGGAATGCAGCGAGGATAACTTCTTAAGCCAGGTAATAGACAGCCCTACCAGAGGCGACGCGGTACTAGGGACCTGATGGTCACCAGCGTGAGCTGCTAATTGGTGATGTCAAGATTGGAGGCAGCCTGAGCTGCAGTGATCATGCACTGCTGGAGCTCACAGTCCTGAGGGATATGGGTCAGGCAAAGAGTACAGTCAGGACCCTGAATTTTAGGAAAGCAAGCTTCCAGCTGTTCAAGGAGTGAGCCAATAGGACCTCCTGGGAAACTGCCCTCAGGGACAAGAGAGCACAACAGAGCTGGCAGGTCTTTAAGGAGACTTTCCATGAAGTGCAAGAGCTCTCAATCTCCAGCTGTAAGAAATCAGGAAAGGCAAGCAAGAGCCTGGCATGGATGAGCCGAGACCTGCTGGTCACAGTAAAGGGCAAGAAGGAAACGCACAGGCAGTGGAAGCGGGGCCAGGTTCCTGGGAAGAGCATAGGGACGCTGCCCGGTTGTGTAGGGATGGGGTCAGGAAGGCCAAGGCGCGGCTGGAGCTGAATTTGGCAAGGGATGCAAAGAATGGTAAGAAGGGCTTCTACAGGTCTGTCAGCCAGAAAAGGAAGGTCAAAGAAAGCGTACCGCACGACTGGCAAACTGGTAACAACAGACGAGGAGAAGGCTGAGGTACTGAACAACTTTTTTGCCTCAGTCTTCACTGACAACCTCCCTTTCCACACCTCTCGAGTGGATAGACAGCAAGACAGAGACTGGGGGAGCAAAGTCCCTCCCACCATAAGAGAAGGTCCTCCTCATCTGAACACACAGTTGTTTTAAGGGTGCAGAAACAAAGCCAGGGAAGAAAAGAAACTGAGGACACTCAAGCAGCTGCCCAACAAACTCAAAAAAGCAAATAAAAATTCAGGGACAGACTTCATAACTTAATATGGTGAGACTCCTAGCTGCAAACCTTGAAGTCTTCCTGGGTTTTACATACGATCCTCCCACAAAGAGGAGAACACAGGCTGAAAAAACACAGGGCTGATCTCACCCTGAAAGGTGGTATACCCTTTGCAGACGTTCAGTAGTTAGCAAAGATTACAAAGTCATGGTCAGGACATCTTTGTTAGGAGTGGCACAAACAAACTGACCGAATCCTTGGTGTACAAGACAATGAATCAAGAGAAAATAGAAAGTAGGCACAAAATTCCCATTTAGTTTTAGTCTGTTGATATTAATATAATATCATTTTGTGGCTTTAATTTAAGCAAAATATTTTGTGTATTTCAATACTCTGTCGACATATCTAATTTTAGCTCCACATTATACAATATTGCTATGCTTTTTTTTAACCTCCAAATACATGACTCATTTTATATTCCATGGACATACAAATGGAAATTGCCTCCTACCACAACAGCTAGTAGACTTTTGTAAATGAAATAACAGAGCATGTTTTCAGATTAATACATCCACAGAACTGATCCCTTCCCACTCCACCCATGCTACTGCCTGGGCTCCCTGGTAAAGCTCACTGCTCTAGACCTCTTTAATGGCTTAAGAAATACCTGTTAGTACTATACCCAAGCTGAGGCACAGAAGAAGATGGGAGTGATATGGAGAAAAGGTGTCTCCCTTCCATTGTTAACCTAGAGCTAGAAACGCCCAGTGAAGCTCCTCAAATTATCACCACTCCTCAAGTGCCATGAACGAGCTGGAGCATTGCACATGGGCCAGGGAAGGTCCCCATGCGGTGCACAGGTTGCCCAGGACGTCTTCCTGAGTGGTGGGGAGGAGTGTGAACTGTGTTCCCATCTCACATCCAATACAAATACACCCCGTGTACCAGAATTCCTGCCAGACATCATCTTCTGCCCAAACACAGCTCTGATCCTAAGGCAAGGCACATAACAACCATATACTGGTAACACCAGCACTTTTTCTTGCCCATTTAAGTCTTCTGACTGTGCTCATCACCAGGTTCTTTGGATGAAGAAGCTGAACTCCCCTGAATGGACTTCTACACAGTGGCAGCTCGGAAAGAAAAAAGGGATGGAGGTTTTGCTGCGTATTAAGTTAAAAGCCTGCTCTAGGAAATAAAAAGCAGACCTGCCTCTTCTACTGTACAGCAGGGCACAACAGTCACTGAGACTATCATAAAAAATTCTAACTGACAAGGTAAACTTCCTCTTTTTATGGATCTTCAGATGAGCATATATATGTATGCATATACCTATGCACTTGTATATGTATTCATATATACGTATAGATATATAAATACAGACATATGCAAATGTTTTGATTGCAGTGAGGTTGGAATATTGTTTTTAAATATTGTATGACGGAAAGGTCTCTGGATGTTTACCATCCAAGTCTGTTGGCAGGCAAGTGGTTTTCCTCAGTTACTTGTGCAGTTTCACTTACATCGTGTCCTACACCTTGCACTGGTAGAAGAGAAAGCTGAAAGCAGAGATCTGTAATGGTCCTGGGACTGTCTGTTCCGCAGACTGCAAATTTGTTAGCACTTCCCCTGAGAAACATTCTGCTGATACGCACTTAAATGAAACGTGTATGAAATGCGAGCCTCTTAAGGACTCACACAGCTTCCCAAAGGGATCATTACAAGGAAACGGAAATCTGTGCTGATCTGCATGTAGAAAGGAGGATAATGCTTTGTGAGACATTACAGAAAGCGGTGAGGCTTCATCTCCATGTCAGGCCAAAATGGATGGCAACGACTTCATTAACATCTTATTCATGCAAAGCATCCAGCAGCATACGCAGGACACGGTACGTAACGCTGGCCTCATTTTAAGATCTGTGTTATGAAAGATTATCTCCTCATGTCCCTTCACTACGATACAAACTGTTAGCAGACTTGCAGTGAACTTTTGCTGCTACCTCAAAGCAAGCCACAGTGGCTCTTCTTTTATCTCTCAAAGGACATTTAGGTTTACTAATTGCTTTTCGAAAGGCCAGTTTGCTCCTGAACAAAATTGCTAATGGAAAAGAACATAATCACGTACTACTTCCATCATGATCATCTCATTAATGTTATCATCTCACTAAATTTATTCCCCAAATATGAAACACAAACAGTTCATGCACCTATGCAACTTCTATTTTGTGTAAAGAGAAGCGTCAGTCTGTTTCCATCACCAACAACCTGTATATGTTATGGATTTCTAAGCTGCCTTGTTCACTTTTATCATTTGCTTATATTAAGGGAGTTGCTTTGTGTACAAGCTTTCAGCTTTGGGATCATTTCTGGAAGAATAAAAATGATTTAAAGGCACGAGAGGGATCACTTGGAAAGGACAGATCAAAAATTAACAAGGGAAGTTTGACCCAACATGTCCCTGAAAACAGGGGTTGCATAACGGACCAACCCTTAGGATGAAAAAAAAAAAAGTTCATAAATGTGGAATTGAAAATATTGAAATAGAATTGAAGCGAGGAACGAACTAGAACAATTTAGGAAATCATCCTGAGGGTAGAGTCTGTTAGCTCCAAAATCTGTTACAACTGGCTGCTTGATAAATGGGGTTAGTGGGTGACAAGGGCATGTTTTTTTCCTCTTTCTCTGCTTAAAGGCAAAAGTCAACAACCCACCTCCACTCCAAATGCTTTCCTGAGAATCCTCACTGAAGGGTTAACTCCAGCTACTGTTAAAATCCATTTCATGGCAACTTCCCTTGCCTGACTTTCAGAAGTCATCACAGACCAAATCACTATGTCCTGCCAACTGAAGAGTACAAATCAGGAAAGTTGTGGACGCATAAACTATTTCCAGTTTTAAAAGTCAGTCCTCAGCTCTTCTCCAACGATACCATGCTGCTCCTTGGACCAGTGCACTGATTTCCATAGTGAAGATACAAAGAGACTTGCTATTAATACAACTGGAGATCACTTCTGCAAGTGTTCCTCTGTATATCGTGGCAAAAAAATTGGAAACTTTGCAACTCAAATGGAAGGATCAAAAGTCCCTAGTCCCTAAGCTTGCTTTGCTAAGCTGATGTAGAATGCAATCGATACATGGTTTTACTGACATTGCAGTTTTGAGCTGTTATATGAGTTATAGAGAAATTTTGCAGTTCATGAACATTACACACATCTCTTCCTAAGCAGCCACTCTTACACTGTTTTAATTCACTTTGAAGAACTTCATAGGATTACAGGAAAATTCAGGTTGGAAGGGACATCAGGAAGTCTATAGTACAATCTTCTCCTCAAGTCAGGCTTAGCTGTGAGGTGAGACCAGGTTACTTAGGGCTTTGTGCCATCAGGTCCCAAAAACCTCCAAGGATGGACATGGCACAATCTCTCTGGGCAACTTGTTCCCTGTCTGACTGTCCTCATAGGCAAACAGTATTTTTGAAAAGTCTGAGAAATACCGTTTCTTGTATGAAACGTGTACCAGAAGGCATTTGTGTAGATTTGCTTTACGATAGCTAGGTTTGTCTTCATTTATTTACCCGTTAGCTGCTCTCCACAGTGTAGTTTCACTATTAAGCAGCTCTGCCAGGTTAAAATGAGGTCAGGCTCTGATGACGAACACGTGGCTGAAATGGTCCTGCGCTCCAGCCAGAAATAGGTCATCTCAGAACACCTCCCCATTTTTAGCTCAGCTAAACCAAAACAAAGTTTTTCAGCTTTTCAAAGGCTGAATTTTACTGAGTGCATTGTAAGACCAGCAGCGTAAGCTGGCAAGCAGGGCAGGAAAGAGCCAGCTAACCTGAAATTTGAGCCAAGCTTTTCTCAGTGAGAGGCTGGCCTGTGCCTGCTGTGAAATCCACCTTCTTTCCGGAAGGGGAGAGATGAGAACCTGGTGGATCAGGAGTACCTGTATGTTCAGTCATCAAACACATGCTTAACTCCACATGGTAGTTTTGGGTTTCCATGTTGTAACAACTATAGTTCATTGATGGTTTTCTTTTTTCCTCCACCAAACCCTAGAGCACAGACTCTGTGCCAAGACGAGTGAATGTATCGCACAACAGGGCTTAACGTTTGTATTGAGGACAAGGACTTCAACCATCTCCACGACGGTGGGCTTAACATTCCCATCCTGTTCCCCTTTCCAGACAGCCCATAAAGTAAAACACCCCAAACACTTGATCAGTTACAGTTGCTAATTTCATGCTCCACAGTTTAGGCAAAAGTTACCCTACTTGTAATCCAGAAAGACTTTGCCTGGTATTGTTCTTCCAATGCAATTTCATAGAAACATGCCTAAAAGCCACTTGGACTAAAGCCGGGGTGCACCACTGAGTATATCAGCATTTAAATGATCCAACAGTTCAGAGAAAGGCCTTTTACAGCAGTGAATATTATCTGAGACTATTACTGAGCATCAGCATATCCTCTCAAACATCGGACTGGCACCAATCATGTGGTCTGCTGAAATACTATCTCCACGTTAGGCATCACTATCACTCAACCACAAGACACAGGGCATTAGTTAATCCAGTTTCTGGTTTTCCTGCACATACTTGTTCAGGAGCAAAATGTGTCCCAAATGGCATCTGTTCCCTCTCTTGTCCCAGGAATAGCTAAAGAGGGGTCTGGGAGGGCAAGAACTGACTCCTTACAGCACAATTAAAAAAAAAAAAAAAAGCAGAGAGTAATGTTTCGTTAATAACATCTTACATAAAATGCATTCATTATCTTGCTTCTCACTTTTGACACTGTAGTTACGCATTCAGCAAACTCATAATAAAGTCTACAGTTTCAGAGGTACGAAACTTGGCCATAAACAACAGCTTCCCAGCCCCTATTTTTGTAGACAGGCCACTAACTTGTTACCAAGTTAAAACACTTCCTTTTTAAATTTGACTGTGTTTTGGCAAAATGCATGAATATCATAAGCTCTTTTGTTCTCAATATCATAAAAGCATGTATAAAAGCTTTTTTTTTTTTTTTTTAACGCTTATATTCAGCTCTTGTCAGCCCTTACTCTGTAACGTGGTGAGCGCTCCTAGGAGGGCAGGGGGTGTAAAATCAATCAGAATTCTTCACAGCACCCGTAGTAAAAATTCCTGCCATCTCTACGAACTCCCCGAGCTTTTCGTTTTCTTTGTTATGTCTTTTAGAAATCGTTATATACTTTGCAAAGGCAAAAAATTGAAACACGCAGACCTTACACCTAGGCAGTGGGGGTGAAGAAGGAAGGAGTACACTCTCCGCAGCAGTGCAAAGGCCACACGTTTCAGACTGTTTATTGTTGTTATGCTCTGGTTTTATTTTTTAATTGTTTTAATCTTTCATTAGATTACTCATGTCCTTTAAACTACCTTTTCCCCTAGAATATCATAAGTTGACGTACTACTTACATGTCAATGGTGAACTGCATATTGTGCCTTTGGCAAGAACTGTACTTAGTAATTTCTCCTCAATAAGCGAGTGATAAAACACTGCTGTTACTGAATAACATAAAAATGCAGTTTATTACTAGCCGTACTGCCTGCAATTGTTCCTGTTAGTGGTGTAATGGTAATTTACAGACCTGTGCTGCCAGTTATAGGCCAGATCACTGGCCCACTAATAAGCCAAATATACAACAAAGTCCACAGATAATTATGACTTCATGCTTTGATCTAGGCTAGACATGAACGCACAGTTCAGACATATAAGATGGCACAGTTTTGAGGGCAGAAGCAATTCAGATAGATCCAGACACCAAAATAAATGCACAGAAGGAAACACCAGAGAGAGTGCAAAAACCGCCATAGCACAACATTTTCATCTGCACATTTTATATTTGATGGTATTAACATCGTAACTTTCCATTTCAAATGTTTAACCCTTTCTCATATATAACTTTGTTTCTGTGCTTCTGCTTATGTGTGTGCACATATGTAGGAGGACGGCTGGGGGGATTCACTCATCTTCATTTCCCTGATCTAGCCTAACACGACTGCAGGAAATGCAGCCGTTGCCCTCCCACTCCTACGCAAACATCTTGAGAGACTTGCAGACGTCAGATGACAACTTCCATTAGATTGGTTTGGCATTTAGTTGCTTCACACAAACCTATTTCTTTCAAAACTCCAGGTCTTCTGACTAAGATAAGCAAACAGCCATCTCAACCGGGAGGGAAAGGGCTGAGTCCTCTGCCCCGTGCAGTGGCTGCACCGGTCAGCAGGGCGGCTCCACTGGAAAACACCACAAGCTTTCAAATGATGTGTGTGATTACCTTTAGTCTCCCTTATGACTTCGAAGACAAGGAGATACAGATTACCTGAAAGGTAAACTGAAAAACTCCTAGGGGTCCTGACAACACAAAAGGCCACTACTTTTTCCTTCTCTTGTATGCTCGCAACTCTATATTTGCATCAGCACCTCCTCAGGTCTTGGACTTCACCTTTATCAACACCTTCCTTTCCTCTCTTGATTACAGCTCCCCTTTCAGATTTCAGCTTGCTGCAGGCATAAATAGCCGTTCCTTTCATTCTTCCTTTTGCACAGAAGCACGAGCACGTTGCACAGCTCTCAAACAACTTCCGAGTCACACAGGGATTTCAAGCTGCAGCTCACGACAATTTGTCCATTCAGCATCTCTAGTCTCTCCACTCTCAATTTTGATTTAACATTTGGTTCTTGTTGGCCCATTCAGTTAATCTTGTTGCTGTTCAATACAGTAGCCTTTCTCTCTGCAAATCCTGCCATCTGGAACAGTCTTCTACTTATGTTTCAGCAAATCGCTTGCTTTTAAAAATCTGGAAGCATATCTTGCCTCCCCTTGCTCGAAACAAAATTCCTTTCTTTATCAGTGAGAAAGTGATACCACTGCACACAGGGCTGGTTTGTCCCTCATACCCAAATGTACTCCTAAACTGCTGCCATGAACCAACCTCTTCAAATTACAGACACACAGAGCAAAACCCAGATCTTTCAGATTGGGTTCACCTTTTTTTTTTTTTTTTTTTTTTTTTTTTTAGAACAGACCATATGACAAAACCATGAGGCATCTGGGGATACAGTTTGCACGAAAGCTTTTATACAAAATAAAGCTGTTTTACTTTCTTAACTGGCCAGTATTGCGTGTTCTTGGAATTACTTGTGATGAAACGAATAGCCTCCAAATAAATAGCAAAAGTCAGTTATTTGTGTTGTCTACTTTGAAAACATTTGCTTGAAATAGAGCAATTAGTAATTTGTCAAACAAATGGTGACAGCTGATAACTGCTGCTGATATACTGCCTGGCATTACTCTCATGTTTTAGAATCAAAAAATACACAGTAATGTACATATATTTCAACACTTTGTGCATTACTAGCTGTCTGTTTCAAGACTCAATATGCTATCAGAATTTTAACTGAACAGCCCTTGCTTTTTTAACATCATTATTCTGTAAATATGGCATTATAATAATTCAGAATATAGTGTTAGCCCTGGCTGTTGGACAGATAACAACATAACCTTAGGGTGGCAATGAAAGATACAGATGAAGGTCTATGGTCATGATTCTCAAGTGATGAAGCATCTGTGCATTAGGCCAAAGATTTTTGAGAAGAGCTAATTTCAAAGAGAGATTCCACTGCCCTGACGAGTTAGGAATTGAGAGCCGTGAAACATGTTTGATACAGGTATGACCAGCTGTCAGAGGAAAACTACAGCAGCTTTAAGCAAGTGATGGAAAGGTACAGGGTACTAAGCCTTTCTCCTGGCTCCTGGAGAAAATGCTTTTATCATATGCTGCTGTTCTCCAGTTGATCTGGCCTTCAACCGGGGTATGACTTCAAATCACTGCCATGGAGATCAGTCCATGTGTGAGTTATCACACCGTGCAGCTCCAGTGAGAAAAAGTCTAATAACCTTAGTAAGATAAAAGAGATGGTACCATCTCCTGCCCCAGGTGCTGAGGTGCACAGCACAGTCAGCAGTCAGATTTTTTCTGGAGAGCTGCTCCATCCTGGCTGGCCTTGCTTGGTGACCTTGTCAAGGGTGAGTGCTGCTCAGCCAGAGCCAGGCACGCTGGCACGATCTGATGCAGGACTGCAGAAGCCTTCCAAGCTCTTTTCACAGGGTCTTCAGGGCAGGCTGAACTTGTTTTTATCTTCTGTGCTTTTAAAAGCCACGTTCATTTTATGAAGTTAAAATATTGACTTGATCTCTCTTGCAGTTATGGTACCATAAAGATGGCTAAGACACTGTATTAAGAGATGTATTTTCTACTTTAGTTTTTTGTATTTTCTTACATTTTTATCTTGTCTCTGTAAATCACAGAATGTATGAATCACTTGGCAGAATATGACTATCTCCAGTCTCAAGCATAGGAACTAGACGTGGGAAAATAAAACTCAAAGTTTCTTTCCTGCTATAGATGTGAGACTTAATTTAGGACAATGCCGATGGAATAAAGCTGCTACTTCTTCCCTTAGGGCACACAAAATTCATCATTAAAACTTACAATTAGAGAAAGGAGCTGAAAGCCATATACGTTTTAAGATGGAAAATTCTTTGTGGGACAAACAGGGAAAAAAACATAGCATCAGTTTAAACTTAATCACAGCCTGAGATCTGACAGTAAGAGCGAACAGTACATAGGAGGGCAGCAAATAATTGAGGGGTCCTGGTACAGGAGTCTTGTACATGTACAGGACAGTACCGTAAGTTTTATTAACACCTGACCTAGAGCACTGCCTATAGGACATGTGAACATCTATACTGCAGCGGATACATTTTGGGTAGGCACGTAACGCTTAGTGCAGTCACCTTTGGAAACCTCAGCCTGGAACAGGCTACAAAATGCAAACATTAAGCCTTCTCTAGAAATCCTCATACAAGGTATGTGCAAACAGTATTACACATATTTTGCCTTGATTCTAAATTTCTTTGACATCACAAGAAGATCTCTTCCCCTAAGGATCTGGGGAGTATAGCTCTATGTTTGGCATGTTTGTACTTGCTCTAGTAATTAACCTGAAATACAGATTCCAGGTACTTTTTACAAAGAAAGTAACTTTTACATTGCTGTTTATAGATAAAATGTTGCCACTAGCAGAGTCTCAGAAACTGTCCTTTCGCTTGCTTCTAAGTACTATCCTGATCCATCACACAGCTATTCTTCCTAAGGAAGGAAATCCCAGCTCCTCAACTCCATCTCTACATTGGAAGTAGTAGTCCTTAATCAGATGTGAAGTGGGCAAAGGAACGAATTAATGCCACTCAAACTGCACAGAACAAGAGAAATGAATTAACATGATGAGTATTTGCTGCTCTCAAGGCAGAAAATTGCAGACTGGCTGAATACAAATATGGAGACAACGCATTACAAAAGACGGCTGATTGGTTATTCTTGACTGTCAAGAAGCTGCTCAGGATGCACCAAGAGAAAATTTCTGCAGCCGGAAAAAATGATTTCTGATGCTGATAAGAAGAAAGGAAAGGAATCACTCCCTCCTCCCCGAAACTTAAAATTACCTAAAGGTTCTGATGTTAAAAACAAAGAAGAAATCACATTGAATCTGATTAAACATAGATTAATTTACTCAGCTGCACGTACTTATTGACAAAAAAGATGTTGTTTGGTGACTTCGGAATTACTTTACAATTCATATTTTAAAATACCTTGGTTGGACTTTCTGGTATACTTGCTTATGCTTCTTCCCAAAGATCAGAATAATACAGCTTTAAGTATGGTTTTTGTTCATGTGCTGCATATAAAAGGTTATTTCAATAACCTCACCGAAAAGGCACTGCAGCCTTTCTGTTAGGAACACGTCCAAGAAGAACAATTTCTTTTATTTTAGCCAAAGGTAATGTTTTAAGTCATTCTTTTTTTATCTTTTTGGAAGAAATACCACTAATTTCACTGGAGTCTTCTACCCGCAGTGCAGTATTAGAAGCTGCCTGACAGTGGCTCTACAGCTGATTTTGAAAACCCTGTATGAAGGGAAGGAGACAAGAAGAAGATGGGAAGAACACTGCATCCCCAGAAATAGCTAGAAATTCTGGATTTAAACTTTGCATCCACTCCTACCAAGCCTGATGAAAACCACAAATATCTCCTTTAAGTCTTTTTACTTCTAGGCTTCTCTGTACAAAAAGAGGTGGAAATATTTAGGCAGTCACATAAATTTAGGACACCAACATACCTTATGCAGGGCACTTCCACTGCACAAGCATGTTCTTGGCAAGTTCAGCAGTGCTGGTACGCTTGGTGATTAAATGGCGTTGGCCAGCGGGATCCCAAGCAGTGCCAACCCGCTTGGGCTAAGCTTGGGCAGCACAATGGTCCCCAGACCCATCGCGACCCTTGGCGGAACAGTGAACTCAGCCTTGCAGCAATCCGATTCTGACAAACGATGTCTCCAAATAAACTTTGCTAATAATAATACATGTACTTATAATGCATCCTTCCTCCAGGAATCACAAAGCGCTTTACGAATATTAATGCATTCTCTGTAATAGGCTTCTTGTTTAGCAATCCCAGGATTTATATCCCAGTACAATTGGCAAACAACATTTCCCTTGAATGAGAGGTACTTCAGTGGCATCATCACTTGCTGGTTTAACATAACTACTCTGTCTTCCTTCAAACTAGCATTTAGACACAATCCCTGCGCTTTTTGAAAGAGTAAAACAGCTGAAGTCTCATCTCTGGCTTAAAGGCTGTTGGCCAGGTTGAATGAAAAGGCTATTTCGCTAGAATTGATAACAGCTGGGAATAAGAGTTATCTCACAGTAACATCTGGGAATACATGAATACCCTGGATTTCATCTTGTTCTTTCAGCGGTAAAATTCAACTGAAGCTGTAAGGCTATAAATCAGAGTAGAATAATTGGACTGTATTGCCAAACATGTTTATACTCGTAAGGCCACCTAAGCTTTAAAGCTAAAGGGACATTCGCATCATGATTTACTGAAATCATAGTTCATTTCACCAGAGTCATTAGGACTCCAGAACTATTTGGACACTAGGCTGGTTGCTATTGCCCATTTTTTATACCCAGAAGATACAATTTGCCCTCAATTATTTTTCTTCATGCCCAAAGAGTGTCTGATCTATACAAAGTGATCTTTTTTCCATCATCTCATTGACTGGTGTGTTTTCTAGCCAGCCAGCCAGCGGCACGAAAGCCAGCATTTTCTTTAGGACCAACACTTGATGACCTTGCAAAAACCTGCAACAGCAGCCTGTGGAAAGTCTGGGGAGATCAAAGAAACAATTCAAGTTTGTATTCATTTGAGTGCCATCCCATGTCTAGCACTGTCTGGAGTGATGCTACAAGAACTGCATATTACTATTACGCTCAGCAAGCAGAGTAACAGAGCTGCAGAGGCCAGGAAACAAAAAGCACGGTGCTGCACTGAGTGCTCTATCTCTGTCAGCAAATTGCCAGAACTCCCCAAAGAACAAAAATTATATTGTGTACATCTAGACAAGTTTCTATCCATGATCTAAAAACAATATACCAATGCATAGTTGAGATAGGTTGGGGGGGCGGGGGGTGTAGGTACCACTTCACCTATCAATCAAAATAAATTACTTCCAGGGTGGTACTACAGGGCATGCTGTTATGCACCTCCTTAACATTAGGTTTGGAGAACATCCCAACGCATTTAAAGTGCCAGGAGATTTTAGGAAATTAATACAACACTGAAGGCAGGCCCACCTGCAGATTTAAAACTTAAGTTACTTACAAAGCTCTTTAACGAGAGCTGGTATTCAAGACCTCAGCTTTATGTTTCAGGCAGGAGATTCCGACTTTTGCAACAAAAGGTTGTGGCCCAGCCAGGCTACCCTGTCTGGAGAGATGAGGAAAGAGAAGCAAGGCGCGTTGATACATCTCAACACTGGCTGCTTTAGATTAGCAAAAATGAATAACTAACTATCAAGCATTTATATTGCTCAGGGGATTTTTTTAAGCATTTGTCTACTCCCACCCCCTCACAGAGGACAGCAGACAAACACCAGGAAGCTGGGGAGGACCCCTGGGAGGCAACTCAGAATTATGTGGGTCCTCTAGTAGAAAATAACTAAAATCCATGACTGAGGATAAGGAAGTCCAGACAGAAGTGTCCATTCACTGTGTAGGGACAGAGAGGTTGCACTTTGCTTAGCGCAACCAGTCAAACAGTGCTTCAAAAGCATATCTGGAAAAATTCCCAGATTGTACATCTGATCCTTTAATGTAAACCTCTGAGAACAAGGGTGGCCAGAGAATCAATGAGAAGGATTAAAGGACTGGTTTCCTTCTCCCTCTCCGGCGCTGTTAGAAGAGGGTGAGTCAAGTGCATCTTTCCTTAATCACTGAGCTACAACCCACCTCCCCCCTTTTTCTTCTCCCACCTCCCCAAAGTCTCCCCTCCCAAACCTGTCTGCTATTACCCGGCAAATACGAGACCAGCCCTTCCCATGACAGATGTGTACAGCTGTCAGCACACAGCAGTAAAGCAAGCTGCAGTTTCCATTTTCCATGACGGATCCTATAACTCTTTCTGTGCTAGGTAGTTACACAATTCAGTACCCTTCCTGGAAAGGATGTTAATTCACCCAATTAAAACAGGAGGTGAATCAACGAGGCTGTTATCACAACTGAAACGTGGCCAAGATACTGAAATGAGCATCCTTACTGTCACGCTGAAGGGATGTCTGTGCCATTTCTCATGCTCAGAACACAGAGGGATGCATTTGCAATGACTTTGGTTAATTTGCCAGCTCCTTCCCTTGTCATTGGAGAGAGAGGTTGCTCCAAGGGGAAATTCAGAACAACAAAAGTTAATCTCTTTCTCTGAATTGCCCTTTCTAGGAACCCTATGTGTCCTTGCCAACAGGAAAGTAATATCCGTCACCCAAGTCTCAAGGTATGCCTTGTACAAATTCCTTGGAGAAAGACTATAGCATTTGTGATTTTCTATGTAACACCCAGAGGAACTTGTTCTGCCACATTTCAGGCCTCTCAAAATACTAAGAGCCTATTTTAACCCATTGTATTTTGAAAACTACTCATCCTGAAACTTCCAAAACAGTCTGCAGATCGACAGGATGTTTTTTGGAGTAAGAACATAAAAAATATTGAAAATCACTACTCTAGCCAAAAATCCAAGGGTTATGAAATAATCGAGCCTTGAAAAACAGGGTACACAAGACAGAATAAGTTCACTGTCAAACACGCTTGGCAAAAGGGCGCACGATCTCGTAGCAATTATAGGTGAAATAGTAGTTGAGATGGTGACTTTCTGGGGTCTTCAGGAGCAGAACACACATTCTCTAACCCTCTGAAGCTTCCTCCTAGCAAAATGAAATCAGTAATTCACTTATCACCAGAGATAAGCAACCTGGTACGTCCCATCCAGCACCGCATAGCTTCTATGCTTCATAATAGCTTAGAAAAGTACTTGTAGATGTTCTGATGTCTCTAGAAACAAGTGTCCCAATACAACAACTATCCCATTTTCTAATGCACTAAACACATAGCACTAATGTACAGAACCTCCAAGCAAGATAATCCTGATGTATTTAAAACATGCCCACATACAGATATGTCAGCAATCCGGACTCCTTAGCCTCCTCATTTTCAGCACCATGTCAATTTTAAATTATTCTGGCTGAGCGAGATGGCAGGTTGCTGAAAACACTGTCAGCAACTGGCAGGCTGTCTCCATTAAAGTACTCAATACTGCTAACATTGGTTCAACAGGACTTAAAAATGCCTGCCCTGCGAAATCAAATTCATAAGGTTCTCCCTCACGCTGCCCATGGCGTGAATAGCTCACAGATTTCAATCCATATGAGTGCAGGGCTTAAGTGCTCCCCTGACCATGGGTCATTTTGCATTCAGGATTCAAACAAAAATAAAATTGCAAATGGAAAAATGACTGGAACCACAGAGGATACAATTTTGACCATTAGTCAAAAACCTGCATAAGTTCATACAGAAAAAAAGGCAATTCACACACCAGCTTTGTAACGATATCCACAGCGAAGCCATGGATGGCGAGGGTGGGAAGGGGGATCCCAGGTTTTAATGAAAGGTCTTTGCTGAGCTATGGCAATGTCAGACTTCCTTGCATAAAAAGCAGTTTTAAGGCTCAGAATTGCACTGCCAAGTCCACAGACGGCTGAAGGAAATTATGCCACCCAGTGACTGGGGTCTGTGTTTGAATGTATTTAATCACTGAATTTCATTTGGCTTCAAAGTACAAAAATTTTTCCTGATGTTGGTGAAAACCCACCAAACACATGTATTTTGTAAAACCAGTAATTTTGAAATTAACAGCTGTGCATATTTAGGAATATTTTATCCCATCCCTAAAGCCAGAAAGGCTCCACTGTGGGTGGCCTTGGAAGAGTCCACAAATGCGCAGAGGTGGACCACTGAACTACTCAATCTCCACCTCCTAATGCTCTCCAAGATCAAATGAAAACCCAAGTTCTCGACTTGGTTCCACTAAACGAAGCTTTATGGCCTGTGACATGTACAAGCTGGAACAGACACTGTTAATGGCCCAGCTTTTAAACCTACTTATTTGAGCTTGAAAACTGCACAAGGCAAACATTTCCATCATCTCACAGGGAGTGTGACTTTGGGCTCAGTAAACCCCTCGGAGGCAGTGTCCTCACTGCTCACGCCAGCTGTAGGAACATAACGCCTAATTTATCTGTGTATCATTAGATCGATAATGTTAGCAAGCTACTTCAAGCAAGCCTGACTGTAGCTTGGTACGAGTTCAAGCTTACACTTTCTTCATCCAAAACATTTTGCATTCTGATGGTGTTTAGGCTAGACTCAGATACTTAGCTCTTCAGTGGGATCGCTCTATTTCTGCATGATAAGAGCTCCTTGAAAAAGTAAAGCAATTAACCTCCGTGGAATCTGTAGAACGTATAAATCTTCCACACCTTCCTTTGAATTTATATACAAGCTGCAAATGGCCAAGTCACAAGAAGAACCTTATGAGAAAGGCAACTTCTTTTTTTTCCAGAATTAATCTGTTCAATACGTATGTGAATGTCTGATTAGAATCTCACCAGACAGCAAAGAGAACAAACATGGTATATGTCATTTAGTATCAATACATTCTACAGATAAATAATAAAATTAACTTGTAAAATGCAGATCATCCACATAGTACACCTCACCTGAAAGTTTTCAGCTTTGCAAGGCTGGAGCTTTTTTCTCCCCTTACTTTTTTAAAATTTTGATAGCATGACCACTTTCACAATGAATGAATTGTTCTGTACACATTCCATCCTAATTTACTTGCTAACGGGTAGATCTAATTGTGCAAGAAATAATCCCATTTTCTTGGGAATCTGTTTTTCTGAGCAAATAGGAAGGAAGGTTAGCGAATATTTCAGAAAAGTTTGGTTTGTAATTTTGGGGGCAAATCTGTAAAATGCCCTTCTAGGTAGATTCATGTGGACACTACAGGATATATAGGTCTGCTGGACTAAGTCAAGCCTATCTGTAATGCTGACAAAAACAAGCTGTACAGCAGTACAACATCAATACACAGGAGAATTGAAATGATAACAGCTCAGCTATCAACACCATCATCTAAGAGAACAGACCACTGAAGCAAAACCTCTGTGATAAGTAAACAAGCTCCATCCATCTTCACACACAAGTATGAATTATTTCCCATGCAATGGTGAGATGTTAAGTCATTCCTGCTGAAGTCTCCATCACATCTACCATCATTCACCAACTTTCCCCTTCTAACCAGAAGGTAAAAAAGGCCCTGCAGTTAGCATCCCCGTTTGTTCTTCATCCATAACATCTTCTCAACCTGTCATTTCACTCAGAAGCAAGAAACTTCTTTCTAGTGCTGTAAAAAGAAAGACATTTCATTCTGGAACAGACAAAGAAGTCTCATTACCCATTTCTGAAGCAGAGCTAGAGCTGTCAAATCTTTATGACCTTTAAAACAAATCCCAAGAAAGACTTGCTTATTTAGAAGCTGTCCTGAATTCCATGAATACCTACAATGAATAAGAGACAGGAAACTTTTATAGGAATTACAGTTTTACTAACTTATGGGTTTATACAAGCTTTTAGTAGTTTACTAGTTAATCGAAGTTAGCTACTGGCAGTAGCTCTGTGCACATGACCCTGACCCAAAACAGCATCCCACCTGGCAGTGCCCACTTACTACCCAGTAACTCCCTCCCCAAAGCCTCCCTCATCTCACTTCCTTGGCCCCCAACATATGCATCGCACCCTGCTGATCCCTCTGGGCCCACCAGGGCTTCTCGACCCAGTGCCCCCATCCCTTAAAGCCCTTTAGCCCCCAAAATACTTCCTAACTCAGACACCTGAGCTTTTGCCCCAGACACCCCCATGCCTCCAGCCCTCTCTCAGCTGTCTCCATCCCTGGCCTCCTCCAGCTGGTCCATGTGGCCATATAAGCCCATCCTCTCCTTTGCCTTCTCTGCAGTGGTTTTAGGGGTGATCCAAAAAGCCAGAGCCAGGTTGCTACTATGAAAAACCCGAGGCACAACTTGGAAAGTAGAAAAACAGAACAGGTCTGGGAGAAATCCCGGGCTGTATGGCAGCCCTGTTTGAGAAGCAGTCTCCATTGACCCATGCCACTGCAGCCTGGAGAGCCAGACCAGAAATGAAGAAGGTGCACAGCTGCAGATATAATTGGAGGCATTACACTTGCAAGACCAGGAGCTGGAATATGACTAATGCAACTAAGAAAGTTGATGCGTGTCCCAGAGGCAGCTTGTATTCTATTCTACCCCTAAGCAAAAAAGTAGGTGGCACAGGGAAGGAATGATCATAGCGACCTGCTCTCCTTTACCCTGATAGACTCTTTTATTTCCATACAGCACTTTTGCCGGCATAAGTCTCCCTTGCTCTATAGCCTGAGGATTAGAGAGCAGCCAGGCAGTTTACACAAATGCCTTAATTTGACAGTAAGTCTCCATAGTTTCAGCATCTTTTATTACCTTTCTGTTTATTTCTTTCTTTCTCTTCAGTTCTGCTGAATTTTATTCTTAATGGCAATCAGCAAAGAACTAAAAGTAATTATTAGAGGAGAAATAAGAACATCTGGAAAGTGTTATGCATCATACTAAACAAGCTTTACAACAGATTCCTGCATTACTCATCATGATTTATTTGAATATAGTTGATCAGACAAGTGTATTTTACTCTGTATCTAGGCCAAAGTTTTAACATGATGTACTGAGATAGATAGCTAGCTTGGTGCTCATCAAACCTTGAAAATAAAATTGGTGAAATCATGCCGAATGCAATTGAGTCAGATGAAACTGGAACAAAAAACTGCACAGTGGCGGAGTACTGTTCATGTTCTTCTGAGTCACACATCACAAAAGGTATTTAAAATATAATGAGACTTCATGTATTTGGAAGACAGAAGGCAGTCAGTTTTTTAAAATTATGCCAGCTTTGTAATAGAGATGCAATGAAAATTCACTGCGTTTCTTGACCAGTGAACTTTCTGTCTCAGTAATTATAGCCTCTTGTATTACTGTAAAATAAATGTGATCTAGTTTCAGGACCTTTCAAAAGCAGTTGGTTGAGTTTACAGGGTGAAGCATATAGTAGATAGATAGAAACTCTCTTCCATGAGCAATATTCCCAGAAACCTGAAGCGCCTATGTACATAGAGATGTGTATGTAGAGACTGTAGGGGCAATAGTATCTGGAGGTAAATGGCTGGATCTATTCTAGGTGAAGCAATAAATGCAAACACATTTCTCTCTCCGAGTGAAGAAGATTTAGCATTTCACAGAGGCAGTTCCTTCATTTCTGTTGCTGAAGCTCTGCCAGTGGACACTTTGGAAGAGATGCGCGAAATGGGGATGTCCAAGTGCACTGCGCTTCCCAAGCTCACCACCACCACCTCCCACAGCCCCTGCAAATCCTACAGCTGCCTCTCCTCCAAAGGACCCTCTTCCCCCAAGCACTGCCACTCACGTGCACCAGTGTCCATATCACCTTGTCCTCACAGCCAGTCAGAGCAAAAAAATACAATACCCCAGGACACTCATCTGGAGGTAGCGTCAGAAACAGAAATAGATTTTTAACTAGAATCATAGGTCTGTGCGACCTCCAGATCTACAAGAGCATTGCAATCTCATAGAACACATTACAATAGTGGTAGTAAAATAGTAAAGTTATCTCTTCAACAGCTGAAAACTTTGATGAGAAGCATTACAGTGCCCATTTTGGCCTTCTGGATTCTTGAGTCTGTACACTTGTCTGGACTAAAATGTCAATAAGTTAGCTACTTTTCCAGGAGAAATTGGAAATTTAGTTTTAGCACAAAACAAATACCCTGGTACATGACAGGCACTGTTAGGGTGTCATGCCAGCAGAGAATTTAAAAAAAAACAGCATCACCAACTATTTCTCATCCTCTGTTCTGTGAAAAATTGCCACAATTAGAACAGCTTGAAATAAAACTCTCGAAGGAGTTGCAGAGTTTTAACCATCCTAATTCTCTAGTGCCCCACACTTCTCCATCTTGTGAGATGTGACTTGCATACCTCTGCATTTGGAAAGTGAAACACTACTCAGTTCCCCAAGTATGCATAACTCTTCTTGGGTAAGTGTGGTGGGTTGATCCTGGCTGGGGGCCAGGTGCCCACCAGAGCCGCTCTATCACTCCCCCTCCTCTACCAGACAGGGGAGAAAAGGTATAACGAAAGGCTTGTGGGTTGAGATAACCACAGGGAGAGATCACTCACTAATTATCGTCACGGGCAAAACAGACTGAACTTAGAGAGGAAATTCATCTGATTTATTACCAAGCAAAACAGAGTAGAGGAATGAGAAAAACCCCCAAATCTTAAAACACCTCCCCCCACCCCTCCCATCTTCCCAGGCTCAACTTCACTCCCAGCTTCAATCTACTCCCCACTCAGCGGCACAGGGGGACGGGGAATGGGGGTTACGGTCAGTTCATCACATGGTGTTTCTGCCACTTCTTCATCCTCAGGTGAGGACTCCTCTCATCGTTCCCCTGCTCCAACATGGAGTCCCTCTCATGGGAGACAGTCCTTCATGAACTGCTCCAACGTGAGTCCTTCCCACAGGCTACAGTCCTTCAGGAGCTGCTCCAGAGTGGTCTCTCCCATGGGGTCACAAGTCCTGCCAGCAAATCTCCCCTGGCATGGGCTCCTCTCTCCACGGGTCCACAGGTCCTGCCAGGAGCTTGCTCCAGCGTGGGCTTCCCACAGGGTCACAGCCTCCTTCAGGTGCCTCCACCTGTTCCGGCGTGGGGTCCTCCACGGGCTGCAGGTGGAATCTCTACACCCCCTCATCCTTCCTCCATGGGCTGCAGGGGGACAGCCTGCTTCACCATGGCCTTCACCACGGGCTGCAGGGGGATCTCTGCTCCGGCGCCTGGAGCTCCTCCTCCCCCTCCTTCTGCACTGACCTGGGTGTCTGCAGAGTTTCTTACATCTTCTCACTCCTCTCTCCGGCTGCAAAAACTCTCTCTCTCTAAGTGTTTTTCTACTTCTTAAATATGTTATCACAGAGGCGCTGATTGGCTTGGCCTTGGCCAGCGGCGGGCCCGTCTTAGAGCCGGCTGGCATTGGCTCTATCAGACACAGGGGGAGCTTCTAGCAGCTTCTCACAGAAGCCACCCCTGTAGCCCGCCCCCCACTACCAAAACCTTGCCATGCAAACCCAATACAGTAAGACAGCAGTAAAAGTATGGATCCAGAACATTTACAAATTAAGGAAATATAATTCTACCAAACCCCTCCTGCTATTGTCGGCAGGCCTCTTTGTTAGCTGTAGCCAGCTCCGCTAGCCATCATGCAAACAATTCTGATTGAGTTTAGGAGAAAGTTTCAGATGAGCTCCCTTTTTGCTGTTGATCATGATTGTCTTCCCAGAGAAACCCATCACTCGCAGCCCAGCAGTGCTCTCATCAGAAGCGGGCTTGACAACTTGAAGTCTCAAGGAAAAGAAATCTTCCTGCCAGCAAATAAGTGCTGTCGTTTTCCATACGTTGCTCTGCTCTGTTCTAATTACAGCTCTCTTGTGCAAGAGACCTGGGTGAATTCTGAGGAACAGAGAAAAAAACAAAAAAAAACCAAAAAAAAAACCCCATTACTCAGCGCTAATAGCAACTTATGTTAGTGCCATTCACTTCCCAGTGAGCATGTGTTGCACAGATGCAACTTCAGAACCTAATTTGCAGGAACACACTTCCAAGCGCAGGTAGATCAGGCAGATAAGAGTCCAACCACATGACACAGCCTGATCTCCACAGACAACTTCTGCATCAGACATGATGCTACTGACAGAAGTTCCCAGCAGAAACCCTGCCCGTCTCCCACAGCAGAGCACTTCTTGTCCCATCGGGGTGAGACACAGAAGGAACATCCACTAAATTCCCCTCACCTTCACCACTGCTGTCGTGCTGAGTCTGCTCCACGAGCCAGACACGGCCAGCCAGACAGCTTGTTTTATGTTCACATGGTGAGCTACATCTACATGAAAAAAAAAGACCTTAACACTGCAAGGGGCATGATTTCGGTTAGCATTCTCTTATTTTTTCATTCTATTTTAAGATACAGATACGTGTTTATGTTTTAAGACATAAGATTCTTCTGTCATAGATCTGCTCAGGTCAGTAGATCTGCCCTAATTTTAAACTAAGCACGTGCTTTCCTCCTCTACAGAAATTTCAGAAAGTTTCCCTGCTATTATATCAGTACTTATTTTGTATGTACTTTGACCCAAAGGATTTACTACTCACCTGAACAATTACTGAGAATTGGTGAAATTTTCTATTTCAGATTCAAATACAACCTCACCAGGAAGCAACCTATAACTTTTATAGATAATTATCTAAGTTATACATTGGTTCTTGTACTCCACTTTGCATCTTTAGTTCCTGCCTGCGCTATCTGCTGCATACGTCCAAGAACAGAAACTAATGACTAGAAGCATACAGGTCACCTTTCTTGTGAAGGAGAAGTGCCAGAAACTGGAAATATTTTCAGCCTCTGCACACACAATCCATGAAATAATTAAACAGATGGTTTTTCTTTCAGAAATTCCTACCCCATTTCAGCCCTCATTTCCCAGGGAGCGACTCTGCATTAATGGTTGAGTCTGACTGGAGACTACAGCTGGCCCCGAGCTTTCCTCCAAACCCTTCCCCTCACAGCGGGCACGCTGCAAGTAGCCACAAGTTGAGAATGCTCTTCCAAAACTGAACTTTCCTCCAAGAGGAGGAAAGGAACTTGGCACATTACACCAGGACGACCTGGTGATTCTTGGCACGCCGTGCCATCCAGGGCATGCAGGTGGCCACCTGTGTTGACCGAGTTCCCAAAAACAGTGCAAGAGGCCAGGGAATGGAAGGAAATGGATTAACAAGACATTTAGGTCTAAGCTCCTAAACAATCTAAACCCCCTCAAAAAAAAAAAGTTTAAAATAAATAAAGAAGGAAAGAAAATAAAGAGCCTGGGTGGACCCTGGTTAATTTTATACTCTCTTGTGACTGGTTTCTAATTTTTAAGCTTCTTCTAGGGCTGTAGTTTTTTCTTTAGGTTGCCAGTCTAATACATTCAAGGAACTAAAAGCAGTTATTGATATGAACTGCTTTCCATCATCAACTTTTATGCAAACAAAAAATCAGGGTGAGCTAAGTAATATAATTCCTACTTTGTAAGTGAGAAACAGAGCAGCAATTTAGTTACAGAAGTCAAGGCAGGGAGACAGTCCTGCACTCTTCAAGCCTGTTTCCATCCCTAAGCAGGAGATCATCATTTGTAATGTGCAACAAGGGCTGTGCCTCTCTCTCTAGATAACAAACCTCTGAGGACATTCCAAGCACAAGCTAAAATTTGCCCCTCCCCCCCCCCAAGTATTTAAATAAAATTTATAGAGACAGGCAGCGAAATGAATCTGTGAGGGAAGCTAGCTTGCTAACTATTCTAAAATAAAAAACAGAGTCCGTCTCCTTTTACAGCAAGCCCAGTATTTCACAAACCTCCAACACTGTTTGACGGAGCATCCAGAACACCACTGTTTATTTACTGTGGCAGGGGAAGCATAAACAAACTCTGCCTGTAAATCACTTTCAGCAAAATTACATGTTTTGTTCTAAAATATGGAGCTTGATTCCCTGTGGCCTTGTATCTTCTGTAGTCATTTACGTCAGCATGAAGCATATTGATGGTCTAAAGAACCACTTCTTTGATGCACCAGTATTTTACCTACATGATGCAGTCATCTGCACTGCGTAAACGTCTCAAATGGCGCAAGCTTCTCGTGCGGCCTTAATCCAGCTATCAAGCATACTTTGGGATACAAACTTTAAATGCTCATATAGTTTTTTTTCTACAGGGTCTTTCCCTCAATCGGTGCATAGAAACTGTAGTTTCTATGGCTACTAGACAACTATTAAGCGCGACTGCTTTCTCATCATGTGTCTACGTTTAGCCGCAGGTCTTGCATACTGCGCACTATTCACATTCTGCTCAGAAGCCTGAAGTATTAATTTCCTGCTGACCATGCCTGTGTTACCATCACAACTGAACCCAACTGTTTCACAAATATGTTATTTTTTTTCACTGTATCATCCATGTTTTACATGTCTGTAACTGATTTACAAAGAGATCAAGGTCAAAAATATATCCACTGACTTCAGGAACCCCAGCTAAGAGATCTCTCTGTTTTAGGTATGACTTCATTTGTGGTTGTGGTGCTTAACCTTTCTGCAAATCAGGATCCAATTCTCATCTAGTAAAAGGAGGATATAATGAGTGAGAAGTTTGGTTTAAGCCACTTCAGGAAAAGGATGCAACAGGCAGAAACAGGATGCAGCTCTCACCTGCCTTTAACCATATCATTTCTTCCCGCAGTCTCTTGCTTCAGTCGCTGTGCACTTGTCAGCTGCTGAAGCAAATAAAGAGCAACAGCCTCTGTTCTGTACTATAAATGAGACCAAAATATTGTGGAAAACTGAATGCAATCATCCAGTTAGAAAGACTATATCACAATTTAGAAACAACGGGGGAGGGGGGGAAAGCAGAGTCATGGACATATCCTTCCTTCTGGCTTTTCACAGTCTTGTGAGCACTGGCCTTTATAGCCTTAATAATATTCTTAGGAGCTACCTTGTTACCTGCATAACAATCTAGGAAGTTCTGTGGCTCTTTAATAGAGGAATTTTTTAAAAAGCCCAAAGATTCTATCACATGGCATAAAATCAATACCCAATTCTGTTGTAAGTCTGGTGATATCTGCAATCAAGTTAGACAGCCTTTTCCTACACACTGCATGGGAACCCAGGGGGTTCAGGAATGAAGGAGGCTTCATCCTCAGTGCTGGTTTTACAGCGAGATTCAGTGTTGGAACCCAGGGCTGCAAAAGTAGGGACAGTGATGGTCAGTCTTGTGAAATCTTAATTATTAAATTCAAAGAATTTAAAGCATACTGCATGGATTTCCACCTAGATGACACAAAGACCAAAACCTTAGCTGAAAGTCATATTCTGCTCCAAAGCACAGGATAGCTGGAGTTCTTCAAAGGAAAGTTCATGAAAATATTTACATGGGGGAGAGAAGATATTCCTTAATTCTGTTTCAGAAATGAGCTGTCCATGCAGACCCATAATGATTAGCACAGAAAAATTCAGCCTAAACAGTTAAAGTGTGACAAAACTTATAAGCACCTGAGAACAGAGTCTTAATAATTAGGCACTATATTAATATTTTCCAGTCCTTAATGTGTTTATACACTGTTGCTTCTTCAGTTTCTTCTGATACATCTGCTCTAACTATGACATTAGTCCTGCTGGACTAGATGACTTCTGGAGGTCCCTTCCAACTTTACAAGGAGAGTTTTTGATGCACAACTCTCTTCAGGTAGAGACCAATCCTGCTTTTTTTCATAAGACCAAGTGACATCAGCACAAACTCAAGTATTATAAGCAGTGACGCTAAACTCTCAGCATAGGAAGCCACCAAATAAAACATTGACAGGCAGAGCTCATTGATGGCATTAATTTTCCAAACCATGTCTTTTCACTGTAGGCAATTCTAGACAGGAAACTTTGCGTTCATTTCTTAAGTACCACCTTATTAGCCAGTAACTATAGATAAAAGTAACTCATCAAGCTTTTATGGTCACTCTGTGCCCCGAATTACTGTCTGAGAAAGCCAGAACTGTCTAGGACCTCAGTCAATTTATTCAAAAGAACAAACAATCCAGGAGGTACCAGATTTACTATTTCAGTGCCATTTCCCTAAACCCACTGAAGCCGCTATGAGGTCTGCCAATTTGTCATTTGATTCCCTGTGTATTTGGGGGCAAAGTGCACTTATTCTGTATGTAACCGCATCCTTAAGCTTGACTGAAATGTGCTTTTCATCTGACATCCTGCAGAGAATTTAAACTTAGCTGCTTTCATTAATACAAGTGCCTATGCAGCTAGAATTTGAGATCAAGCCCCTGAAGCATTGGGAATCATTATTCTCTCCTTGGGCTTGCTACAAGCAGATGATGAGGAAAAGAAGCATGGAAGGAAGAGGGATGGAAAAGAAGGGGAGGAGGAGTTAATTTAAATACACCTTCCTTATATAAAAAGGCCTTTCTGCATTCTGAAGTGTGTTGCCAGATCTAGAGTTTGAGTCCAGCTCACACTGTAAAGTTATTTGCAGAACATTAAATGTATTAAAACCTCCTGATTTTTAGCTTTGAGGATACCGTACATTTTCTGTAAATCAGTAAGATAACGGAACATGGGAACATTCCAACCAACAATAACGTTCTTCAGTTACAAGACATGGATTTCTTGATATTGTATATATTGATATGGGGAACTTAGATACAGAGGTAGAACAGTGAAGGTGCACTTTGAATGGATGTATTTTGAATTAGGATTGCTGCTCACCTTACTCATTTTATTAGCAGGATCTTAAACTATGTGTCATTACTGCAATTCTCTCCTTTTAATGTTTCCACATAGTGGCAAAAGTGAAATGGACTAAACCTCTAATATTTGGAATACCATGGACTGCATCCTTCCCCAGTACCATTAACTCTTTCTAAACAGAAAAATATTTACTTAGAGCAATGCAAGTGAGAGAGCGGGAGAGAGAGGAGAACATCCCATCAGGAAAATTTTGGGGATGATGAATGAAGAGGAAAATGGCACAGTGAGGAAGCACATTTCAAAAGAAAGACTGCACATGCCAAAGACAGGGTGCTCTTAGGAGGACAAGTTCAAATGAAGAAAGTGGATCTGAAATGAGGGACTGACAAGCGTGATGGGATATGAAAGCAACAGGATTTGGCTTAACACAAAAATGCTGACTCCTAAGTGTTATTATGTATGAAAAGCAACTCTTGAAAAAGGAAAGCATGGTCACTGCTAGGCAAAGGAGAAGATGCAAGGGAAGGGTGAAGGGTGCTTAGGAAAAAAGACAGACACACATACCATAAGAACAATAAAGGATGATGGCATGCTGATGAGCAGCTTTCAGTAATCCAGCAAGGTTTTTCAAGGGTAGGGGAAGAAGAGGAAAAATGAGTATCCTAAAATCACCTGTATTTAAAAACAGAAGAGCAGAGAAGCCACGCACAAGAGTAGGGAAAAATCCAGCTCTAGATTCTGGCCTGAGGAATAATGCTCTGGGCCTTATCATAATGAATTTCTCTCTTTAGCATTAGAAGAAAGCTTGTCTTTCTGTGATTCTTTACCACTGTTGCATGACTAATACTTTCAAGCACTGTTAAAACAAGCTACAGGACAGGCATCCTTTCTGCTGCTTATTCATTGTGCAACGTGTATTGTTCTCATTGGGAAGCTGGGTTTCGGAAGGTGTTTGAACTGACCATAAGTGTCCAGTGTGCAGTATGTGCAGCACGCAGGATTTACACAAAGCATTTGCACTCCAATGTTTCTCTAGTCACTGAAACGCCAACTACTGCACTCCACCATCATTCTTCTTACTTAAAACTCCACATCTTCTCTCAGCCTCATGCCAGAGGCCCAGAGAGCATTACAGAAATAATAATCATAGAATCATAGAATGGTTTGGGTTGGAAGGGAACTTAAAGATCATCTAGTTCCAACCCCCCTGCTGCAGGCAGGGACACCCTCCACTAGACCACGTTGCCCAAAGCCCCATCCAACCTGGTCTTAAACACTTCCAGGGAGGGGGCATCCACAACCTCTCCGGGCAACCTGTTCCAGTGCCTCACCACCCTCACAGTAAAGAATTTCTTTCTAATATCTAATCTAAATCGACCCTCCTTCAGCTTGAACCCATTACCCCTTGTCCTGTCACTACACTCCCTGATGAACAGTCCCTCACCATCTTTCCTGTAGGCCCCTTCAGGTACTGGAAGGCCGCAATTAGATCTCCCCGGAGCTGCCTTTTCTCCAGGCTGAACAATCCCAACTCTCTCAGCCTGTCCTCACAGGAGAGGTGCTCCAGCCCTCTGATCAGCTTCGTGGCCTCCTCTGGACTCGCTCCAACAGCTCCATGTCTCTCCTCAACCAGAAAGTGGTACCTTTCTGCATTACCCCATTTTCTCTCCCTGCTACCTGAAAAATTCAAGGACACTGAAGTACGTGTAAGGGGGCAAGTAGAAGTCTTTGATGCGTTAAAGGAGGGATGACTGGTAAGTGCAATACAAAGAGTTGGAGAGCGTGGCTCCACTTTGCACCAAAGCCCCGCTGCTGGGAGAATTAACCCACCATGCAGACAGCCACAGCTTCTCCCTTCAGGGACTCCCAGCAGCATGCATTCCTGGACATCGGTCACTATTGACATGAATGCACGGGCCTTCTGTTCCTCTTCTTTGCCCTTCTCTCCCTCACCCAGATATTGCTTCTTAGTAAAAGTTTTGCTTCTTGAATTTTGTAGACTTACTTCCCTGCAAGCAACAGGGATCGACTGCAGTGCCTTTGGTGATATGGCCAGATTAACCCAGACAGCCACTGGCTCCTTAGTGACATCTGAGTGTAGAAAGCCTTGCCTGCAGGTCCAAGTTGCCCTGTCTTTGCTCTCAGTCAGCAGAGTGCTTGCTTAGAAAGACTGATGAAAGGGGGAATTCAGTCAAACGTCCCTTGCTCTGGAGTAGCAGCAATTGATCATAAAACTGCAGCACAGATTAGAAAATCATCAGGACTTAAACAGTGTCAGGTGGCAAACTCTAGAAATGCAGAGAGGATAACATAGGATAGGGTCTTCCTTCAGTGCTACTTGGAGCAGCATAGAAGGCACCTATTCTGCTTCCCAGGTAGCAAGAGGTGGCTGGGGCAGGGTGGGTGCAACAGATGGAGCTGCCGGGCAACGGTTGCAGCTGGGCAGTGCAATGCAGAAAGCAGAGCTGCCAGCGTGCTGCAGCAGTGGAAAGGCACGCTTGTTGCCTCCTGTCTCGTCCCAGTGCTCTGGGCTCTCTGGAGTTTACTGCTGTATGTTGAACAAGAAATGAAGAAGCAGAGCTGGGGAGGAAAAAGCAGCAGAAGGCGTTGGAGACAACTGATGTTCCCTCTCCTGTATGGGGAGGCTGGCTTCCAGTTTGGAAAGTTGAAAGGCAACACAAGACACCAGCGTCAAAGGGGACCACGGTTGCCAATTTCTTTGTGTGAAGTCTGGCAAATGTTTGTGCTTCTCACTTTGAGGTCAGTGACAACTGTACTTTACTTCAGATGTCTTCAAGAAATAGACTGAATAGATGAAACTGAGCATCTGTAAACTATCACACATTTCAATGCTCAGCTTTTGCCCATGCTAGGGAAAAAACATTTAAAGTTGCCCTGGACTAGCTGTGCTGTAACATGGTGGGTTTTGTACCCACAAGAACCCACATGAAGAGTGAACGACGCCACAGCATTTTAAATGAACCAAAAACATAAGCCTGGAAGGAATGAAAAAACCTGCTCTTGGGGAACCTGCTTTAGCAAGGGAATTGGACTAGATGATCTCCAGAGGTCCCTTCCAACCCCTACCATTCTGTCATTCTGTGAACACGGTTCTCAAGAGTGGATGCTGCCACACAGCCATAGCATGCACCATGTACAACAGACAGCCTGCTGTGTTTTATTAACTGTTTTAATTACTACATTTGTATTAATACAGACATGAAAACCACTGCAATTGGTGTCCCACTGCCTGTAAAAGCCTCTGTTATGCAGCAAGGTCTTAAAGTCGGGATCTCTGCCTGGCATTTGCAGATCTGTCAAATCCCATGCATCTGACACAAGACAGAGAGTTGGCTCCCCTCACATCTGTCTGCAGCGCAGCCTGGACCTCATGCAATTAAATCCTGGCTCCTGCTCAAAGGCCTCATGCCACAGTCAATCCCATACCCAGGCTCAGGGGGTAATGCATTACTGTAGAAGAAAGATGCCAGGTCTGCATTTGCACAGCACCTTATACAGATGCCAGCACTGGGGAAGTCTCCTAAGGGTAAAGAAATAATCAGACAAATAATCAGGGGACATAAGATTGCAAAACGAGTGCAGCTGCTGCATGCCAGAGTCCCCTCTGTCCCCTCTTCCAGCAAATACCTACCTGCAATGGCAACAATGGGGAAGTCATCAGAAAAGCCTTACTGTAGAAATGGTGCTCAAGTATTTGTACCATTAGCCCAGCAGGTTGCCAACTTTTACTGTTTCTCTCATCTTAGCAGAGTTCACACAGCTGATCTCTTGAAAGCAATTAATCAGTGTCCTAAATTCCACCCACCAATGAGCCCTTGTGTGCAGTTTTCTTAAGAGTAAAAAATTAAACTTTTTAATTAAGTTTTTCCATCAAAAATCCAGTCCTGCTGATAATGGTAAGGAAGGTATGCAAAAGTAATTACTCACACAATCTGTTTTTCACACGCTTGCCACTCTCTTCTGGGGCATCTAGCCTTCCTCTTCCAATTCATTAGCACCCCTGCCCTGCCCACAGTGCCTCAGGAACAGCATGCCCTTGTTTTCCTTCACTCGGATTAAACGCTTCAGTACGCTCACAGGTCAAGAATTTGGACACCTTCCGCCTTGCCACAATTGCATAAATACATCTACATTTGTTGCCTGTTTGCAGGAGCCTGAGAGTAAAGGAGGAATCCAAGCCACTCACTTCCCCGGTGAGCTTAATTAGCATGTCAGACAAAAACCAGGGGGAAGAAAATTTAAGAAGCTATTTTCAAAATTGCAGCCACCTGCTAGACAGTGAAACTCTTTAGCCTTTCCTCAAACAAGGAGGGACCGCTGGGCTTGGAGCAACCTTCACCTCTCATCTGCCAAAGGTACAGCACCAGTCAGTCAGCGCTAACTCAAATGTGAAATTTCGTGACTTAAGGGAAAAAACCCAACGGCAACGTGACTACCTACACCACAGTTACATGTCTCCTAGACCCTTCAGTGGAGACAGAAACGATCGATAACAACTCTCACATTTTATGATGACCATTTAACTTCCAATATTTCCTACAGGAGATAATGGGCATCTCAGTTTATTATTTTTTGTCAGAAAACCCTATACTGTATGGTTTACTGTATAACCTGTGTTGTTCACCACTGTCAAAATGCAAGTTAAATCATCAGGGCAACCTATTTGCACCTCAGCTGGTTTGATTTCATTGCTCGCAATGAAACCACTTCCCCCTCAGAGAAATGGTAAGCAGGGTACTCAGGCATCATGCAGATTTTTACAGGGAGAAGTGATACTGCTTCAGCCCATTTGTGAAATAAACCCCATATCCCCCTCTCTGGGGTGGTGGTCTGCCATAGGAAATCTGCTGTAGGAAATCTTCAGCCCTTTGGTCAATCTCTGACCTCCTTTATATGGAAAATGTTGTGTCAGAACCAGTAAGTTATGCAGCAACATGTAAGTTCTCACAAATAAATCCAAGGCATACTATCACTCTGGTTATCAATACCTGCACTGAAACAATCCTTCACCAACTGAAAACTGCAGGGCCCACCTGTCAGCCTGAATTTGGTTATCCTTCTTATTCCACAAGCATCCCACAGGATCAGACTGCTGGCACTGCAAGGTTGCTTGTGCACATATCCTTCATGCAAAGGTAACTCAGAGAACAGCAGCAGATCCTGCTTATGAAATCAGGGCCATAAGGTCTCCAGCAATGTTCCTGCCCAGCTCCTCAAGCCAGGCAGCCAGGTAGTCAGAGCAATACTGTCACATAAGGACAACATTTCCCAGTCCTTGAATATTTCAAAAGAGAGATTGCAAAGTGGCTTTGGACTTCTCAAACATGAGAAGAAATATGCAAGTTATAAGAAGGATGGGAGTGAATTGTTTTTCCCTCAAATCTTTTCTCCCTTTTCCTGAACAATCCCTACATCCTGCTTCACTAGACCTATACAAAGCATAGAGATTAAATGCTGCTTGTATAAATGCTATAGTTTCCTACATAAAATATTCTGTAGATTATGGGTCTGTATGCATTGCTAGATCTGGAATAAGATTAATCCCTTTAGGGTAAAAGTAAAGGAAGGATGAAAATCTCCTGACCTACTTTTTCCTTCTGAAATCAAAAGCAGTATTTTTACAGTATCCTTATCTTCCTCTTCCCAAAACACACAGCAAATATTATAACATTGACTGTGTCACTTTATTTTTAAAAATACAGATGACTTTGCATATTTGACTAGAGTTATTTTCAGGAAAGCCTGGTTCACTGATGATTACGTTTATTTTATACACTCCAAACATGCTCCCTGACCCTTAAAACTGCCCAGCACCTTTGTGACTTTGGAAAGAGGTTTATTCCACAAACTCATAAATCCAGCCGTAGACAGAGAGCAGCAGGGCTATCTTTTGTTTGGTTTCTGCCATGTGGTTTTTGGCCTTTCTGTCTAATTTAAACAATTTTCTAAATGTTTATGTTTCTCTTTGACACAGCTTCACCCTTGTTTGCTATATGCCACTTTTTATATACATTGACAAGGGGTTTTTTACCTTGCCTTTCTTGGATAACTCAGAAGCAGTTATCCAAGGTCCTAATACATTTTCAAATTCCCAATTTAAACAATTAAGGATACCTAAGTGCTCAGCAGTCTCATAAGCACAATTCTGCTACAAGTTGTTGCTATTTAATGAACTACTGATTAGAGAGTACTCTTTCCCCCTGCCTCTCTCTTTAGTAGTCCCTGGATGGCCTTTACATACAATTTCCTTTCCAGTAATTCAAAGCAGATGGTCAGGCACCACTACAATGTGAGCGTGCGTGTGAGCACACATACACACATATATTTGTGTGGAGAGAAATTAAAGATATATACAAATAAACATTAACGTAAATTAACGATAGGGAAGACTATCCTATGTAGGCCCCTGATGAAACAACAGTGCAGCAAGAAGAAACAAGATGATTATCCCATGGATCCAAAAAGCAAAACATGAACAAAAGCACTGATGGACATAAGAGAACATTTGGGGGCTGCATCATCTGTACATACTAAAGGATCCTCTATTTTGATCCCCACTATTTAGTATTCCCCAGATGTATCCTCCATCTCCAAAAATAAGTGATTAAACACAACAGCACCATTTTGGGGGGAGGGGAGGAGGCACTACCACAAAGCCACCAGTCCATGTCAGGATCACTACTAGTGCTCCATCTCTCCCAACATCTTTAGGTGCTTCTTACCCGCCACAGCAGCCCTCCGGCAGGTGACAGGCATGGCTGCGAGGCGGCTGGTCCTGCGAGCGAGGGCAGAGGCTCACACCTCAGCTGCTCATCTATGCTCCTTCTGCAGGGAGCAAAATGGGGTCAGACAGAGCATCCCTTACATGTGCCTCTCTCTCTCCATTGACTGTACAGGAATGCAGGAGAAGCACAATAAAATTATTAAAGTGGGAATATTCAAACATGTAGATGCTGAAAGTTGGATGAAACTACCTTGTGTGTCAAGGACCCCTCTAACAGAGCGCTTATTTGTACATTGGGGAAATCCGATAAGTCCTTTGAAGCCCTCGGACAAGCTGCTGTGCTGCAGAACAGCTTGTTTAGGGTACGAACTTTTCCTGCTGCATGCTATGTAGTGGGTGTTGCCTTAAAGCCATCTGCCTTCAACCTTTCCTGGGAATGGATAATCACGTGGCATCTCAACTAATGCCTGTGCGGTTCTGGACAGGTGTCTGTACCACTTCCAGCGAGCGGCTCTCTAGATAACCAGCCCTTCCCCAATCACCTGAATCATTTTATCACCAGGTCAGATTTATGCAATTTGCTTTATTCTACTGATGTATAAAAATCTGTTGCACTTTCGTTCAAGACCTTTCATTTGCCAAACTGAAAAATACTTAATTAGCATGTTTAGTGGATGAAGGGAACAGGAACAGAAATTAAAACCGTTAAGTGTAAATAGAAATTTTATCATTGCTGTTCAGCAGGAAAACAAAATTCTCCTCTTGTGACCTGACTGGAGGGATTTAATTCAATAGGAAATATTCCACCTCCTGCACAGAGTAGCAGGAGCCCGAGTGACAGCTCTGTGTAGCTGTGCAGATGTTATATCCACCCACTCCACTTACTGCCAAATTCAAGTCTATTTCCTTAGGCAAGGATATTTCTCATCAAGTGGTAAATCAAACACCAATTCTACAGAGAAACCTGAAATGGGGGCACTGTCAAAACTGAAAGGCAGTGACTTTGAAAAAAGATAAAAATGCAATACTCTTTAGGAGAGCAGAAGGTTAACCAGGGGAATTCACTGCCAGAGGAAATCACTCAGGCAAATAAATTAGAGGGATTTAAGTGGTTTGAACATTTGTAAGAACACGACTAGTACCTGCATTTGAACTGTAGTGGATTCTATTTAAAAGAACCAACTTTTAAATCAATGAAACTTTAAACTGTACCCACAGTGGCTTTACTGAAAAGCACAGCATGCAGCCATGGGGAAAGGACCCACTCCATGAGATGCGGGATGCAGCCCTGCACCATTACCTGGCTATGCCGTGTAGCAGAATAGGACAGACGTGAACGCCACTAGATATACCCTACTCTGCTCCGGTATTGCAAAACATATAGAGTATTTCCATTTCAGAAACTTAATTGCTTTTATGCAATTACATGAATGACTGTGCTGAGCTGTGCGTACTTGCACATTCAGCATCTTACCATGCAAAATGCAAATAGGAATTCAGAGTTGAAGCTGCTTTTATCTTTTATTTCCTATCTGTATAGTAGGGATAGCAATCTTGTATCCCATGACATAGCATATGGATTTACCAGTATTTATAAACTGGTTTGAGAATTCACCTGCAAAAGAGAGGGTGGTGAGAGGGAATTCGGCTCCTCTGGGCAAAACAAGAATGGACAAGTTTAAAATCAGCAAAAATAACTCCCACTGTACGCCTTGATTACCTCTCCAGAGAAACGAGGGCTACAGGCAGGACACTGACCCAGCTGGATCCTACTAATAACCATTCAGAATGGCTGCTTGGAGAAACTGTGCAAGGACAGCATACACAGCAGAGTACCAAACTGCAATTTAGTTCAACAAGAAACAAATGTTGAATTTTTTTAAGATCCTGCATATTAATAATGGGTTTTAGAGAGTTTTATGGAAACAAAGAGATTTAGCTGAGCATACGTCCTTGTATTTAGCAGCTGCCCCTGAAGCCACTGCGGCTACCTTCCTGAGCAAAGTCCAAACCCTTCCCTGAGGAGCACAGCCAGGGAGACCTGCACTACTGTGCCCCAGCACTGCAGCAATGCAGAGTAGCAGACGACCTACAAGTCAACAGTTTGACTGTTGTTTAAGATCTCATATGCTGGTCAGCTATTTGGCAGTCCCACTGCCAGAAACGTCTGCCCACACGTGATCTCGTGCAGATAGACAGTACCCTTCTGAATCCTTCACAGTGCTGAGAAACTACTGAGCTTACTATGAAAGTGAGGGAACTAGCACCACTTGCACACAACTACATGTTTCAGTTTACATTATGCTGTAGTTTAGGAATCTCAGCGTAGCTCCTTTACTCCCAGCAAATTTTGACCACACAAAAGTCCCTTGTACCCATGTATGGGAGGAAGACTGGGGAGGGAGGCGCTTTCTGGATGGTTCACCTCCCATTATTATCTGGAGACTCATGTGTGTTTTAGAGTACACAGAAAACACACAGAACAAATATTAGAACAAGCACGCCTGTGCAGAAAGCTTTTCTTTGATTTGTATTTCCTTTAGCATAAACAAAGAAACAAAAAAACCCAAACAAAAAAAACCCCTAACAACAACAACAAAGAAAACCATTTACTGGGACTGTTACCTTTTCTAGGCTTGAATGACTGAGGACCTCACACAGGGAACACAGCAGGGCAGGACAGACTGGCACAGTGACTTGGGAAGTGAATTTTGGCATAGCAGCTCCCTTCCCGCACACAGAAGCCCTGCGTGCCCAGGAGTGCTGGTTCTGACAGGGGAGCTGCAGCCTCCCAGCTCACGTCCTTCAGGGCCAATCGTTTCCAATTCCATCACCATGAGGCAGGTACAGAAAGGAATCAAAATGCACCTTTCTTGTCCCTTTATGGAAGTCTGATACAAGCAATAGAAGAAACAAACCTGAATAAAGAGAGATACTGATAAGACATTGACGTAAGCAACTTAGAGACAACCTAAATATGCTTTCTTTAATCCTTTACAGTTAGAGTTGTCCTAGTTAGCTTTAATAATTTGAAAAAATTGAGGTGAAATTTAAAAATGAAAAAAGTAATTTTAGTCTAATTGCTTTCTAATTGCTTTTTCCCTCTCTTATTTACTCCCTCCCTTTCTTACTCCTTCCATTTGTAAAACAAGTCTGAGAGTCCCTCAGGTACAAAGACTGGTGAAATCTGATTTTTTAACATTTTGCAATTATTCATCAAAATCAATAAGATTTGGGGCTTTTAAGAAAACCACATGCTTTCTTGCTACTTAGTTGGAATTCCTTCCTTTTTTAAAAGCTTGAAGTGGAATAAAAAAAAACAATGCCAGTTTAACACAGTAAATGTTTGCTTACAGTTTAGAGCAGCTTTACAGTAGAAAAAACTTCCAAGGCTCAGCAGGAAAGCAAATATACATTGATCTATCTGAAAACCACCTACCCAGCACACTGACATTTGTGTCATTGAGAAGTGAAATCCCATTCTCCTCCCTTATCCGCTTTCAAGTCAGTCGTAATAACTTATGCAAAATTCAGAAACGTCAAATATAAAGAACTAAAATTAGATCTCAGGCAATCTCTCACAGAGTCAGCATCTTTCCGGAGGGTGAGAGAAAAGGTTATATCAAAACACTGAAATACAGGAGTGGTCACCCATGGGGAAAGCAGAAGTCTGTCCAGCCCAATACTGGTCCTCTGACACTAGACAGGAGCAAACATCTAGGAAGAATGAAAAAGCCAGGGCTAGCGTACCATGATACCTTGCCAAAACACCCTCCCAGTCTCAAACAATTTGTCATTAAACTTGCTTTATGTTTGCTGGGGGTAGAAATGAAATAAGATAAGGATTCATAGAAAATGTTCCTTTCAATAACAGAATAATTAGGGAAAAAAAGCCAAGAATAAATAGATGTTGTAAAAAAACATATTTCCTGTATCAGAACTAAGAGGCAGCCCCGTTCACAAAACACCTAGCGTAAAACCCTCAAATGAGAGAATAACACATGTGCTTCTTGGTTTAATGCAGGACCTGTACATAGAAAGGAGTGGAAGTATTAAGACATAGTAACACTAAGAGATATTACACGCAAAGTATATCCTCCTTCCACCCGAAACAAGACGAGTGACTTTGTGTCAATTATAATTGTGTCTGAACGTTAACGGAGTTTTCATTAATATAATGTTACTATAATATATTGCTAGGTGGTTGAAAGAGGAGCGGGAGTGAAAATTTCTAACTACTGGGATTAAAGAGCCTGGATCAGGCAATAAAAACTATGCAGCTGGTGCTGGATTGTTGAGGAAAGGCCCAGCAGCACTTCCTCACACGACGTACAGCATGAAACCCTGCTTGGTCAACAGAATTTCCCTACCTTCTCCCTATCAAAAATAAGCAAGCACCTGCAAATGCTGATGGGTGTTATGTGAGAGAATTTCACAGAAAGCACTACCCTGGGACAGGCTATAAAGCATCCCTGAAACAATGTGATTCCTATCAAGTACCTCAAAGGGATCATGTTTTAAGTCTATCTTACAGCTAAAACATTTATCTACTATGGACAAAACAAAGCGTTGCAGAGCATCGTCTCTCCTGCAGCTGAGGGGGGAATGGAAGGTAACCAACCCCAAACTACAACACTGGGATGGAGGAAAAGAGAAAGGACTAGATGTCCTTTAAGGGTCTCTTCCAATCCAAACTATTCTATGAATTCATTACTCATGCCTAGAACTGCATCTCTGTAATGGATTATTGTGGCATGGCTACCTCCTAGAACCCAGTACACTCTACTTGGGTAGAAAAGAAGTTGCCTCAGAGCTCCTAATAGTGATTTTCTAAAGCTGAAGTGAAATGTTTTATCTGAAGTACCTGTATATACTCATGCACTTGAAATGCATGAAAATAGTACTGCTCAATTTTAATTGCTTAAATATTCCCATTTACAATGACACTGTATTTTTCCACCACTCCCTTAAAACAGGAGATAGAAGAATAAACAGTTGCCAGAACAAACACTAAACATTACTCATTGCGAACCTGTATTTAAAAAAATCAAATACAAAGAAACTAGCATGCAATTGAGAGCTACAGATCCCAGAAGGGCATAATTAATCCAGAAAGATTCTTACATTGTAGTAATATCAACCTCACCAATACTTCGGAGAGATGCAAGATGCATCCTACTAGCCAGGCTGCTGGTGCTGCAGCACAGACAGTCGGACCACGCACAGAACAAGCCACCCGGGTGCTCCACAGGCGCTGGCCCTCAGGGCAGGAGGAGTTCCCACGCTGAGGGATGTTGCAAATGCCTTTGAGAGGGAACGTGCTGTCTCCCGTTCTCAGTTGTGAATTTGCAGTCTCACTGGTGCAATAGACACTCCACAGGCCACTGGAAAGCTTCTGTTTGTGGTGCTTGCTCAGGGGAGCAGCAGAGAAGAAAACAAGGAATGGGAAAATTAGGGTGGCAGGATGAAATACCTTTATTAACATTCTTAAATTGACCTTGTGTGGTGGGTTGACCCTGGCTGGGGGCCAGGTGCCCACCAGAGCCGCTCTATCACTCCCCCTCCTCTACCAGACAGGGGAGAAAAGGTATAACGAAAGGCTTGTGGGTCGAGATAACCACAGGGAGAGATCACTCACTAATTATCGTCACGGGCAAAACAGACTGAACTTAGAGAGGAAACTCATCTGATTTATTACCAAGCAAAACAGAGTAGAGGAATGAGAAATAAAATCAAATCTTAAAACACCTCCCCCCACCCCTCCCATCTTCCCAGGCTCAACTTCACTCCCAGCTTCAATCTACTCCCCACTCAGCGGCACAGGGGGACGGGGAATGGGGGTTACGGTCAGTTCATCACATGGTGTTTCTGCCACTTCTTCATCCTCAGGGGGAGGACTCCTCTCATTCTTCCCCTACTCCAACATGGAGTCCCTCTCATGGGAGACAGTCCTTCATGAACTGCTCCAACGTGAGTCCTTCCCACAGGCTACAGTCCTTCAGGAGCTGCTCCAGAGTGGTCTCTCCCATGGGGTCACAAGTCCTGCCAGCAAACCTCCCCTGGCATGGGCTCCTCTCTCCACGGGTCCACAGGTCCTGCCAGGAGCTTGCTCCAGCGTGGGCTTCCCACGGGGCCACAGCCTCCTTCAGGTGCCTCCACCTGCTCCGGCGTGGGGTCCTCCACGGGCTGCAGGTGGAATCTCTACACCCCCTCATCCCTCCTCCATGGGCTGCAGGGGGACAGCCTGCCTCACCATGGTCTTCTCCGCAGGCTGCAGAGGGATCTTTGCTCCAGCACCTGGAGCACCTCCTGCCCCTCCTTCTGCACTGACCTGGGTGTCTGCAGAGTTTCTTACATCTTCTCACTCCTCTCTCTGGCTGCAAAAACTCTCTCTAACTTGTTTTTTCCCTTCTTAAATATGTTATCACAGAGGCCCTGATTGGCTTGGCCTAGGCCAGCGGTGGGTCCGTCTTGGAGCCGGCTGGCATTGGCTCTATCAGACACAGGGGAAGCTTCTAGCCATTTCACTGGCATTAGTATTCCTCTACAGAAGCATCTCAAGATAATGAAAATAATCCCCAGGATTATTTTCCAAGAGGCATGAACAGTGATCTTGGCTGTATTTCTTAAGAGTATGAGACATGAAGTGACAGAAACATACACAGCAAGACACCTCATCTCTGGGTGATGATCTTGCCAAATACCACTTCAGGTATTACTGAGATACTGTGATAAAAAATAACGCAAGAGAAAGAAAAAGCAATTGCTTTCTACACTGCCTTCCTTCTTACACTTGGTAGTTTTATTAGTAGCTCGTATGCATGAAAATTAATTTGTGATCTTAAACATCATCTTATGTTGTTCATTTAGTCCTATTCTACAGTAATTGAGCACATAACCATACACATTTACTGGGGTGAGAACAAAGTTAAGATGACCCTGGATTACAAAAAAAAAATATATATATATGCTTTTTATGATTTTAAACATCATGATATCCAATTCTTCTCCTGTTTTAGCCTTTCTGTTTGCACATGAAAAGTATTCTTCTGTTACATAAATCGTACCAGAGACAGAAATCTGTTTTGTTATTTGATTTTCCAAAAGTGAACATTAATTATTCAGCCCACATAATTAATTCCCAACAGAGACAACATTCTATACGCAGAAAGACTCTGCTTTGGGCAACCGAACTGAGTTAAGCAGTTCCACTTGAGCAACTTACCAAATAATTCAAACCAGGACTGGGTATAGGAGGCATGCAAGATGCCAAAGTCTTCCTTCGTTGCACTTACTTTGTGCATTGTCGGATGCTTCATCATCTTATGTCCTTCGTTTCCATGTGCCCTCCCTTCATTCCTGCTCACTCCACATGCCATGGATGTATCCTCCTTCATTCCTCGTCTCCCTTCCAGCGTGCTCCCACCCAGCCCATGGCGTTTTGGCTCTCCCCCTCCCATACCCTTCCTCCATCCTCCCTGAGACTGGGCAGGGTAAGCAAGCTCTGAGCAGGTCACCACAGATGCAAGCGAGACATAAGAAAACTCTTTCTAACACAAAGTACGGTACAAAATTGGTGTACATTGCTCAGGATATATGCACCTGTAGAGATAAGGAGGTTAAACAAAAGTACATCAGGAATGATGTAGTTATAGTTGATCCTGCCTTGAATGCTAGACCAGAACTCCTCTCATTTTCCTTCCAGCCCTGTATTTGCTATTGTTATCTATGGTACGCTTTATACGGTTAGGTTCATGTAGGCAGGCAAATTCTATTAGAATACAGTGTACATATTGTATATATGCATGCACTTCTGTATGGACAAAGACAGAATATCACCTTTGAGGTTTGTTTGTTTTTTCCCTCCAAATTTTTGATTAATTCAATTATTAAAAACCATTATATGCAGAAATATGATGAATTCCAAAAAAGCATGTCTGCACTTTGAAAGCTTCCTGAGTTTAGGAAGCTCCAGAAAGGCATGAATGATGCTTAGAGCTATTCAGAAAACATACTGTCTGCACATATACATGCAAGGATAAGTGAGAAGCAACAAAATTAAATAACGAGACTGGCTGGCTCTGCTCTTCCCTCCACTGATTTTATTTAGAACCTCTCTAAGAATGCATATCCATAAACCCCTCCAAATCTAGGTATGCTTTATTTTTCCTGACTTTAACAGGCAATCTTTCTTCCCAAGCCCTGAATTTAGAGCAGTAGAAGCTCAATTTACAACAGTGAGAGGTGACACTGAATTTGGAAGTTTTCAGACCACCTTTAGTTGAGCTTCTTCAAAGATTCTGTAAAAAGCTGTTAAGTTTTAGCAGGTATCTGAGAAATATTATCCCTTTAACTGGAGATAAGCAAGCTGAAGTACAGAGCAGGAGCATAACTTTTCCAAAGTTATCTGCACTGGTAATATTGTTACCAAAATTAGTGAATAAAAGAAAACTCCTTAACACCAATTTAGCATTAAGAAGTAGGCATTTCCCTTTATTGCAGCGCTGGGTGTCAGGCAGATAGTTCGTCTAATCAGGCACACCTAGGTTTCTATAGCTACAGTTTATATTGGTCTAATACATACATATGCATTACATTTCCCAGAATAGTTACACATATTCATTCTATTTACATACATATTAGGGTCCTGACTTATTATTAGGGTCCTGACTTATTATTAGGGTCCTCGGTGGTCTCTGGTGGTCCCTTGTGGTTGTTGAAGGGGTACCTCTTAGTGTCCTTTCCATGAACCTCGAGTCTTTCTTCCTCGTATGGTCTTGCCTTAGCTCGTCACTCTGCTTGCAGATTCTTCAAGCTCCTTATCTTAGTTCCAACTGGTTTCTTGCTGGTCTATCTGCACCCCTCCAGGACGTGCCCGTCATGGCTGAGAATTTTATGTCCTTGACTGCATTCTTGCATGAGGCCCCTCGCACTTGTTCTTCTTCGTTTCTGGTTTACAGTGTGATGTTCCCCCTTCTGTCCCTGGTAAATACACACTTTGCTCCACTACACAACAATAGTTCATTCTTGTAAATTTGACTTTTTTACAGGTCACATATCAATATCTCAGGTTTCCCCAGCTGCATTTCCAAAATCTAACCCACTTGCAGCATGTGTTATATTATCTTCAAGAGATGAAGGCAGCTTTGATTTTATTCGTATTTTTCAGAACTCCCCCATCCTTGATTTAAATCATTGGTTGAAAATGCTTTTGTCTACCATGATATTTACTTTTCTCACCCATCCTGTGAACATACTTTACATCTCTATTATTAATGATACAAAGCATAAACAATAATTCTTGCAAAAAAGCTGAAACCAGTATAGAGGATTTTGAATATAGATGGCTGGAGAAAAGGGTGAACATGGAGGGTTGACGCAATTCACCACATGGATCAGATTCAAATTCAGCTGTAGGTCACAACTGAAGGGAAACATGAATAACGGTATCGTGAGCTCAATCTACGCGTCACTAAGATGAGAAAATCAATATGGCACTATGGGTCATCTCTCAGTAGACTAAAACAACAGCTTATGTTACAGTTTAGCAAGGAAACAAGCTAGAGGATGGGAGCATAGACTGTGTTAGCAGATAGCTTGCATGCACCAGGCAACAACAACAACAACAAAAAATCTCACTTCAAGAGGGCTATGTTTACTCACAAGTTCTCAACACATAAAAGTCAGAAAAACAGAAAGAAAACCAATGAAATAAAATCTTTAAAATACATTGAAAAGGACACAGCAGTAAAAGCAAAATATTTTATCCCAACAGGTCTCTAATCAAAGACAAAATGTTTGTAAATTATGGAAGAAAACAAATTTCATTCTTCTACTCATTTCTTTTCAGGCTTACTGAATAGTCACTAATTCATATAATTCATCACTTTTGCTAGGAGGGTGATGTAAAACAATTTTTTCCTATATCGTCATAATTTACATCCCTTCCAGAAAATGTCTTATATGCATTTCTAGTCCCAATATTTGAGTGAAGCCCTAGCTGAAACCAGAAAGCTGCTGTTCTCTTTAATTTATCACTAAAGATAAGTATCTTATCTTCTTTTGGAAGAATCTTCCAAATGCCACTTTTCACTTGGCTTTGTGTTTTTAATTAATCTTCCATTCAAAAGCGAATCTAGAGCCTCACATTTGCTGAGGAACGGGTCTGCATAGGCTGTGCCAAGGAGGCTACTTATGTGCCTGACGGTCACTGCCGCACACAGCCAAGACAGTATATGCATAAAGACTAAACGATGCAGAATGCCAAGGGGCCTTTGGGGTGTAAAAAAGAGGAAACATGCAATAACAGCAAGTTATGGAGCAGATCCCATGAAGAATATTATCTTTGCTGTTTAGGAAAAATCAGGGAACACCTAATTCCTGCTGTCTTATTTCTCTTCTGTGGTCTATCTTCCATCAAAAAATCACAGAGCAGTTGTCAAACTGCTGGTGTAGTTCCCTTGCTTGTGTCAGCAACGCATTGAATAAGCTTCATTTGAATGTAACAATTTCAATATCAATAGCTAGCAAGCATGACACTCCTCTGTACTCTCAGCCAGAGTAGCAGTGGCATGGAAAAGCTCTTTCTTTAGCACCTGGACATACAGCAAAAATGCCTTTGATGTTTTTCTTTGAAGTCAGGGCAGAATTAGCTTTTTAGCAGCATTAGGAGTGACTCATTCACTTTGGAGGCCAGCTAGGATACTCTGACATTTTTATTTTTTTAATCTTTGTGCTGTCAGGGAAGAGACAGCTCTCCTGCTAACTCCTCCAGGAGTAATTATTATTATTATCTTAAGGACTCTGCATCCATCTCAAACTTGCTGACCCTCCCTTAAAAGAGTTAGAAGAATCCCCCCATACCCATGCATTAGAATTCACTCTAAGTCCAAACAGAGATTCATCATATTCCCAACAGTCAGACCCCCAACAGCATGAGAGGAGGTCCCCAAGCGCAGTGCTGACAGCACCTCCAAAAACTCCATGCTGTGGTAGCCCACTTCTCCAATCCAAATAGAAAGAGGAGGCACACGCAAAGAAATGATCACCAGCAAAAGCCTGGTGATCATTTCAGACGCCAATTCACCTACACTTGCTATTCTGATAGAGGTAAGGAGAGATTTAGGACCCTACAAATTGCATTTACATCCCTGGCCCCTTCTGTTCTCCCAGTGTGCAGAAACATGAATCACTGGTGTGGGAGTTCAAGATCTGCTGACATTTCTTCAGGGGTGACCATCCGTATGACGTGCAGATGCACATCTCCAGTTAAAACACCACCGGTCATTAAGACCAGCATTTCTGCAAGACAACCGATCGCTGCAGAGGTAAAGGAACAATTTCTTCTGATCCAAACGGACACACGCTCCCCCATACCCGCAGATACGCTGTCCTGTACAAATAGGGCCATTAATGATGTTGGTGCAGGCTTAATTAGTGGGTCATGGGAAGCGGCTGTTCTTTGCAGCAGATGGGAAGGGCTCCCATCCATCGTCAAACCAGGACCAGATTGTTACCGTAATTGCCATGTTCTAGTTTGCCTGAAAGATTCCTTTAAAAATTGGCATTTCTTCAGCTGCAGAAAGACCGAAAACCCCTGCTGCTCTTTTCCTCCCACAATAGCTGATAACGAACCGGATTAGAGAAAGGCAGTTATCCCAGGAAACACAGGATTTCTCATGCATGAAGGACATGTATTGTGGCTTCTTTCATAAAGTACTTGCAAGCCACTGTAGTAAAGTCTCCTTAGAAAGTGAATAAAATAATTTTCTCTCTACAGTGAAGAAATACTATTACCCTTCACGCCTGAGATATTCTTCCTGCTCCATGGGATTAATTTCAGTGTATTTCAAATTAAAACTCCTAGCTTTAAACATAACTGCACCCAGAGAAAATGAAACATGTTGGAAATAAAAAAATCTATGGGTTTTCCTAATTAAAAAAAGGAGAATGTCCCAATCCAATGCTTTGCTCTTGATTTTTTAACTTCTAACAATTAAGTTTGTTGGGGGGGGGGGAAGGGAAGGCAGGAGTGCTAATGCACATTTTGTTTGGTTTTTTACTTGAAAAGAAAGATCCAACAATACATCTTACTGGAATTAAGCAAGAACAAAACTTTCACTGTACCACTCGATGAATGTACCCGCTTTGCAGCTTGCACTCTTGAACCTGTCCTACCTGGCAGATATTACATCTGCGACAAGTACAGCTTTTTTTGCCAGGTCAGTGTACGAGATCAGCTCCTACCGTGGTTTACACTCCCGTATACTCTATTGATGTCAGTAGGGTCCCAGGTTGTGTAATAATTTTGTGCAATGCTGCTAAGTGCCAAGCAAGTAGGTAAAGATCAGGCCCAACACATTAACTGTGTCATCAGAGCAAATGTTTGAAGCTTTGACCTTTATCATTCACACGGTGTAACTTCCTTTCTCTTTTGTACATTTACAACAGTTGCTTTTCAGCATGCAGAAAATGGTCCAGGCATAAAATTCCTTTAATACTCAGCTTCAGTAATCCCACTGAAAGCGTTTGGGCATCTCAGATGGGATAGCTTAACTACTAAAGTGTTTTTAAAACATAAGTTTACTCTAAAAAGCAACACAACAAAAAAAACATTCAGAAAATTTAAAAGTGTTTCACATTGATCAAGTTCACACCGATTCATGCTGAATCAGAACAATTTGGCCAGAAAATGTCGCTATAAAGATGGCTATAATTTTCAGATCAGTATCTGCTTTGGTACCCCACCAGTTAAAGTGATGGGCAGTCGGTACTGCAGGCAGATAGTCCACCTGATCACCATCTTAAAACTGAGAGCCAAGAAAGATGTTGATTTACGACCTGCAGGAGGACTCCTCCACCCTACCTACTATTTGGTGATAGAGACAGTGGAAGACTTCTCAGAGATTCCAAAAACTTTGGCTATTTTTTAAGAAGTTCACAGGGGAAAAAGAAATGCAAATTACAATTATGCAGAAAGGTAAGTTTAATGCTATGAATCAATTAGCAAAATTATATGAGTTATCACAACAGGACAGTATGAATGAAGACTGTATGGTTTCCCAACATAAGGAAAACGTTGACATGTTGGAGGGAGTCCAGAGGGCGGCCATGAACATGATCAGAGGGCTGGAGCACCTCTCCTATGAAGACAAGCTGAGACAGTTGGGGTTGTTCAGCTTGGAGAAGACAAGGCTCTGGGGAGACCTTATAGCAGCCTTCCAGTACCTGTACGGGGGGGGCTACAGGAAAGCTGGAGAGGGACTGGTTACAAGGGCATGGAGTGATAGGACAAAGGGTAATGGCCTTAAGCTGAAGGAGGGGAGATTTAGATGAGATATTAGGAAAAAATTCTCTACTGTGAGGGTTATGAGGCACTGGAACAAGTTGCTTGGAGAAGCTGTGGATGCCCCCTCCCTGGAAGTGTTTAAGACCAGGTTGGATGGAGCTTTCGGCAACCTGGTCTAGTGGAGGGTGTCCCTGCCCATGGCAGGGGGGTTGGAACCAGATGACCTTTAAGGTCCTTTCCAACCCAAACCATTCTGTGATTCTATAATTCTATAGTTGAAACTGACAAATGGCAACATACTGAATACTAAAAATACATGCACTGTGACAACACCATAAATCGAGCATATATTCAGAGTCAGTGTATACCAAGAAAACTGATTATCATAGTAGGAAGGCCATCAAAGCCAAGGATGAAATCTAATACATGGTGAGAACAGAAACTTTAGGGCATTTGGTTAACCAAGGACTATGAGGGGAAATAAATTATTTGATTGTAATAAATCAATACTATTGCCAAACTGTCAGAGAATCAGGGAGCAAACCAACACAATTAAACAACTTAAGAATTAATTTAAAAGAAAGAAACATAATCACAAATATATCTCCAGATTCTGAAATAAGTTGGCAAACAACAGGGCCAAAATTCTGAGTCTAGCTTATTCATGGTTTTTTAATAAAGCCTGAAGATGTCTCTAATTAGAGATGTCACTCAAACAAGAAACACAGCTTCAGATAATACAGAAAAGTAGAAACAGAGCTCTACAACATTTACATCTAAAATGAATGCAAACAGTCATAGAGTTGCTAAGCATCCCCACTGGATAAAAACATGAGAAAATAAACCACGTTGGGCAGACTTCTCCACAATGCCTAAAAATAACCCACAGAGAGAGAGCGAGCACTGAAACCAGCATCCCTCCCGTGCAGAATGGTGATATTTAAACCATAAAAGAATTTTGCTTTCACTCCTAAAGTTGAAAAAAATAGTAATTCACAAAATGACCTTTTTCAGTAAAAGCTATATTTATTCTTGGCAGATCTGAAAATCAAATTGCCCCCGGCATAGGACTGATTTCTGCAGTACCTCTAAGGCAGACCAAGGCTTCAGCGCCTTGTTGTCCACGCATGCCCAAAGAACTGCTGCTGCTGTTGCATCCCGCAGATAGGACTGTGAGAACAACTGGTTCTGAAGGGAGAGGGCAGCTTGGTTTTTAGTTTCTGAGCCACAAAAACCTTAGAGCCTGGAAGCAGGGACTGACAAGTAGCCACTTCTACCACACCGCCACCGTATTACCACACTACTGTTTTTGGTAAACCTACATAATGACTCACAGGTGGCACAAGAGCAGCAGTGGACAGAACATTAACTGCAGACATTTTCCAGGAAACGAGAATATGTCTTGCCACCTTTCGTACAGCTCTGAGCCAGTTCCAAATCGTATCTTTTAGAGTGCAATATCTGAATTCCCAAATGCCAATAGGAATGATTAGACCTGGGGTCTAACATTGACTTGATAATCTTAAGGGTCTTTTCCAACCAAAACGATTCTATGATCTAGGAAACTCTGGACTCCTTCCTTCCAGAATGAAGAAGTACACACTTCTCATGCAAATTTGGATGTACCCTAAACCAGAGGGTTACAAGGACTTGCAGAAGAGCAAGCCTCACAATCATCTATGCTAATCCCAAAATCCACTACTTTCCTCTTTGCCCTTCTCACAATAGTAGGAAATACAGCTGCAAATCTACTTTACGACAAACCAGTGGAGAACTCGGTGTATAGAAGAGCAAAGTCAAAGGCTGCAGACTGCACAGGGCAGAACATACATTTAGACAGGAATCTGCTATATCCTAGCAGACTCCTAATTAGCAGGTTATTCTGCAATTAAAGTATTTTTACAGAAGGTCACAGGTTTGTCTCAATTCAGTGTCCACGAAGATATTTCATTCTAGACCTCAAAATCTTATGCAAAAAAAAGTCAAAAGTGACACATCCTCATGAAAAGTCTCATTTTCAATGAACCAGCATTTTGAACAAAACTGTTTTCCCCATTTCCAGATAGCCACACTTTCTACTAAACTGAAAGGTTCTTCTCTCTGTGCATTTACCAGCTCTCAGCACATGGACCTTCCAGTTCTCTGATCCTTGCCTTTCCTGCAAGCCCTCTTCTGCATCACTTCCAGCTTTACTATACTTATCTTGAAAACACGAGGTATTAAAGATGAGGCCTTGATAGAGAACTGTGTTTGGGTACAGCAATCTTGCCTTACATTTTCAGTCCTTAACTAGAACATTGTATGATCCTACCTTCATCTGTTTTTTTACGTCACGTTGCTCCTTCGTGGCTTCTTTTACAACTACTACACTCTCACCCTCTTCAAAGGATACACTTACTGTAGATGAAGGAAGAAATTCATGGTTTTGATTCAACACGCACAGGCTTGCACCTTGGACCAGTCAGTTCCATAGATTTTTTTTTTTTTTTTTACTTTTCCCCCCCCACTAATCCTCAAGCTCACCCAGTTCTTTCCAGAGCATCCTTCAGTCCTTTCCCATACTGACTACAGCTGTTAGTGTTGCACCATTTGAGCATTTTCTACTCAGGTCATGAGGGAAAACACCGAACAAACTTGTTCTTTAAAAACTACCTATAGTCTTTCATTTAGTAACTTTTCTTTTTTTCATGTTTATCTACTTGCAAATACTGTTGTGTTTGGGCAGTTTGGAACACCAGAATTGTAACATCTGGGGAATTCCTTCCCAGAGCAGACATGCATAAAAGCAAAACACTAGATAAGAAGAGTAGAAAGGCTTGCTGGAACATACAGATTTAATCTTTAAGTTTTAAAAAAAAAAAACCTGAAAGTGTCGATTAATTTTCACTGATCAATATTTATTATTATTGTATCTGCCCTCCAACAGGAACCACAATGATTTAGATAAATATCTCGTGAGGTCATGTAGTTTCACTGCAATTTCTGGAAGTACATTTGGTAAGGTCTCCTGGGAGTGCTATTTTGAAACTTCCTATTGTAATCTCAACAGCTTTATCTCCCTCTGCAGTGCGTATCGGAATTTGGTCTCCTCAGAGGTCTTGCAATGAAACCTAAAACGTGTGCAATTTCTGTTCAAAACGTGTCTCCAACTTTTACTTCATTCAAATCCAAAGTGTACACAACATGACAACCAAGCACAAACTGAGGTAGCAAAACAGACCGAGACAATTCTTATTTAATCCTATTTAATTTTTCTTAAATTTATTATTATTATTAAATTAAGTTTTAAAAAATTAATTTAAGGTCTTATTTAATCAGGCAACAGAAAATCACTGGAGCCAGGAATGGAAATAAAGATTTTTAAGTGTGTGATAGTAACAGTTAATATGCTGCAGCCATCAAGTCAGCTTCTGCTACAGACAGTGCAATTTTGGCAAAACAAATTTATTGCTGATTTGTCAGACCTGGAACATACCTGTCCACAATAAAAGTTTCAAGACGGAGACTGGTTGTGCAGCGCTATCCATGTATATTTGTCACTACTGGCAACATTCTTTTCTAGTCCAGACTAGGTTATTTACGTTCATAAAGATGTTGTAAGTTGGGGGTTTTTTTGTTTGGCTTGGTCTTTTAAGGTTTCAGCTGCAGCTAGGCAGTGATACAGTCTGGAAGAATGGGAAGAAGTTTACAGCTTTTAGGGGATGCCCTGGGTATGCTGCTGGGGGCAGGTGGTGGGGAACTGGTAACATTCAGCCTTCTCTTACCCTACTGTAAATGCAAGACTCAAAGCAGAGTAAGCTACCCGCTAATTACCATGCAATAAGTACATATAGAGAGAGGCAGGAATTGTGGTGCAATCAATGTGCTGAGAATCCATGGCATAGCTTTCTTATTACTTGTATGCATAGCCGTATTATACACAATATCTCACGTCTAAAGCATTATTTTAAATAATACTATTTAAACTAATTGCAGACATAGTGTTTGACTGAGGCATATTCCATCTCGCCAAGTCTAGCGCTGCATATGAACAGCACTATATGAATGTTAACTAATAAAGAGGCAAAAAAAAAAAAAAAGTTTTTCAGAGGCCAAACCAGCATGAACGAATTAGACATGACAAGCAGTTGTTTCACTGATTTAAAAGTAAGAAACAGAAAAACTGCAAAAAATGCATTGCCCCTCTAAAGTACATTGATTCTACAGAGGAATCACGAATAGAGCTAAATGAACCCTACAGTATTCAAAGTCATGAGACAGTTGCGCTTGCACCCCAAGGATTCAGCCTGCAAGGTCTGTAGATGAAAGCTTCCTTGGAAGCTCAGGTTCATACTCCTGAGGCCACACAAACTTATTGCCTCCCATGGTCGAACCCCGACTTGGGCAGAGCTTTGAGGTGGGAATGTTTAAGGCTACTCTAGCATGAACTTCCCACAGTAGGACAGAATTTAGAGTTTAAAATCAGAAAATCTTGGGTTTATAGTGATTAAAAACTCAAAACATAATTTTTAAATCAACTCAAGTCAACTAGGGAAGATGGAAAATAAATGAAAAAGGCTGTGCAAAATGTTTCCCCAAACCTTGAAGCCCTTGAAGGCAATTCCTTGCTCCTGTGCTCAGCTGTAATTAAGTCAGTGGCAGCTGACAAATTCTGTGTAGTCAAACCGTTTGTCTTTCCAAAAACCAACAAAAAAATTGCCTCTTTCTTTATTCACTGTTACTTATTCTTAGCAACACATCCTGTTCTTACACGTACTTCAGACAGTACAAGCAGGATGTGATTTGAATATACGCTGGAGTAGGAAAGGGGAGATGTAGGGCTTCTTTATTTCCCAGTCTAGTTTCTTACTGGAACTCTCACCACAGAAAGCGATGCTTTCCCTAGGCTTCTACCGTGTGCCTTTTGCATAAACACATGCACTGCTCTCAGCTCTGACAACTCAGGGAAGCATAGCCTGTGACTGCAGTGTTTGTATATCCCTACAAACTGTTCCATAGTTTCAAAAAACCAAGCATTAATTATAGCAGCAGAATAAAAACCAACAGTTACTAAACAATACAATAACATATTTCTCCAACTGAAAACAAATAAAAGGTTAGAATAAAAGTCACAACAAAATCCATGATCGGTAGCACATGTTGGAGCTCAATCTGCCACCAAATCAGCCTAAAAATAAGAAAACACTTCAGAATTAGAAAGCCCTAAAAAAGATTAGATAAAAAGGCAACCCCCAAAAAGCAATGGACCTCTGCAGAAGGTCTCAGTAAAAGCAGAAAGGAGAAGTTAGGAACTATCAGACATGCTCACAGAGTGATGTGATCATGATGAATAGCTGCACACGAGCTACTAACCCACGCCTGACATCCTCTGCCGCACGGCAACTGCGGTAGCTGCCGGGAGCTCATTACCTTCCCATAATAGTTAGCTCATGCCCACAGTGGAAGGAAATGAATTTTGAACTGAAAAATGAAGCGTTCCCAAGCTGACATGTCATTCCTCAGCAGATGATTTCCTGCCCAAAGGCACAAGCCCACATTAATTTCACGGTGCAGCTAGGAAAAGGCACTCGGGCTGCCTGCGGGTACCGGGTGGGCACGTGTGCAGAGCCCTTCAGGAATCCACAGCACAGATCGCATGTTCTTCATCACTGTGGCATAACGAACAGTGGATGTTTCTATCTACCCTTACTTCTGTGATAACACCACCTTGTTAAACTTGAACGACCATATTTTTTAAGGTTTTAAGTACCTAAAAATTTAGGGAGACAGCCCTCATGGAATTTTTAAAAGTGCTAGAGAAGACAAACACCAATCCCCTAAAGAAAGAGATGCTCAACTGTCTTATTTGTTTTAGAAGTATGTCCGCATAGGTACGCTCGAGGTTTCTAAGTAATCCTAAAACCTAAACTCAATACGCAATCTTTTATATATTTTAGGCACTTATATGCTTGGGTTTGCAAGGCCAGAACTACTCAAGGTTTATCTATGCTTGCACTCCCTTATGAAGTATCCACACAGTGTTGCACCGGTCTCAGATAAGCCTGCATCCCTCCAGGCTCAAAACTTGTACTGGCCATGTCTGCCCTTGCCGCTTCTATGTCCGAGGATTTTGTTTTGCTGAGCATTGGAGGTCCTGGACAGAAGGCACTGGAATTCCTCCACAAAACATACATTGTGAATGTTCTTCCCTGTTGATCTAGTGAGTCATGCAGTTATTGCAAAATACTGCCATTTCAAAGTAATCCCACAGAAGATGAAGGTGATGCTGCCAATTGCTGCAACACCGATAGTCACTAGTGCAAACACACTCCTGTGCTGGCAATGGTTCAACGATGGCCAAGGTGAGGCAGAACTCACCTGTGAGAACTTTTGCTGGGACTTTTCTTTGAGCACTGTCATTCAATGAGCTGTCACTTCCAAATTCAGCCAAATGGCATGGACGGGAAGCACAGCAGATCTGGCAGTTAAGCTACGTCCCTAGACATTTCTGGAGCACTTGGAAGGCATTGCTGAGGCTGCTCTGATCGTATTCTTCCACAGCAGCATCTGCATGCCAGAGCTCCTCCAAAATATCTCCCTGCAGGGTGGCTGTTGTTCCATGAAAGGACTATATGAAGAACTCGGAGATAATAAATTCACAATGACAGTTTTAACTTTAATAAAAGCCCTTTCAAGAGTTCATAAATAGCCTAATTAACAGGTGGGAAGAAATGATTACCTGAGAAATGTTACCCTCCAAAACAGTATTTGAAAAGGCTAATTTATTAACAAGCTACACAGCATCACTTCTCCTGTCCTCTTCCTGTGTTTAATCTCCTGAGGATGATTTAGTCTAATTTAGGGATTAATATAAAAAAGTAATTTTGTAAAACACATTTGCCTGTCATACACAGCTAGTAAAATCAGCTCACCTCACAGCCCTTTCTAGTCTTAAAATGTAAGAAATTATCTATTTACTGAAATTACCATAAAAATATGCCAAATTTTGGAACAAGTCAGTAAATAACTTAGATTGCCACTGTATTTGAAATGATAGTAGGTGGTAAAACCAGAAAAAGTCTCAAGGCAAAGCTATCCCCTGGTCAATACATTTTGCTCTTTCAAGGACTTCTTTGATGGCTTTGCAGTATCAGAAATAAAACATGTAATCCATTGTAGGATGTACAATTTTAGTATGTCATTTTAACTAGTTCATATAACATCATTATATTTTTAGGAATAACCTTACTTTAAAAAAGGCAGTGATTCTCAACCTTTGTAAGGGCAGAAGGTACAGGTATACTATTTTCCTGCACAGGAAAAGATCTTCTCACTGTCCTAGCAGCTATACGCTACTATTTATTTGCTTATGTCTTGACAGACTATTATTCTAATTAGACTGGTTGTCATGGTTTAAACCCATCCGGTAATTAAGCACCACACAGCCGCTCACTCACCCCTCCACCCCCAAGGGGATAGGGAAGAGAATGGAAAAAAACTCATGGGTTGAGATAAAGATAGTTTAATAGGATTAAAAAAAAAAAGGAAAAGAACACCACCACCACCACAAGTGATGCACACAGTTGCTCACCGCAACTGAAGGGAAAAAAAACCCCACCACCCTATGCCCAGTCTGTTTCTAAGCAGCGATCCCACCTCCCAGCTCACTTCCCCAGGGTATATCGGGAGTGTGACGTTCTGTGGCAGGGAACATCCCTTTGGCCAGTCTGGGTCAGCTGTCCTGGCTGTGCTCTCCCAGCTTCTGGTGCACCTGGCAGGGTGTGAGAAGCTGAAAAGTCCTTGATGTAGTGTAGGCACTACAATTACCTAGCAACAACCAAAACCACCAATGTGTTATCAACAACATTCTCATCCTAAATCCAAACCACAGTGCTATACAAGCTACTAGAAACAAAATTAACTCTACCTCAGCCAAAACCAGGACAATATCTACCCCTTAACTCCATACCATCTACATCATGCTCGGGCCCTATACTTCCCCAACACATTCCAGTTAATCACCGTCATTTTTCCTGTCTTTTGATATGTACACGCAGATATCATTCCCTTAGTCTATGGGCCATCCCTCTAAAATGTCTGTTGAGTTCATTTAGTCCATGAATTTTGGGCTCCATCTGTCATAACAGTCTCTCAGGGCAGAAAGGTGTGTGATGTTGGATTGCTGCATGCTGCACCCAGAGCTCGTAGCTGATGTCAGACTGTCTTCCCTAACATATTCTTCATAAGTACTAGAAGAGCCTTATCTCATTCTACAGTACGTAAAACTTTTGATTGGGCAGAGCCAGCTTGATTGGTAGACCCCCTAGTGTTGACTAACCAGGTGGCCTTTGCTAAATGTGTATCCCAATGTTTGAAGGTCCCAGCACCCATTGCTCTCGGTGTAGTTTTTAGGAGTCCATTGTATGGTTCGATTTTCCCGGACGCTGGGGCACGATAAGGGATGTGATACACCCACTCAATGCCATGCTCTTTGGCCCAGGTATCTATGAGGTTGTTACAGAAATGGATCCTGTTGTCTGATTCAGTTCTCACCAATAAGGAGGGCCTGGTAGGGGACGTCAAGGTCAAGGGTAGCCTTGGCTACAGTGACCACGAAGTGGTGGAATTCAGGATCCTCAGGGCAGTGAGGAGGGCACGCAGCAAGCTCACTACCCTGGACTTCAGCAGAGCAGACTTTGGCCTCTTCAGGGATCTGCTTGGTAGAATACCATGGGACAAAGCCCTGGAAGGAAGAGGAGCCCAAGACAGCTGGCTAATATTCAAGAGTCACCTCCTCCAAGCTCAGGAGCGATGCATCCCAACAAAGAGGAAGTCAAACAAATCCACCAAGAGGCCCCCGTGGATGAACAAGAAGCTCCTGGGCAAAGTCAAACAAAAAAGGGAAGCCTATAGAGGGTGGAAGCAAGGGCAGGTAGCCTGGGAAGAATACAGAGAAACTGTCCGAGCAGCCAGGGAGCAGGTTAGGAAAGCCAAAGCCCTGACAGAAATTACTCTGGCCAGGGATGTCAAGGACAACAAGAAAAGCTTCTATAGGTATGTTAGTGAGAAAAGGAGGATGAGGGAAAATGTGGGTCCCCTCCAGAATGAAACGGGTGACCTGGTTACCCAGGATATGGAGAAGGCTGAGGTACTCAATGACTTCTTTGCCTCAGTCTTCACTGGCAAATCCTTGAGCCACACTGCCCAGGTCACAGAAGGCAGGGACTGGGAGAATGCAGAACCGACCGCTGCAGGAGAAGATCAGGTTCGAGAATATCTAAGGAACCTGAAGGTGCACAAGTCCATGGGACCTGATGAGTTGCATCCGCAGGTCTTGAGGGAACTGGCGGATGAAGTGGCCAGGCCACTCTCCATCATATTGGAGAAGTCCTGGCAGTCTGACAAAGTTCCCGCTGACTGGAAGAAGGGGAACATAACCCCCATTTTTAAGAAGGGTAAAAAGAAAGACCCAGGGAACTACAGGCTGGTCAGTCTCACCTCCATGCCTGGCAAGATTATGGAGCAGACCCTCCTGGAGACTATGTTCAGGCACATGGAAAACAAGGAGGTGATTGGTGACAGCCAACACAGCTTCACGAGGGACAAATCGTGCCTGACAAACTTGGTGGCCTTCTATGATGGGGTTACAGCGTCCATGGATAAGGGAAGGGCAACTGATGTCATCTATCTGGACTTGTGCAAGGCATTTGACACTGTCCCACACGACATCCTTGTCTCTAGATTGGAGAGACATGGATTCGATGGATGGACCACTCAGTGGATAAGGAATTGGCTGGATGGTCGCACTCAAAGAGTTGTGGTCAACAGCTCAATGTCCAAGTGGAGAACAGTGATGAATGGTGTTCCTCAGGGGTCGGTACTGGGACCAGCACTGTTCAACATCTTTGTCGGAGACATGGACAGTGGGATCGAGCGCACCCTCAGCAAGTTTGCCGACGACACCAAGCTGTGTGGTGCAGTTGACACGCTGGAGGGAAGGGATGCCATCCAGAGGGACCTTGACGGGCTTGAGAGGTGGGCCCGTGCGAACCACATGAAGTTCAACAAGGCCAAGTGCAAGGTCCTGCACGTGGGTCAGTGCAATCCCTAGCACAACTATAGGCTGGGCGAGGAATGGATTGAAAGCAGCCCCGAGGAGAAGGACTTGGGGGTATTGATTGATGAGAAGCTCAACATGAGTCGGCAGTGTGCACTTGCAGCCCAGAAAGCCAACCGTGTCCTGGGCTGCATCAAAAGAAGCATGACCAGCAGGTTGAGGGAGGTGATCCTGCCCCTCTACTCTGCTCTTGAGAGATCCCACCTGGAGTACTGCGTCCAGCTCCGGGGGCCCCAGTACAAGAGAGACATGGAGCTGTTGGAGCGAGTCCAGAGGAGGGCCATGAAGCTGATCAGAGGGATGGAGCACCTCTCCTATGAGGACAGGCTGAGGGAGTTGGGATTGTTCAGCCTGGAGAAAAGGCGGCTCCGGGGAGATCTAATTGCGGCCTTCCAGTACCTGAAGGGGCCTACAGGAAAGATGGTGAGGGACTGTTTATGAGGGAGTGTAGTGACAGGACAAGGGGTAATGGGTTTAAGCTGAAGGAGGGTCGATTTAGATGAGACGTTAGAAAGAAATTCTTTACTGTGAGGGTGGTGAGGCACTGGAACAGGTTGCCCAGATAGGTTGTGGAGGCCCCATCCCTGGAAGTGTTTAAGACCAGGTTGGATGAGGCTTTGGGCAATGTGGTCTAGTGGAGGGTGTCCCTGCCTGCAGCAGGGGGGCTGGAACTAGATGATCTTTAAGGTCCCTTCCAACCCAAACCATTCTATGATTCTATGAATTCTTTCTGGGGTGCCACGTTGCCACAAGACTTGCTTTTCAAGGCCCAGGACAGCATTCAGGGCAGTGGCATGGGATACGTTTCCAGCCATCCAGTGGTTGGTTTGACAATTGTAAGTACATAGCGCTTGCCTCAGTGGGTTTGTAGAAGTGTGATACTATCAATCTGCCAGGCCTTCCCATATTTATATTTCAGCCATTGTCCTCCAAATCATAGAGGCTTTAAACGCTTGGCTTGTTTAACTGCGGTGCACGTTTCACATTCATGGATAACCATGGACGCTATTGCACAGGTTAAGTCAACCCCTCGATCACGAGCCCAACAATTATTTAAACTACAAGCTTCAGCGTGGCTGTGTGGTGCCCAAGAAGGAGCTGTAAGTGTGCTCAACTAAGAGCTCACTGGGGCTTCGGTGTGTGAAACTGCTGATAATCTGGTAAAAGATCTAGGAAGGAGAATGAAATGCATAGGGACAGGAATGACTGAAAGCAATATGCTTTCCCAATAGATGAAACTAAAAATTCAAAATTTGGGAATCTGGTCAAAACAAAACAGCCGCCACCACCCCAAACCATTTTTTTCCTCCATTTTTTTCCCTTTTGGGATGGGAAGAAACATAAAAGTTTTGATTGCTAATCCATTCTATAGGTATTGTCTGCATACTGTAAGACTGAGAATAATTTGCTTCAGTATACCTTAGGTAAATTAGATTCAATCAGTGATCATTCTACCCCTTAATGCTCCCTACTCCATGATGGATTTCTGCAGTTGAGAGAATACATTCCTACAGCAGAGCTTTGCACAGTACTTGAGGAGGTCAAAAAAAAGCAATTCCTGAAGATCAAAGGCCCATTGTGCTATTGTGCCCCTGTTAAAAGTAATCTCCAAAAGGAGGATTACTTTAACGTTCTGTGTCATCACTGTTGCTATGACAAAAAAAAATTGGGTTAGCCAGGCAGTGAGCATCACTGTGCAATTCCCACTTCTTCTGTTTCACTTCAGCAAACAAAGTATTAAGGACACTCTCTACTAATGTTAATGAATCATGCCTGTAATTGCATCCAGCTAGGATGAGCTGTTCATACCTGGTTGATGCAGGATAAAAGCATACCAAGGATGTTCAAAATGAAAAATAATTTGCAGAAGATGCAAAACGATTGCAGATTATCCTTAAAAATGGGTAGCTCTCCTTCTCCTCTCAATCTGAACTGGACCGTTGCACGGTCACGAGACAAGTTCCATCAGGTACACTGAAAGCCAGAGCTTACTCACAGAAATCTTCCCCAATTCCCCAAATCAAAGCATCAGAGGGTTTAAAGCTGGAAACAGCAGTGAGAAATAACAGTATTTCTTCCCCCGACCTCCACCCTGGCAGCCAGAGGAAGCTCAAATTTAGCAACACACTAGTTAGGTTGATACAAACTATGGTACCACGTAAACAGGAAATTACACGTTTCTTACTTCTCCCCACAGAAAGTGGAGGTCGCAGGACTGAATTCTTAAATTGATGCTGCTCTGGAGAGTGAGGACTTCTCATCCCATCTCCTGCACCAGTCCTCCTCGCATGATTCTCCAGTATTCAGAGCAGCCACTGGATCATTTCTCAAACCAGGAGGATGATAAATGGGGATGTACATAACTGGATAGCTGAAAGGGACGGGCATCGCCAAAAAAGGTCACCTTTCCCGAAGCCAGTTGAAATGCAGCTTTAATTGTAAAAATAGATGGTATCATTTTTTACAGCATAATGCATTGCTGTTTCTACAACTGAAAAAGCTTTTTTAAAAAAATAATCAATTGTTATGAGAGCATTAAGGCTACTCCAGCAATCCTGTTACCAAATGTCTTAAACCGAAGCTGTGCACCACTCGTAATGATCCCCTTTTGAGGGTCATACTCTGACTAACGACATGGTCACGTGCTGTATCTGAAATACCACCATCAGCTCCATTTTGCCAGCTATCCTTGAAAAGTACTGCAGATTTTATTATGGTGAATATGAAACTGTGTAAAAAGGATTGCAGAATTTTTAAAACTGAGAAATTGAGCATTTTCCTAGTAAAAGTGAGAATTTAATTTTATGTACCGTAACTTATTAAGAATTAATACTAGACATTTTTCCCCAGCTTAAGAAGGATCAGTTTCATATTCAGGCAAGGACCAAACTGAAAGACTCAACCTGTAAGGGAAGTTTTTGAACTTTTAAATGTGTAATTTTATTAATAAACCCACCTGCCCTTACAGTGGGACTCAAGACAAATACAAAGAAAAAGCAATACCAGCACTCAAAAAAAGCATAAAAATTGTTGCAGTTTGCCTTTTTCTTGCCCCTCTCCATATAGCATGAATAATGTTTGCAAAGCTGGAATATAATCACAACCAACAGGTTTTGTAATTAGCGAGTGTCTTAGCTTCACTGTACATATAATCACCTGCAAATACCATTCACTGCCTCACGTATTCCTCCACTGTGAACATTATCCTATATAAGATGAAAGTAAACAACGTCATAAGAACATGAATCTCATTTTATGCAGTGCAGTCTTCAAAAAATTACTGCAAGAAAATCCAAAACGTGTCATCCCACACATTCAAAGATGGCAACATGACCAAGTATTTGAAGTGCAAAATGCCAACAACTGGCAAACTTATAGTACTCATACTGCAAAAGTTGGATTACAGACTTTTTAATAAATAAATAATCTATAATATATGTCTGCTGTAGGCACAGTTTTGGGTCTCTCCAAACTTAACCAATGCAGTTATCTTCTCCCTGTAATTGCTTGGGTTAACGATACAGAAATGCAAGTGCTCAATCTTTGTTCATTTTGAATTCTGAGTATGCCATTACTTATTAATCCCTTTATATTTCTTTTATGAAGTGTTTTCGTTAATGATCCTATGCTATATTGGGAATGATAGTGCATACGGAAAATGAAGACATAAAAGTATACTCGCAAAAATAGCTCAAAACTTTACAGAATTATGTATCCACATATGATTTACTGAGATGAGCGACCTTCACACAGCCAGGCAATTGTATAAAGCTATAAAGATACACAGCAGCTCTCAGCATATAACATGAATGTACATTTTTGATCTGAGATTTCATTACCTGAAACAGCAGAGTGACTTGAACTGCATGAAGCTAGAGCTCTGTGCATTTAATAATTCCAGCATTTGGCTGGCAGTTGCTGATGTATCTGTTAAGAACAGCACACCAAAATCACACAAGAAACCACTGGTCATAAAGACGACCTCTAGTTAACCTTATAATATTCAGCCACATTGATTCCCCCCATATTTTTGGCACAGAGGAATTAACAGCCAGTGCCACAACTCTGGTTCCAAAGACTGAGCAGTCGTTTCTGCTTCTTTCACCCAAGCCATCACTCAGAGAGGATAACACACCTGCTCAATGTGAAAAGAGAACTCGTGCTGTCTGCCAGCCTGACATGATCATCTGGTATACCAATGAGACACTACCATACAAGACTTTGGTGAGACCCCATCTGAAATACTTTTTAATCAGGTCACTCCTGTTCAAAAAAGAGGTATCCAAACTGGAAAAGGTGCAAAGAAAGGATTTGGGGATAGTCAGGTAAGTGAGAGCACATTTTTCCTAGAGAATACAAGCTTGACTTGTTTAGTCCTGCAGACTGAAAGCCAAGAAAAGCCAGGATTGCTCTCCAGCATAACCACTGGGGAGTGGGGAAGCACAATTAAGTCAAAGGACAATGACAGCAGTAAATAGGTGTAAACTTGCCCATTAAGAAGCTTAACCTGGAAATGTGAAGAGGATTTCTAAACAGGCTTAAACTTGAGATTGATTACTTTATGAAAGGTATTACATGGGATGCAAAAGCAGAGACTGGATTCAGAAGTCCTTACATTCTCATATTTTTATGATTTTAGGTAGTTCAGATTAGGGCTTCCTTCTCTCTCCCCATCGGGGCAAGAAAGGGGCAGATGGGCAACCTCAGGGCTCCTGCCTCCTCTAGGCAGGCTCAGCTCACCCCACAGTCCAGGCTGCTCAAGGACCCCAGCCACCACCTGAGCTACAGTTCCTGACTCGTGCCTTCTGCCCAGCTCCTGAGGAACCAGGAGGGCAGCCTGAGCTGCCATCTAAACCACCCAAGGGTCTGTCCAGGCCCTGGCCAAAATTCTTGAGTTCCCCAATAGCCTGGAAAAACAGTCAACATCAGCACGGTACACTACAAAGTCTGTAACGCCAACAGGAAAGCTTACACCTTCACACTTTGCTTCAGACTTCTTGCAGACTGAATGCTCCAAGGCATTTTCCAGATTGTACACATTTTCAAGCTGGTTTTTTTCAGTTTGTTTGCTTGGGGTTGGTTTTTTTTTTTCCGCAAGAGCATAAAGAACAATTAGGAAAGAAAAAAAAAGTCTGAAAATTCAGAGCACAGTTTTGTGACACAGGATGAACTCTGTACTGCAAAGTCCAAAAAACACAGGATCACTTGGATTCTGCTTTCTCTCTCATGTAAAATGACAGAGCTTAGACAGTACAACTTCATTAACTGGGTAGCTATATGAAATTGGGCAATACTTGTCATCCTCCTGTATCCAAGACCAAGCACGTAGCACCAGGTGCTGCAATCATAATGTTATTTCACTGCGATTATTTTTAATCTTCCAATAGCGAACAAAAATTGATCTCATTAAAAGACAAACAGGACTAGATGACTACTTGAGTTAAAGGAAGAAACAAAATTAAATAAAATAGAGACCATGAGTGTTTCTGGCAAAGTACCATTGCTCTTCACAATCAGCACTTGCGTACTGAACACTGCTTAAACAAGCCAGAGTTAGTGTACACCACCCTAACATCTTCACTGGTTCGCTCAGACCCAGGGGAGCTGGGATTGCTGAGTAACGGAGCTAAATTATTCCTGCTGCTTATTAGTAAGCAGCCTAATAAACCCCAAAGGAAAAACAGTTTCTGGTCATGACAAGGATCTTCATGACGAGGTGGCATGCAAGAGTTAGCCTTGCCAGCAGCAACGCAGGGAAAAATGGGGGAAAGAGTCTGTCCGCATTTAAAACTGCCATAGCTAAAATATAAAACTGTGGACTATCACATCTACTAAAGGTAGGGACAGCAGCACAAGAAAGGTTGAGAGCAGTAAGAGTCTTGCCCAAGGCCTTCAGACATCATGAGGCCACACACAAGTCCTAGGATATCGCCAGTCCAGGAGTTGTAGCTTCCCTATCCAGCACACTGGAACAATACTTGGCTGTAAGACACTACAGAAGTAAACGTTATCACTAAAAAAAGCTCAATGGAGAAATTTTGTACCTGACAGCTGTATTATTACACTCCAATTTCTGAACAGAAAAGCATATCAATTACTATTTTATAAGCAAAACCTGCCTCAGCCCTTTACCCAAGCCCCAAACCAATGAACCACGCTGGTCCTTTCTGCGGGAGCTGACCCACTGCCTCTGACTCCCAGAGAGGTATTCAGGAATGGGCATCAAGCAAAGGATGCAAGTGGCTGAAGAGCCGTACCATGGATGCTCTGTAATGAGAGCAGTTTGTCATTGTGTGACAGTGAGAGAACAGCTGTGACTCATTTCATAGTCTACTGAACATGAAATGAGTTTGTTTCCATCTGTGATAAACTGTGCTACCACTTGTGGTACACATTAGGCAGTGTTGCTATCGTGTCTTCTAATACCATGGTAAAAATTAAAGACTAAGCAGCAGTGAGTTCTCTGGTTTCTGCTGCATGAGACAGTGACACAGTCTTGTTTGCCACTGGTCTCACTTTTAGACTCAATGATCAGCCCTGCAAAAACAGAGGGCTAAGCGTTGGTCCATTGTTTGCCAAAATGCCCCATTCACATCAGCACCAAATGCTTGTTCACTGCTCAGTGTGAATCCCCAGCTAGGACATGGAGAGCGATGTGCATTTCCAATGATTAGAAAAAATAATATTTTAACAGTTACTCATAACATGCATTATTTTTCTAGCACCAGACCAAGAGACCTAATAGCCTGGCATTACCCAATCCTTCTTTCCAAGGGACTGTAGTAAATCTTGTAGCTGAAATACATGAGCCCCAAGAGCATTTCAAAGTCAAATGCGGCTCCCTCGTTATGCTCCTCTAGTCACTCCTGCACGGGCTAAAAATGATACATCCTCACAAGTTCCCTTAACCATCCCACTACTACATGGACCTCGAGGCAGAACGGTGGGCACTCGGCTGAGAGCCAAGGCTGCAGCTCCGGCTGGGGGGTCTGCACCATCTACCCCAGAGGTGGCCAATGCCTCCACCGAGATGGAGCTGCTGAAGGAGAGGCTGCGGTGCAGACCTCAGGCTGCAGGAAGAGCCCAGACCTTTCTCCCAGGGCAGGGATGGGCAGCAGACCTGCCTGCACAAGGTGTGCCCAGGTGAGGGACCTCCTGCAGCAGGTGCCTGAGCTGCAGCAGGCAGTGAGAAGGCTGTGTAACACCAGGGAGGCTGAAGAGGAGTTAGATAGCTGGTTCCAAGTGCGGTCTGCAGTGGACCCACAGCCAAACAGCCAAAACCTCCCCCACCGGCACACACAGAAGGGAGGGGGGCCAATAATGCAGAAGAATGGAAGCTTGAGACAGTAAGGACTGGCAGGAGGAAGAGACTTCCCCCAAAGCCTGAAGTGCCCTTGCAGAACCACTTCACTGCTCTGCAGACTGAAGAGGAAAGACCCACCACATCAGGAGAGACACTGGAGCCGAGTAAGGCAGCCCCATCTGCTCCCCATATAACAACCAGTGCAACAAAGAAAAGGTGATGGGTGTCCCCAGAACAAGACACATATGGACCTGTTGGAGCAAGTCCAGAGGAGGGCCATGATGATCAAAGGGCTGGAGCACCTCTCCTATGAGGACAGGCTGAGACAGTTGGGGTTGTTCAGCCTGGAGAAGAGAACGCTCCAGGGAGACCTTAGATCAGCCTTTCAGTACCTGAAGGGGGCTTACAGGAAAGATGGGGAGGGACTGGTTACAAGGGCAAGTAGTGACAGGACAAGGGGTAATGGCCTTAAGCTAAAGGAGGGTAGATTTAGATTAGATGTTATGAAGAAACTTTTTATTATGAGGGTGGTGAGGCACTGGAACAAGTTGTGGATGCCCCCTCCCTGGAAGCATTCGGGCCAGGTTGGATGGGGCTTTGGGCAACGTGGTCTAGTGGAGGGTGTCCCTGCCCATGGCGGGGGGGTTGGAACTAAATGATCTTTAAGGTCCTTTCCAACCCAAACCATTCTGTGATTCTGTTCTATGATTATGAACGAGCAGCAGCACCAGGCCCCACAGCAATGAAAGCTGCCCAAGCCAGCATCAGTGTCAGAGGGATGGTGACCAAAGAGACACTCTTGTTAGTTCATGAGGTTAGAAGTCTCCACATGGCTGATCTGCCATTTGAGAGTGAAAATGGCATGGCATGTAAGAGTCCAATGAATACACATGGATTTCAGCAAATATTTAATGAAGTGGCATCCAAATTAATCATGAAATGATATCATGAAACTAAATATTTTGACAGTCAAACAGTTGGCTTCATTACCACTGTCACCCTTCTCAAATAGAAAAAACCTGAAATACTGCAATTTCCAGTACAGTATAAATTTCAGTTTATGGCTAACTCAAGCTGTCAAATCTTAGCAAATCAGTACATTATCCATGTTCTTGTCAAGATGTATTCTGTTAGTAGACCTTATAGGTGCTTTTAATGAAGAAATAAAGCTTTGACAGAAATTCTCGGCAAGGTTTCAGAGTTGTGTGCATTTGCGATACCATCATACTGGTAGTATACTTGTTTTATTCACACTGCAACAGAAGAATATCAAAAATTAAAGAAAAAAATTACTTTTTCTCCAGACCAGTAAATTTAACGGGCCCCAGAAACACGACCTTCATTTTTCCCTTTGCTCTTTGATCAAATGCCAAAAGATATGACAGATGCAGCATAGCTGTAGGAGGTTCCCAAACTGTGATACAGTTGTACCACAATCTACCTCAAAGTGGTACCCAAACACTGCCTCAACAGCCTAACATCTCTTCCTGAGCACAAACACGGCTAGGCACAGAGCCAGGAGCCACTGCTGCTGACAACAGTAGCATCTTTGCAAATTGAATTCAGGAAAGCCAATTTTTTAGTGTAGGACTGGAAGTCACAGGCTTCTGAAGTTTAATTGCAGTCTAAAAATGATTCCCTGAGCATCCTCAGGTACATCACTATCTTGCATCTCTCATGATGACATCCTTTTCCTCACAATATCATCTCGGTGTCTTTTACAGCTAGCCATAAAGTGAGATTTCATATAACCAAATCCAAATACCTTGACAATAATGAGCATTGTCCTTCACAAATCTTTTTGAAAAGGTGAACAGACATTAGACTAAGCATGCATCCTGCTTTTGTATCACACTGCACTGGCTTCTCAGGAATCAGAAGGACTGAATTTCACAGAGTATTGCTAAAAGTAATTTTAAAAGGAAAAGCAAATAAGCGAAATGCAGGGGTCAAATATTGTAGAAATTTAAGAAAATCTTCGCTCTTGGGTCCAGAAAAAAAACCCCAAAAAACAACACACAAAAAACAAACCCCACCAATGTGCAGCCCAAACGCCAGATTGGGGCTCCCCGAGAGCACTACAACCCAACCCTGGTGCAGTTTCCTGCCCGAGGACCGGGACAGAACAGTGCTTGCAGAGAGGAGAAACGCAAGCCCAGGAAACCCACTTCTTTATTTCCCCATTTAAGCAGGCTAGACCCTAACAAACAGGGACAGAGTGACAAAGAATACCTTTATTTTTTTGGCATTTTACTAGGATCATTTTTACTCTGAAACTTACTAGATACACAGGCAAAGTAAAAGCGTTCAGCTTAGCTAACTGGAAATAGGGTGAAGCCCTCTGCTTGGGAAGGAGCGCCTTCCCTCGGGGAAATCCTGCCGCAGCTTTGCCTATTTCAGAGGCCAAAAATTTTCTCTGGAGAAATTATTTTTATGAGCCATCGATGATTCATCCTTGGCAGAGTGATTTAACTGTAGTCAGCAAAGCTGATCTCCAGCAAGAGGAGGAAAATCACCCTGGTCTTTCTGTCATTTTGATGGCAGAACTGAATAGCCTCTTGTTAGCAAGTCCCATCCAGAGCATCATTGGATGCAAGAAACGCTACAAATACAATTTACCAAGGACACACTAACACTGGCACTAAAAAGCTCATTAAGGGGAGTAGCTATCATCATTAGACAGGTAATCCCACCTCCAGGATTTTCTGTGGCACAAAGCTCCTACTACTCAGCTCATCTCCAAGGGTATAATTACCTTCTGGAAATGAAGCGTGGTCGTATGGGGGAAACTTCTGGGAAAGATTCAGTTTCATACAAATCAGTTAAATGCTGAAGGCTTTACATGTGCTAAAAGGCTTTAAAAGACCACGTCATTTTGTCAGTGGGCTGTTTCGCAGCAAACGTTTGCTGTATAAAAGACTAAATCAGATAATGATTTTTATTAGCTTTGTCACCATTCCAGAAAAATGAGTTGAACTAATACCACCACAGTTGCTGTTTTACAAACATAGAATACATGCTCGAAATTAGCAAACACCTCCTTCATAAGACCAGGTCTATTCTGACTTTGGCAAAAATCATTAGAAGATATCTGAGGGCATGGTAATAATCTCCTTTTCCTTCAGCTAAAATTATTTAAATATAGAAAAGATCGTTTGCTGAGAAGGACTAGCAGCACTAAAGACAGCATGTCAAAGATAATGACTTGCGCAGCTAATGCCCGTGTATCACGCTGCATATTTACTCCTTGATATAATAAGATCTGCGTTTCTTTAAACATGAATTCATCAACACTAATATCATTGGCAGAAAGAGGACAGAGAATGTAAATCTTGTAAATAGGCTTTATAAATAATATCAGTAATTTTTTTTTTCTTTCCATCTAGCTTCCATTCCAAAACCCATTTGTCACAATTCAGTAACACAGTAATGCTGGCAATCTACAGTATAGGTGATATTTAAAAAACCACCACCTCCAACTAGAAGACACATGCCTGAGGAAGCCCGTTCATCGCTGCAACCTCCTTCCTAATCTCAGATATCTTGGGGAACCTCAGCATCCCTAGGTGAGGCATGGCCTCCCCAAAGCCCAAACTGGGCTTTCAAACATCTTCAGTGGGTGCACAATTAGCATGTGTCTATAGAGATGCTGATCCACAGCCCCCAGATCCAAGCTGGCTCAGTGGTAACTCACAAGCAGCATGCATTCAGGTCAGCACACACTAACACATCGCTCGCTCTCCACGTAAAGCGCTCTCCAGAACTTAAGGCCTCCCAGCATGGTTCCCTGCTATGATCCAGTCACAGAGGATAAGCCAGGCGGCCTCATATTTTCACTTCAAATTCAGGGATCAGTCTCAAGTGTTTGGTGGTAAAATCAGGACCTACACCATCCTTCTTCCTCCTTCCCAGTCATCTTTGGTTGGGCTTGCAAAGCCCTCTTCTCCTGGGAAAAGGGGAGAAGAGTATGACATCCCTACAGAAGTTCTCCTAGCATGATGGCATCCACACCTGCTGTCCCCTGAGGCACAAGGGCAGGTCTGCGTGGTTGCCTCAGGAGCCCCTTCCACAGCAAGTCTGGTGCAACCCAAAAATATTAGTGTACCCTCGTGTCCAGTGGCCACCAGCACAGTATCCATAGTGAATGCCACGCGGTAACCGGAGAGTACAGAAACGGAGGCAAGGGCGTTGAGGTGGCCAAGTGCAGACAGGTTTCTGTCAGAGGTTCCCCATCCTTACTCTAGTGCTTCTTGTAACAGCGCCGTACTTCTGTGAGCTGCATGAATCGCAATCCATTTATCCTTCTTCCTAATGGAAATTATCGATATGATTCTAACAAGTCTATAAAGGGAAAGAAACTGTTTGCAGAGATTAAGGAGATGAGCTGGAAGACAGCTGAGCAAGTTAAAATGTTTGCTAACACTGATATTTCAGATGGTGTCAATCTATTACAGGAGTAGTAGAGAGCCCCATTGCTTAATTTGAAATAAACTGGAAAAGTTTCAAACAACATAAACATGAGACTATTACCAGAGTAGCGCAGATCTTGGAATTTGTGCCTCACAGACTATCAGACAAACCTGCCCTACAGTCTCCTTTAATGTGGTTATTTAATTCCTTAAACTCAGACTAATACGTAATGGTCCGATTTTGTAAGCATTTTGGGAAACAGTAAGGGTGGGTTTTGAAATGGCAAGAGAATCCAAACCCAAGTGATTCGTAGATATATTTTGCTGTGATTTGTTATGATTTTCTGTAACTTGACTTTAAGTCCATTGTTTAAGTGCTTTAAGGTAAAGACTGTCAATCTTCTGAAAATCAACCAGATGGGTCTTCGGTAAAACACTAACTTTTTAAATTCAGAGGAAAGGTGGAGGATTTCAACCCACTATATGTTCCACAGAAATTATATTACCAATTTACAGTCATCTACTCTTAAGATAAATGCCTACTCATCTCTTCACCATACCATAAACCAATAAATGGAAATTAATCCAAATGATCTATGATCACCTCAGTGCAACTGCTGATGAAACTCTGGAACTGCTCTGCTAACTCAGAGCACCAAAGAATCTGGCCCCAAATGCTTCACTGCATGATAAAGGAGTGAAAGCCTACTTAAGTCATGCTTTCCACTTCAGAATTAAAAAAAAAAAAAATAAAGCTTATATTGCTTAAAACTCCAAAGTTCGTGCAGTCATCTGAGCCTCCCATCCCCCAAAAAGGAAGGGAAGGGAGAACATGGTTATTCTTGCCATGAATTATCACAGAATATATTTGCTAGAATATATGCTAGCAAAACATCTTCCAGTATAAACTGATCTTCAACTACTGTACTTTCAGAAATAGACTACTCTGTATCATGCCAAAGAGCAAATATAAACATCAGAAAAAAACTTACAAGACCGTTGAAGTTAAATTTAAACATTTCATTATAGAATGGTATGAGTTGGAAGGGACCTTTAAGATCATCTAGTTCCAACCCCCCTGCCATGGGCAGGGACACCCTCCACTAGACCACGTTGCCCAAAGCCCCATCCAACCTGGCCTTGAACACTTCCAGGGATGGGGCATCCACAGCTTCTCTGGGCAACCTGTTCCAGTGCCTCACCACCCTCACAGAGAAGAATTTTTTCCTAATATCTCATCTAAATCTCCCCTCCTTCAGCTTAAGGCCATTACCCCTTAGTCCTATCACTACATGCCTTTGTAAAAAGTCCCTTTTTTTCCTCTTTTTCCCTTCAACCTTTACTTTTTTTTTTTTAAACAGTTTTATTTCTATTTCTGAAGGGCCACAGCAAAAAGCATTTAAATATGAGCTTGAAATTGCATTTAATTATGTTTTTGGGGTTTTTTTTGCTGGGAATGGAATTACTTCTTCCACTAACTCCAGATCTGAGTTACTGACAGCCCATTCTCAGCATCCTGATTTACTGCTATTGATGACACAGTGGATGAGACCCCTTCTAAATACTGGCTAAATAATCATCAGAACAGCTTCATTCAAAACATCAACTCCTCATCACTGTATAATGTTTTTTCACTTTTTTAAAAAAGCAACACATCATTGGTTTAAACCAAAAAAATAAAATAAATTAAAAAAAAACCAATCTCACTTCTATCTCGGGTTTCCTCCTACCCTTGCTGCATTTAGCACAGCAATCAACAGCACACCAAAGCCTTTGTGAAATCATCTTTCAGGACAGCAACAGATAAAGCCATTATAAATTCTAAATATAGCCTTCTAGATATAAAAAAGTGAAATGACAGTTATTAGAATTATTATTAGTATGCATATTCTTACAAATCAATACTTACTTTGAACCAGAAAAATAGCTGTAAAATTATGTAGTTAATGAGAGAGTTTCTGGTAAGTGGGTATTTTAATCCACATCAGGAAAGCTGGAGAAAGTACATTTTGAAAGGTGAGAAAACTCAAAGTAACAAAGCAGAGCTGACCCATGTGGCACTTAGCAGACATTGCTGAGAAGAATAAACACTTGCCATTTATTAGCCCACACTTACCACACATCTCTTCTACTCTACGGCTAAATGGAAACCACATTGTTATTATGCAGTAGCTATTATTTAGCTCCTACATTTCAAAGTAGTTTAAAATTTAGCAGTAGAGGTTCAGGCCTGTGCAAATACTACAACCATTAGTTGATGTGGATTCCTTCATCACTGTTTCCTGCATTTAAGGGAAGCTCCAATGACGAGACAGCAAAGGATCCACCAAAGGATGGATTCAAGCTGAACAGCGAGGCTATTCATAATCTTTTAAGAGTAAAAGAATAAGTTATAAGCAGATAAGGTGGCCCCCAATCAACTGACGAGAGATTTTCTCCTAGCAATTTCACTGCTTACATAGCCTTACATCTGCCTCAGTTTCATTACATGAATAATGAAGATGTGTACAGGAAAACTGAGAGCTTTTAGGCTGGCACTGGTCGACAGAAGATGCTCACACACAAAGCTGTGGTTCAGTGATAACAACCTGCCTGTTGCATCCCAGGTACAGGAACCAGGGGCAAGCAAAGATGGGGAAAACGTGTCCTTGCACCAGCAGAGCTTTACATTGGGTTACAGCGCAATGACACTGTGAACCAGCAACACACACGTAGCCCTGGCCTCCTGGAGTCCCAACAGACATCAATCTTCTGTATCTGGAGAGGTTGCACAGCTGTTCCCCAACCTGTAAGCGCTAAATGGCAACATCCATTCTTTCCCATGAAGCGTGGTGGAGAAGAGAAAACCAGAAGTCCTGATCTACCTCCAGAAGAACACCCATGGCGGCGTGACAGCAGCCACGCACACCTAGAGACCACATTTGAAACTTTTGAACTGGCCAGAGGCAAAGTCCGTGCCACACTTAGTCTGGCCCAGCACATAGGAAACTGGAGTTTCAGGATCCTTCTTACTCCCTGCCCAGAGTTTGTCTTCTCAGCCTACTCACGGCTTCATCAGGTGAAAAAAAGCTCTGAAGCCCCTGCTCTCGGTGCTGCTCAGCAGACAGATTTGGCTGCCTGGGACCGGCACGTACCCACCAGCCCAGTGACAGCAGGCTCAACACAGACAAAAAACGACAACAAAAAAAGGCTTTTAAATGAGTCTGCACCAAAACCTTTCAAGAAGCTTCTTTCACGAAGGGTTTAAAAATCAATAGAGCAGCATTCTTGCTGTAATTACTCATTGATAGTAGAGGACAGAAGTACAGGCTGCAATGGCAAGAGAGGCAGAAGGCCAAATTCATTCCTGATATAAGCAAAAAAGGTCATACAGAGGACGGTACAAACCATAACCTCTCCTTATGTGTCTGAATCTGGCCCACAGTGCTCAAAGATCACTGCTGCTGATCCCTCAGACAAGACCATGGTGAGATTCAGGCATCTAAATAAATCAATAGAGAAAACCTGAAATGCACCATTTATTCACTTTGTAATTTAATTATTCCTTTAAGGAATAGTTGCAGCCTTAATGGGATATTTTCAAGTAATTCAAATGGTTTCTGAAGTTCTTGCATATGCACCATTTTTCTCATATAACTCATTTAGAGCTGAGGGAAGCCTCCACTTACAAGGCTACAGCTCTCCTCTTTGTCAGAGTTAATAGCAATTCCTACCGCCAACATCCAAGCTGTCAGTCAGACAGACATTTGCTATAAACATCTTCATTTCCTTTTATTTCTGTAGACACCTTTAAACAGCACCACCTCTCAATTCATAAGCCATATTAGTGCTGTTACTGTAGTGCAACATCTCTCTAGACAGTCTCGCATAAAATTAAATGCCTATTTAGCAGCTTACAAACCTTAGAGCAGTGGGTTTATTTTCCCTCTTTATCGTAACAGAGCAAGCAAGAACAGCAGACTGTTACAGCAGCATGTGAGATGGCTTCTCTATCAACTCAGTGGCATAAAATTAAGTGACTATCTGAAAGATGAAGCAAAATGCTCATTTATATCTGATATTTTTGTGAGGCTACTAGGGAAATAACCACTGCAGACAGATTTCTAAAATCAGGGCAGCTCAACTTGCCAAGGGTTAATCTGTTCATGCACCCAGGGCCTAAGCCTTTCTCTTGCTTAAGGACTGTTTAATTATGTATACTAAGTGCAACAGCTCCAGCAGGAAAGATTAAAACAGACTCTCACAGCCTAACGCTACGGCATTTAACCAGAACAGTGCAAGACTACAGACCAATGTCTTCCATGTTCATGTGAGTATCATAAGAATCAGGGTAGGAATTTCATTGCCCAGAAAATTAAAAAAAAAAAAAAACCAAAAAACAAAACCTGAAGGCTCTCAGTTACACACTGAAATGAGGTTTGAAAACAGTGTTCATATGAAACAGGGTTATCGGTTCCTGAACATCTCATGAAGTGTTTAAAAAGTGCTCAGATGCTTTTGAAGTACCAAAGAGAGTAAAGCAGCCTGTACACCAAGTGATATTTTTCCACTTGCATAGAAATAATAAGGTCCTTTAACTTAAAATTGATTTTCACGGGGAACAAAAGCTCTCAGAGCCAACCATTTAGGATGCTTCATGGCACCCCTCATCATTTATTCCATCAGCAGTTTGTCCTCAATACATAGTGATTAAGAATACTTTTTGAAACACTCTCAACTTAATCTATAAGTGATAGAGGACATCCTTATGTTACTTGTTTTTATTTCTGCAGTATAATCTGCATTTAGCACATTCCTTTGACCGCGCCACCTGAATCCTGTCCACCTTGTCCAGCCCAATCAGGATTGTTTTAACATTCAAAGTTTCTGAGTGGTTCAATAGTTAATATTTATGGAAGCGAGGGGAAGAAAGCCTCCACACAACAAACCCCAAACCCATCACATTTAGGTTAAAAACAAACAAACAAAAAAAATCAAACAAAAAAACCCCACAAAAGCAGCAAGACAACATACAACCCATCTCCAGCAGAAAGCCCAAACCAGCTTATTCCTAACAAATCCTAACAAATAAATATGCCGTGGAAGGGGGATGCACAGCAGCAGCAGGCGTGGAGGCAGAAGGCACCTGCTCCCTTCTCCATCCCCAGAGAGGACCAAGGCCTCGAAAAGCCTCTAAAGAGCAGAAGATTGTTACCCTGAACTCAGCATACAGGACTACCACATTCTGGCTGATGCTGCAAGCCGTAGATGGCTCCAGGAAATCAGCAATAATGTGGCACAGCTTTTCTTACTTGTACTGCTCTTTCTTTATCTGACTACCGTAGCATTTTCTTTTACAAGTACTGTAGCAACACATTTGCACCAAGCTGAAGCAATCATGCATATGAATCTGCGGTTCTCTGCAGAAGATTCTAAAATTACTTCTGGACTGTTTTCCTATTCCAGATAAAATTTGGTTACAGAAAATGAAATTTTCCATAAATTAATGGAAAGCAAAAAGAATTTATATGGTGGATATAATCAAATAATGGGGAAAACACCCAAAATATCGTAACAAAAGCAAAACATGTGCACAAAGGAAACTCACTGTTCCTGTGCCCCTTTTACCATCTCCCAACAGAAAAGCCAAACAGCTCTAGATAAAGACCTCCTCTTTTTCCACCCTTTCTAACCATCACACTAAATTTCAGAGAAAGAAAGAGGAAGCATCTACAGTTTTATTTTACAAGCCCTCTGGAAAAATAAGATAGATTTCTCAAGCAACAGGAACTCTTCAAGTGTCTTTCATATCTTTTCTCTCACAAATAGATGCCTTCAGGGAGCTCCCCCACCTCCCCTTTAAGACCAAGTACTGATTTAAAAATCAGGAACTCCGGGCTGACAAGCTGCAGACTCCCAGAACCTCCAGGGATATTAACATGAAACTCTCCAGCAAGGTCTGAGAACTTTCCAGCCCAGTTTTTTTATTTTCTGTAATTTAAGGCGAAACTGTTACAACTAGAACACATGCATTAGCCGACAGTAACGCGCGCTAAGCACTCAGAGCAACCTTCTCTAGACTCCGTTAGCTCAGTACTAAGAGTTGCATTTTCCAAACCCCCTTCACTGCAGGGATTCTAGGCAAAATTAAAGCAACAAAAATATAAAACGCTGCACAGAGCCAGTGTAAAAATTACGGTAATGGTGCATGTGTGCTCATTTAGTGTAACTTTTTAATAAACATGAAACTAATTCTAAAAAGCAAACTACTAGCAAAGCAGCTAAATACTTGCACGGACCCTCTCCATCCCACACTGCAGTTCACTGCATTCTGGTCTGTTCTTTTTTTGAGCCTCATTTTAAGCATTCAACAGCAACATGGAGCTGACCAAGCACCTCAGTTCCCTAAACACATTCGTTTCCACTGCAGTCATCGTCATCTTCTGAACATCCAAGCAGTGTAGGTTGTTGGCATTTATGTTCACAGAAAGCAAAAAAAAAAAAAAAAAAAAAAAAAAAAAAAAATCAGAGCTATATACATCAGAAGTGATTGAAATTACAGCTGGGCTTCATTTGTGGCTCACTACAGACTGGAAACAATGTTTTACTGGACCACACCAGACCCCTCACAACTGGGTGCTCAGTCTCACACCTGCCTGTACACAGCGAGCCTGCATGGTAGAGTACGTTCCCATCGGTGAACGTGTTATCACCATGAGCTGCTTGCTGATCCCTAGCTAGCAAATATTTAGAGAGCTCTGGGCAACCCAGTTTTCCGTCAAGCAGAAAAGCTGCCAAGCTTAGCCAGCATTGCATGCTCTGTCATTAGGGGCATACCTCACTCGAGAGATTTAGAAGTGCTAACTGCCACAAGTCCCAAGAATAACAGAGTGCCATTTATTCAGAGTACAGCATACTTCTGAGCACATTATTAAATGCCAGCAAGTTTAATTTATATCTGATACAGAAGTATCTAGCCAGGCTGTCAAACATGCAGGTTCCTATTGTTTCCTAAGAACTTGCAATATAAATCCATTTCTACACTTGCTTCATCTTTTTGTGCTCAGATCTGTATCTGAATTCAGCAGGTCAGCTCTGGAAAGTACTGATAACTCGCTGTTCATGCTTATTCCCATTCAAACTGTAGCATGCCTGAGCATTCACTTCTAAGGACCTGGCTCTTACAATGATGAATGCTGTGGCGATTCAATAAAAGAGCAAATAGTAAGATGAATACTACATAAAACCAGTTCTGACTAGTGAATCTCTCACAACATTTTACACTTACTTTATGGGCTAAGGAAACAGAAAGAAAAGAGGTGAAATCTCTTCCTGAAGATGTCTCAGCTGGTCAGTGGCAGAACCAGCAACAATAAAAATTTAAGCCTGCTAACTCTTCTTCCAGCATTCAAATGATCATATTTGTGCATAATAAGCATGACTCTGAGCTCTCTCTTCTTTATCCTTTTTTCCACAGCCAACAGAAACCAAACCAACCTGAAAAGTTCAGGTTAAAGGACAACAGTAAGTCAAGAGTAAAATGCACTTATACTGCAAACTGATTCTTTTTTCCAATATAAAAGAGCACTTAACTACATCAGCTCATAAAAGATGTCTGCAGGAACAAGGTACATCACAACTTCTGGAAAAGATGTTAACACAAACAAGAAGAAAAAATAAATGGAAAACTGAAAGGTTTTGACTAACCCTCGCCCTGTAATGAGCCCTTGAGAGTGAGAAAGCCCAAACAATCTCAAGTCTTTTCTCTGCATTGGCTTACAGGACAGAACATGAAAATTGTGTAAAATGTAATTTTATAAGCTTGAGGTGGTGTCAGTTGCATCTGACAGTGCAGCTACTTGTTTCCACATCACTTCTGCGAGTCCTTCTCAACAAACCCCATCCACAATATGAGGTTCAAAGAATCTCAGTTCATCACAGTGAGGGCATTTCCAACATATAAGCATGCCCCACTGCAGTTTCCTGACTTGGCTCTCCTGATGATGAGCAACAGTGCAATTAAAAGGATCTTAAAGGATAATAAACAGAGGCTGATCAGCCCCCCCCTAAAAGTTCACCACTTGTAGACAATGACAAAGCAGAGAGAAGACAAGTTAGATGTAGGTTAGCAGGTCTTCACTTTCTTCAACATTTCATCACCCAAGTGTGACTACCAGGCCATGTTAACCACCGAGAAGCATGTCAAATGCATTGCCTTAAACTCTGGGATTACTATATCCTGAGAAGAACATAAGTGCTCCTAAGATATTACAAGGAAGGTTGAAGCTCTGCATAAGTATTTTGCAGTTCAAGATAATGTGTTATTATCATTGCAAGAGCATTCCATTTCCTGGACAAGAACAGGAACAAAAAAAAAAAACCCAGGAAATTTTTATCTAAAGTTTGGAACTCAAATATTAAATTAGAGATGGAGAATATGGCAAAATGCTTACATGCATTTTTTTCAGCCATTTGCGGCATGCAAAAGGTGTTTTGTTTACTCATTTAAAATATATCATAGGTTGGCAAACTGACAGTTTAGTCTTATTAGAGCTTGTCCTTTCAATTCTTGCATCAGCATGGATAGGACTAAACCACATACTACCTGTTCAGATCATCAGGAACCACTCGTCAGTCCTTTTAGCCTCTCTTATGTAGCACCACAAATATGATCATCTTAGCATAGAATTTTTCCCCAGCGTTGAGAGGAAGCACTTTGCTATTGGCACCATTATACTTCCTTTAACATAGTTCCTGGGTTTGCATCCAGTTTTGAGAAATAATAACAAATGGAATTTGAACTTTATGTTGACAGTGTGATAAAATCTTAGCCCTCTTGACTGCCGGTTCACCTCTAGTTTCTATTTCTGAGAGTACCTCCATGTAGATGTACCGTGAGTTCAATGAAGATCTTATTATGCTTGCAGATGCATTTATGAACCTGAGCACTGCTCCAGAAAAAGAGGAAAGAGTGTAGCCTTGTTACAACACTAAGGTAACAGTCTAGGGGGTTTTTGGGTTGGTGGTGGGTTGTGGGGGTTTTTTGTTATATATGGTCAAATCATAGGTAGACACTGGCTGGAAGGAACAAGAGCATAAAATTAGCACTGCTCCTGTAGAGTGACCTGGTTCCTGCTTTTGTAACAAAACTGAGCTATCATATACAAAATTAAGTTTTGAAACATTGTTTTCTACAATAAATATGACTTAGAAAACACAAACTATGCTTGAAATACCATAGGAGCATCACGCTTAGCAGCAATCCCCAGCCAAGCCTGCGTTAACTGTGAATGATGCAATCCATCCTGACAAAGCACTGAAACCTACAGATAATTTTCATGTTCCCAGCACTTCACCACTGCTTTGGGGAACATATAACAAAGCACACTGGGCAGTACTGATACCCGGACATAACTCTCAGACCAAGTGGCTCCTAGATGTATTCCCCAGGACAGAAGCAACGGTGGCCTTGAACATCCACCAGAAAAATCCATCTTTCCTTTGAGGCAGAAATAAATTGTAAACACAATAAATTTCAGCAGACCAAGAAATAAGAGCATGCAAAGATGCACAGCATAGACTTTTGCACTTAGCAGCACAGGTGGATTTCTCCTGACTAATCATTTTGATACTCATTTCATTACAGGTTTCCAATATGCCTGTAACAGAATTTCTGATCTGCTGCACCTGAGTACTACTGCATCCAGCTCCAGTTTTATGCATAATAAAAAGGGCTCTGTTTGCCACAGAAAGAATCAAACCACTACATTTTAGACACCTTAATGCTACAAATGTCCATTTGAACCTTTCAGCATAGATCCATTACTGATTAAAATGCATTACAGTTCATTTTATTTGTTTCTGAAAACAATTTTATGATATAAATTTATTTTTCTTTGTATTATTTCTACATTTCTGTTGTACCAACTATAGCATCAAGTGTTACTGCAGTTAAAAAAAAAAAAAAAAAGATAAAATAACCGGTAACCCTGATGATATAAAACTGCCAAAGTGCAAAACTTGAAATGAAATATGCTAGTGTTGTTAAAAGGGGATATTATGACATGCTTTGACTAAGTTTCCTGAACTATCAATGTGAAAGGAAAAAATTACCAAACCTCCTCTTTTATGTTAAGTAGAATTCCCAATTCTCCAGGCTTTATGGATGGCTGGCCACCTTCAGGTATCTCCATAGAGAAAAAACAGATACACATGTACCATCCAGGAAAGCAGAAAGCAAAGCTGCCCTTCATCTGTTTAACACAATGTTCAGTAAATACAGACAACCATTAAGACCTGATTAAGACTCCAAGTCTATAAATTGTAAGATTTCTACTGTTAAAAGTAACTGAAATCTTTGAAAGCCTCATGCAAATAACTGGTAAGGGGAGCTTTCAGGAACAGTATTTCAGGCAAAAACATTACTGGCTGCTCAGAGGTTGATCTGTGGGGTTTTTTAACCAGAGTCAGCTAAACATGGCACGAAGGGTAACGAGAACATAGAGTGAGTTGGACCGAAAGGCTCAAAGGTGGTTGAGTCAATTTGTACTTGCTGAATTTTTCTTTTAAAAAAGTTCCCTAGGTTTAAGGAATTGCATTCAGTGGCAAATTAGAATTCATAAAAGTATTTGAGCACCTAGTTAACATCAATGATTTAACTAACTACATTTGAATAGCATGATTTCTGTAAACAGAGCACTTCACTGATCCATTCCCAAAAAATGCCACACATTTTTGAAGATCATTCTGAAATAAGCTTTCTTAGCCTCAGTCTCATCAAAAAAAAAAGGGATCAAAAAACTAAAATACTTCGACTAATTCAAATAGGTGAGCAGCTCAGGTAAATGCAAGTCAGGTACAGAAGGTCACTGAAAAACAACTTTACCAAGTATACAGCAGAAGTCAGTTTTCAGATCTTCGCATTGAAGAGAGTGGGACGGACTACAGATGAGCCAGGCGATAGCTGCTGGCTAACCTCTGCCCCATGGGGAAACACTGCACTCAATACTGCTTAGAAGAACTACCCTCTACTCAACAGAAAAAAAAACCATGTTAAAAATGATGAAACAGAACAAAGAACTAAAAAGATGAAATGCCTTCAAACACCAAACTGTCCTCCTTAATAGTCAAATGGAGATATTCAGTGAGGGCTGATGGTTTGACTTGTAAGACATCCCAGTGCCTCAGACGCTGCTCCCAGCCCATGCCCACGCGGTGGGGCCTGAAGGCACACGTGGTAAGGTAGTGAACGGCAAGCTAAGGAGCAACATTACAGCTCACTGGCTTTTTGTCACCAGTTCCCAAGGATACTCACAGATGAGCATATGCTTGCAAAGTGATGTAAATTAGCATGTTTACAAAGGCTCATTTCCATGCTGCCCCTGGAAAGGCAGCCAAGGCTCCGTAAACTCACAGCTCACCACACCGCGCATTACCGCCTTGCCTGGGTAGACGAGTCCAAAGCACCAAGATCAAATAGCACCGCAGTATATAAGGAAGAAAGAGTTCTAAAATTAAAATGTGATATCTTTTCTTCTGGAAGCTTATTTACATAGTAGAGTTATTCTTGCGAGAGCCATCACATGAAGCTTGCTGATAGGACCAGCTGGATATAATTGCTAGAGTCCAGAAACAGCCCCTCTTTCTTCCATCCCATCTAACTCAGGTCCAGGGTAAGCAGAGGTATAAAAAGTTATAAACATGATACTCCATAGGTATTACATTTCAGGCAGTTTGGTGGTCTCCACTGTAAGGAAGAAGGAGCAAAGCAGGAACAATTTCTTCATCCCTTTTGAAGCAAGCAGAAAAAACCAAAACATTCCTCGCAGTGATCTCAACCTCCAACACTAACAGTAAGCAACACACACACACACAAAAAAAAGAGAGATAATAATGATGTGGTAATTGCAACTCCTTTAGGTCTTGGTAACAAGTTGTGTACTTCAGCTGTGCAGGAAGTTAGCTCTCTCACACCCTTCTTCCTGATTGTCCAATGACTGAAAGCATTACCATCTACCCAACAAACCTGCAAACAACAAAGTGCCACCAAGCCAAAGACAAATAACACATACAAACATCTTTTCAAGCAACCATGGATGTCCTATATTGTAGTCAACAAACACAAATAAGTATAGAAACATGTTGTTTTACATATATACACATAAGTCTGGTTGTACTTAGGGATACGTACAAGTTAAGTACTTTTGTCAAAGACAAAAGCATTTCCATTCTTGCCAAGCTCACCCATAGGTGGTGGAAAGGAGAAAAGGGAATGTAACATAAGAGATGGGCTTCGTCATCGGCTAGATTGCATAGCTACAAAACACATTCTTTAGAAATCCACTAACAAGTGAAACACAAAACATTTCTGAATAAAGTAAGTAGAGTTAATTTTGAGGCAGTCAAAAGTATCTAAACCTGAATCTTGCTTACACAGATTTCACAGGGAAATTAGCCTACATTTGAAGCATAAGTAATAAGTAAATCTTGCAACTTACTAAGCATGACTAACCCATCCTCAGCAGGTTATACAGAGGTCAGCAGACATCAGCAGTGCATCTTCGGTGTTAGAAGAAAATCATCAGTTATTTCTCTCTGCATAAACGACAGCTTCACAAGACGACATCAGTCACCAAAGAAGTCACCCATAATGTTTGACCGGCAGTTAGCAGGCAGAGCCCAGCGCTAGACATAGTGCCAGTGAACCCAACTGCTACATCCGACAGAGAACATTAAATTTCCATGGTTGATCTACACAGCCTGTGGGGGAAGAATCTGTCCCCAAACTGTCCTCTTGAGAAACAGGTGCTTCTGGTAAATCTGCTACTGTCCATAACACTACAAACAATATCCAAGGTGGTTAAGACACAAAAACCCTAAAACACTAATATATAGTTGCTGAGGTAAAAACACATAGGTAAGACATGTCATGCACCACTACATAGTGTGAAATACTTTTACCGACAGAAAAATGATGTAACTAAGATGCCTCAGAGGAGTATATTGACAACATCAAATGAATCAGGGCACTGCCAACGCACACTGCACTTCTGCTGTGCTGATGGTTGGGCTTAGGTTCTTTGGTGCAATGCGAACGTAAAAACAGGGAAAGTGTTTCACAGAATTTCATGTATGGAAAATTCATACTTTGAGACCACTGTATTTCTCTTTTCATATTTCATACATATGTTTTGTATGAAGTAAGAAAGTTTTCAAGAAGACTCTAAGAACTTACCTACCTAGGAAAAAAATCCAGAAAAATTATTTTCAAATGGCAATCCTTTTCATATTGACACTCGTTTTCCACATTAACTTCTTTGTCTAAGATAAGTTTATCCAACTTGCTATTGAATTATATGAAATTACAGAAAGGGAGCATAATATCCAGGTTGGGAATAATCATAAAATAGCTACTGCACTTTAAATTCTCAACACTTAGATTTATTAATATCTTAGCTACACCTTTACTGTGAAGACAAGGTTCCTTGGTTTTTACATTCTTAATATTGTGAAAAATTAAAAAAGAACATTTCCATTGGAATCATTTTCTCAGAGTTGAAAGAAAACTGATGGAAGCACTTTTGGTAAAGACAATAGGTTGCAAAAGGTTCTATAGGACTATACAGGGGGAGTGACAGACCCTACTTACACATATACCCACACCAGACAAAAGTAAATGAGAATGGGGACATTTCTGATTTAGTACCAACTGAACTTGACAAAAGTTGGGGCCATCCAGAAGTTGCCCTCTCCAAGCAGTACACATGCTTTACACAGCTTTACTGTCCCAAAGACCACAGTGAGGACGATCCCTCCGCCACGCTGTTTAAAACTGGCAAGTCATGAAGCTATTAGAGTCCTCATCAACAGCATCTGCATTTCAGATAATCACTCAAGCAGTAGCACCATGCTAATACAACCCAAGGCACTGAACAAATCATTCGGGTCCCAGGAAACATGCTCATTCATGGTGCCACCCACTAAGGGTCAAACAACAAGGAAACATGCATAAAGAAAGAGGATGTTTACAGATGAGCAAACAGCACAGGTTAACATAAACTTTAGACCTTGTACCAAGCCACAACCCTGACACTTCTTCAGTCTCTCCATGTTCATACTGTATTTCCACCGTAAGAGCTTTAATTATCATAAGTTAATCACATCCCCGAGGCATTACAAGGCAGCAGGCAATGGTGGATGCTTCTAATCCCTCTGCGGTGTAATTATTTCATAACCACTACACTTCAGGGTTACCTGAGTGCTGTTATGAAAAATTTTATTCTCTCTCCTTTCTCAATCCAAGCCTTTTAAAATTAAACATCTCTCTGACCTATTTTACACAATCCCCATTCTTTTCCTTAACATGCAGTGTCGGACTTTGTTCTTGTCTTTAGACAGCAGAGGAAGGCTAATTTTTTTTTATTTCCCACCCCCACCTCCTTTTCCCCCGCTTCATATCCAGCACAGCATAAACTACTTGGAGGCAGTATTTTCAAATCCAGTCTGTCACTTTTGAAGAGAGATTTATTCATTGCTTGATTTAGGAAGGATTATGATCCTCAGCTTCACAATGAAAAGTTTATAAAAGACTTGTTGCTCTAAGAAACCAGGGTCAAATACATGCAGACATATTTTCAGCTGCAGCTTACTACCTTTCTGGTGGAAGGGATTTTTGATGTGATGACTTGTTCCTCTCATGCTTCCATATAACAAAACAAAACAGGATCAACATGAACTTTTTTAATTATGAAGCCCTCTTTGCTTTGTCCATTTCCAAAGCCCCGAAGAGTCACCAAAAGAAGCATAAGCACAAGAAATCTCACTTGAGAAACAGACCTTTCTATTTTTAGAGACTACCAATGGCAGATGAAAATGCCACTTTCCTCACCATGAAAGACAAGATTGGGAATATAAGGAATTTTAGAGAATACAAGAGAAATGAATCCTCCTTTCCTCACGCAGCCCCTGGCAGAGTACCCCAACAACTTCCCATATCACACCCAGGCCTCTGAATGGGAACAACCAGGCCAAAGTCAAGGCTTTCAGACCATGGCATTGCCATTTCTAGGTCTTTTCCGCACCCATCTAAGCAGCTCTGGCAAAATCTGCAAACCAAAAAATTGTAAGGACACAGTTCCCACATTGACACTCGGACTGGAGCAGCAACTGGCAGCACTCTCATGGTCTTGGTGGGGTTGATGTAAGACGGTGTTCAGACACCAGCAGAGGAGAATGAAGTACACCACATTTGATCTGAAGATGAACATCCTGGAATATGCTAAAAATATCATTCTTCCTCTTAAAGATAAAAGATCTCAAAAACTTCTGATATTTCAGGCTTTCCTCTCTGTTTAATAGGTTTGAGGTTCTTATGCGTTTGTTTTGCTGAGTTCCCACATGAGATAAGGGCAAAGAATTAGTAATGAAAGCAAAGCAGTGACATAAAAGGGGGAAGAGTACATGTCAAACCAAGTCTGCTTGCTCAGCAAGAATGCTGTCACTCTTTGGCAGAAGCAATAAAATAATAAGTGTAAGATGTCATTAGATGTCAAGCACCTTAGCCAAATCCTATGGTATCCACCACCTGATCTTGCATCCTGACATTTCTCTCTCTCTAAAGTACACTTTTAGAGTGGGACTCTGAACAAATGCTTTCCCTTGCACTATTCAGCAGTAATGCATTGACATTTTAAACTATACAGGAGTCCAAACAGCTGACAACAACTGTCTGTTGCTAGCACTGTAGCTATTTGGCATGGCAGTGAACAGATTTATACAGCATATTTTATTTACGTGTGTGGTGGGCTGACCCTGGCTGGGGGCCAGGTGCCCACCAGAGCTGCTCTATCACTCCCCTCCTTCACTAGACAGGGGAGAAAAAGTATAATGAAAGGCTTGTGGGTTGAGATAAGGACAGGGAGAGATCACTCACTAATTATCGTCACGAGCAAAACAGACTGAACTTAGAGAGGAAATTTATCTTATTTATTACTAAGCAAAACAGAGTAATGAGAAATAAAATCAAATCTTAAAACACCTCCCCCCACCCCTCCCATCTTCCCAGGCTCAACTTCACTCCCAGCTTCAACCTCCGCCCCCCTCAGCGGCACAGGGGGACGGGGAATGGGGGTTATGGTCAGTTCATCACATGTTGTTTCTGCCGCTTCTTCATCCTCGGGGGAGGACTCCTCTCATCTTTCCCCTACTCCAGCATGGAGTCCCTCTCACGGGAGACAGTCCTTCAAGAACTTCTCCAACGTGAGTCTCTCTCACGGGCTGCAGTCCTTCACAAACTGCTCCAGCATGGCCTCTTCCATGGGGTGCAGACCTTCAGGAGCAAACTGCTCCAGCGTGGGTCCCCCACAGGGTCACAAGTCCTGCCAGCAAACCTGTTCCAGCGTGGGCTCCTCTCTCCATGGGTGCACAGGTCCTGCCAGGAACTTGCTCCAGCGCAGGCTTCCCACGGGGTCACAGCCTCCTTCAGGTGCCTCCACCTGCTCCGGTGTGGGGTCCTCCACGGGCTGCAGGTGGAATCTCTACACCCCCTCATCCTTCCTCCATGGGCTGCAGGGGAATCTGTGCTCCGGCGCCTGAGCACCTCCTGCCCCTCCTTCTGCACTGACCTTGGTGTCTGCAGAGTTTCTTACATCTTCTCACTCCTCTCTCCGGCTGCAAAAGCTCCCTCTGTTTTTTTTTCTTCTTAAATATGTTATCACAGAGGCGCTGATTGACTTGGCCTAGGCCAGCGGTGGGTCCGTCTTGGAGCCGGCTGGCATTGGCTCTATCAGACACAGGGGAAGCTTCTGGCAGCTTCTCACAGAAGCCACCCCTGTAGACCCCCCCACTACCAAAACCTTGCCACGCAAACCCAGCACAATGTGGTATGCCAACTGGATGGTTACAAATACTGGTTTTATTTGAATTTGTCAATTTTAAAGTATTTATTTAGACACTGAGGAAATCTTAAGTATTTAGGACCTTAAGAGTTCTGATTTTCAAAAACGACACTCAAGAGTTCCCTTTCAAAACTCACTGAGGGCTCCAAGGCTTCACATCTTTACAGTAACTGGATATCTAAGTAAAAACTTAGGGGCTGAGTTTTTCAGAGTGGTGTTTTAAAATTCTGGCTACAGGATAAACCTTCATCTCTTCTGCTCCGCTGTTGGTTTAAGTTGCCACCCAAAGCGTTTAGAGTAAGCTCTGCAGTTCAGATGCCAAGCTCTCTCCTCTAACGATGACTGAAGCAAGACAAGAGGGAAATGTTGCTAGGAAGGTAATTTGCCTGCACCAATTCTCCCGAGGTAAACACAAGTAGAAGCAAATAAAAAAAAAATTGTCTGCAGTTCATTGTTTTCTTTAAGGTATTGTTAATAAATCTCCTATAGATGCCCTACAATAAGATTTCAGATAAATTAGGACAATAGAGGCAAAGACGTCATTACTTCAAAAATAACAATCTAGCCTACGGACTACGAAGCAGAAATCTTTAGTAGTCTGTGTTAAAATTTGAAAAGGGATCTATCAATGACTTCTTTTAAAAGAAGTCGTTCCATTTCCTGTTCTCCAGTCAGTTCTTGATGCATTTCCATAAACATTAGAACAAAATACTGATCTCCTTGATAATGGAAACATTTTCTTTTTCAGATTAATGACCAAAACACAAGAAAGTGCTTGAGTCACTGACTTGCAAGTCCATACCAAAGTAAGGTTAATGCGTTTCATTAATTGGCTAAAACATGGTGGGAGAGGGCCAGTTTTAGCCACTTCAATATATATCAACTCAGTATTCCAGTAAAACATCAGCACCAATAGTTTTCCAAATCATGAAAATTGAAGTTCTTATCTTTCAAATGGCTCCAGCTCCCCACAGAATTACAAACACCACTCTAAAAGCCTGAAAATAGCACTTTATCAGGTTGTGGGTTTTTTCCTTCTCTGATTTAGTTATTTGACACTGTTTCTTTCACCTCGAATGAAGCAGAAATAAAGAATCTGGACAGAAAGAGCTCAACACACTGGTAAAAATAAACGGTTCAACACATTTATATATACAGCCTTCAAACTCCATATAATTGCTTTGAATCTGGCACGGAGAGGGTAAATAAGAAAAAAGGTATTTCACTTTCATTAAGCAAGTGCTAATCTGAATGGCCTGATTTGGTGGGGCTGCTATTGTGCAATTGAGAGCCAGTAGTAACATCAACACCGTAACACCTTACTTACCATCAGAATTGCTACCTCTGGCAGTCTCAGGGGAGAGTGATGAACTGGGAAGAAATGGAGATTTTAACCATTTATTGTAAAGTACATGCAAACATGGAGGGGAACCTCAATAGAAGGAGAACTCGCAGAATTTTGACCAGAGGACTTTCAGCTCAAGCACTATCACAGTAGACACTTCCACAAATACTTCAATATTTGAGGGGGAAAGAAAGAAAAAAAAAAAAAAAACAAAACAAACCAAACACAGAAAGCAGCTGTTGGAACTCAGCATCATCTCCTCTTTCTGTTTGAGCACCTCAAGACTGTTCAGGCCCAGCCCGAACTGCAGGAGAAACGTTTATTAGTTTCTTCTAGAGCACAAGTTCTCATTTAGAAATATAAAGTGTTGATCATTTCGTAGTATTTGCCACTGAAGAGTGAGGACTCAGCAGTTAAGAACATTTAAGGCCTGGTGGAGTACATACACCTGCTGGCTGCTAAGCACCAGGGAGTATGATGAAGAGGAGATAGCTGGTAGAGGTCGGCTCCACGAGCCAAAATGCTGGTTCAGAAATACAGTCAATTAATCCCAGTAAGCTGCAACTATTTGCTCCACTGGCTTTAAATTGCAGCTCCACAAGCCTCAGTTATTCAAACCATAAAGTCACTTAAATATTCAGATTTCTGTCACCACTAGACAGGAGACAGACGGGCAAATTAGCTATGTTTTAAATTTGTGTAGCAGAAAACATAAGCTTTTCTGTTAATTAGCATTTCAGTTGGTCTTTCATTTGATTTCTAGTTCTAAAGGAATGCAAGAACACTTTGTTTTGCTTTAAAAATTATATCTTTGTGATAAATCATATGTGCATCTCAAGAAAACCAAACCATTATGACCCATCAGGAGGTGAACGCTACTCTGATTTTACAAGACAGCTGTAATTAAAGTATTATAAGCATCTTCCCTTGGGATAGGGCTCCCTCTCTGCCCAACTCAGAATGAGGACTGAGCTCAAGTCATGGGCCATTAGGCTAAGTGCTGCACAGGCATAGGGAGAAAGGATGCTCCTCTTCTAAAGAATAGGTAGAAAATACGCACAGAGGATGCTAGAGGGGATGTAGTAATGCTAACAGACTCCTGCAGAGCTTTTTTTTTTTTTTCCTAAATGCTTTAGAAGTTAAGGCTTTCAACCTAAGTAAGGTAGGGCAAAAAGAAATATCAAATGAAAGAGAATGAAGGGAAGTGGTCATAGACAAGAAGCTGTAGAAGTAAAAAGATATTTCTATGCACAACAGGAACTGACTAGTTTAGCTAATGACAGAGCAAAACAATAGGTTAAAGGCAAGACTTCATCTGCCTAGATACAGGAAGATACAAATATAGTGAGTGATGTCAATTTATTAATGCAGATTTATACTGGTGATTAAAGACCAAAGAGGGGGCTGTATCAAGAGGCAGAGCTCCTCCAGCAGTGCTGACCCTGAGGGGCTCCTCCTGAGGTACCTGCCTGCAGGGCCAGTGGAAACTGTGCCTGGGACACGGGGTAAGCTTTAGCCAGGACAAGATACTCGCCTATTAAGTTATCTGATACTTCACAACTTACAAGAACTTTATTATTATCTTAAGTTTATAAGATTATACTAAAGTGCAGAAATGCTTTCACACAATATGATTATGACCTTATTTTAATTCCAGGATGGCAACTCTAGAGGAGCATCTTCCTTTCATTTTTGCTATTTTTATAGTGTCTTGGTTTTCCTTGGCATCAGAACAGAAAGAAATGCCAAAGCCTTCTCAAAAACAAAACATGAGTTGTTTTCTGGCAAACTGTACTAGCAGAAGTAGTCACCGATAGAGGAAGGGAATGATACAGGAAAAACAGGGCTTTTGATATTTTTCATTGAACGGACTGAGGCAGAGAGAAGTCAACTGAATTGAAGAAAGAAAAACAGAATCCCAGATCTATGAAGTTTCTCTCCACTACATACACCACAGGATATTTCTCCCTCTTTTTTCAAATATGATAAACTCTACACACATGCACACATATATTCATATACTGTACCTATGCAAAAAAGACATATACTTGCATATGTATGCACACACCTTTATGTTATGCATGCAAAAATATTAATATTGTACATATGTACATAGGCTTTACTAATAGAGGACATTTTCTGTACTGCTGATATCTAACACTCCGGTGTTTTTTCTTCTTAAATTTCTTCTTCCTGCTTAATTTCCTAGCACATTAATATTCAGAAATTACATATAGAGGACTTAAGCTTAAAACAACTAAAAAAATTGGCCCAGTCTTCTGCTGCAAGATCATGGAGAGAATTTATACTACTGCTTGACACGTCCAGAAAGATTCAATAATGAAAACATAAAATAATTTTATTACATAAAGCAAATTAGAATGATGCCCTAGAGTGATACCAGCAGCTGCCAGCCCCTTCCCACAAGCTGAGACAGAATATGCAAAAGGTAGTTTTACATATGTCTAGGGGGGGCTACAGCCTTTATTTTCACAAATCCCTCTTGCTCATTTTCAGAAGTGTACCCAGAGAACCACAGACGAATTGGCAGGAGGGAGCACAGGAGGGTGTTTTGGCTACAGTTTCCCCCAGAGCAGGCTGCCATGGGCAGAAAACGTCCCCAGACATCACGTTCGGCCCTTCCGCTAACCCAGTCAGCGCAGCACTGCCCTCCTAGCGAAATCTTCCTTCCCTAGCATCCAGCCTGAACTTCCCAAGCTATAATTCAGGGCCCGTGTCCTTTGTTACATCATCTGGCATTACCAAGAAGTGCCACTAGTCTTCAATCCTCTGTAGGCTGCTATTAGATTTCATCTTTGCCAAGCTCAATGAGCCCAGCTCCTGCAGCCTGCCTTCATGAGACACATGGTCTGGGCTCCTGATCATCTTGGTAGCCCATGCTATTTGGGCTTTAAGCTCTCTGCTAATTAGCTCTACCTTCCTCGCTATCTGTCACAGCAGTGGCAGATCTCAGGTTTTTAACAATCACATTGCCCAAACTTTAAAAGCCACACAAGAATAGGCTAGTTCCTATACCTGAACTGGCCTTTCAGTAAAAATGGACTGTAACTTTTCATTTATCTGAATCTCTTACTTCACAGCTGACACTCAAGGATAAATATAGCTAAGAAAACATCAAAATATACATGCATATACACACACTTTTCGTTACAAGAAAATTAGGGCAAAATCCAGCAAGCTTTTTCATTTGTACTAGCACAAGTCCTGATCAAAACCTTGCTAAAGACAAGGGGAGGATATTCAGTTACTTTAATTGGGTTTGGATTAAGCCATTAACAATCCTAAAGACAGACAAATCTGAGTTAGGATTTTTGCAAGTTCAGTTAGCAGGTAGGAGAACTCCAAAGTAGATGCAGTGTGCTTCAGAAGCTGTGCTGGTAATACACTGGGTAAGATCAAATCCCTTGCTCAGTAGGGTATTAAGGCAGCTCTCCGACTTTAATGTCAGCTACTAACTGAATACTTATTTTTGTTAATGATAGTAAAGGTATCAGTTGCAGCATCTGGGCAAATTCCAGTTTGAGTTATTATGTTTTGATCCAGCCAAATCTTTCTACAGCATCTTCGCATACAGAACACTTTCAGCTCTCATATTGTTATTAAGCAGCTTTCAGCTTTGAACTCTATACCTATTCAACCAAGAGTGGCTGCATTTCAGTAGTCTATGAAATTATTATGTACAGTAAAATCTCTAGAAACATTATGGGTATTTATTTCATTTTAATTTGAACTCATTAGTTAGAAAGAAGCCTCATTGTACAGAGACACATCCAATTCAACAAATTTAGCTTTGATTTTTTAACATTATTACCACTACTTTCCTCCGGAATTACAGTAGACTGAAGCAAGATATTAATTTTGTCTGAGACTAAGCTACATACTGAAAGCTACTGGCCACTTTAATTAGTTCAGCACTCTCAAAAATCATTAAAATGAAAAAAGTAGAGGAAACTAAGAATAAGCTGCATCCCACACACTTAACTTCCTCTGTAGCTTCATATTGCAAGTTTGACATTAAAGATGTTAGTTCAATCAGCAAGAACCAAGTATCCAAACACGTTGCTTTTGCACAGACAATCCAAAACCATGAATAAAGACACAGTAACTTAAAAGGCAAGGCACAGAATAGAGACAGCACAGATAATACGGAAGGCAGCAGGATAGTTTACCCTGTACAGCTCAAAATACCAAACCTCCCTCCCCATTCCCAATATTACAAAGCCACTCTTTGGCCCCAGCATCACTATGTCGTCAAACACCTCAGCTGACCTTCAGTGTGTTCACTACCCAGAGACTGTAACGCAAGCCTTTTGCATTTATTTCTTTGAAACTCTGCTCTCAGAGGTTCTGTTGATAGAGCTGGACAGATTACCAGGACCACTGATGCTCTTAGTATTACTGATGCTTCAGCAGCCTTGCATACAAATTAGTAGTGTCAGCTGCTTCTTCCTAAGGACTTCAAACATTTTTACTGGGATACAGGCACAGGGCAAATTTCTGTAGAAGCTGAAGGACCAGTTAGCTTTAAAACGGGTCTGCAGCTTCCCCACATACTACCCAGGAACCAAGGGAGGCAGGTGGACGCAACAACAAACGTGCAGGCTAAGCAGCCTCCTGGATCCTCCTATACCTATTATTATACCACATTACTTATAAAGATCCTCTTGCACAGATGAGCTGGAAGAAGCAGAGACAAAATGTGCATGTCCTAAGGTGACATTCCCTGGAACATCTTGGAGCAGGAAAGGCCACCAACCTCAGTTTCCCTTCACTCTTACATAAGGATTCAAGACAGTAACTTCGAAGGTACAGCCGGGAACACCAGTAGACTCTGGCTGTATTTCATACACACTTCCTTCAGCTGCCCACCCCGGGAGAGCACCTGCTGCAGCAATGGAGTAACCTGAGAAGCGGAGCAAACTGTCCTCCTGTGCCCCTGCAGTCCATCCACACGTACATCCTTTCCCCCCAGTGCCCCTGTGCTCATTTACAGGGAGCATCACTACTTCATCAGGCTGCAGAGCATTAAGATCCACCAGAAGGGGGGTGGCTCTGTCTTTATATGCTCAAATGCTATCATACGGAAGCTGTCTTACCTTACACTGCCTGCCCAGGCAGCCATAATAAATGAAAAAAGATGATCTACAACATTTTCCTCATATTTAAAATTGGCTTTGAGGGACCTATTAATTTGTGCCATTATTCTATCTCCCTGCTTCTCCACAGAATAAGACATAATCCTCATGTTTCCGTAAACTGTCATGAGGAGGTATTTCACGAGAGGTTTCATTTTAGCCCTGCGCATACACCACTTCCAAAAGACGTATTTTGTACATCATCACTTAACTACTAACACCGCTGCCAGTAGATTTGTGGTCTTTATTTGATGTGTCCATCCTGCTGCATGGAGCTCGGTACGTGGAATCTGACAAACATATCAACTTCATCAGATGCAAATATTTTTATTTTTTTTCCTCCTGTTGAAGTCTGCACTAGCCTCTCAAAGAAAGGAAATCATTATATCACACAATGTTCAGATGCTGGAAACTCATGGGAGCTTCTCATTCATTCATTCAGAGGAGGCACTAAGGTAGCGATCTTAAAAGGAACTGCTAAACGCAAAGTCAAGAGTAACAAATGCAAGGCAGGTTCATGGTAATATTTGGATTACAACACTGAAAAACAACTCTATGAACATAGCTGAGCCAAGTAGCTCTACAGCAGCACCGATAAAGTACATCAATTCACTGCTGCCACTCCAACACAGCCAGAACAAATATTCTGACCCACTTCATTGTAGGGTCCCCTCTTTACTTAATAGATTTGATGCTTGCAACTAATTCCCCTTTAAGAACAAGCAACTATAGAATGCTATTTAATCAGGTCACCATCTATCCTGTGCAGTCCCAAATGAAGCAAACCCAGCCAGTTATTCTTTTCTCTCCATTTCAAAGACAAGGGGAAAAAACACAATGAAAACACTACAAAAAGCCATTAGAGACAACTGATTTTGTCATCAAATTCTTTATACGTTGGACGCAGACCTTAGACAACAGTACAACAGCGCTACCCATCTGGGATTTCCAATGCCTTTAAGAACCCTAGATTTAACAATTCTGAGATGCAGTTTAGCAACCACAACAACAAAACCCCAAAACGTCAGATGCATAAATTGAGGCCACTGCATCCCAGATGATTAAACCAGAGTCATCTAATATTCATACTTTCCCTAGAGTATGTCTCTTTGTTTTCGAGTGCCGTCTTGAGACTCCTTGGCAAAGAGGAAGACTACGAAGTGCAGCTGAGTAGTTCTCTCGCCTGAACTGCTCTCAAGACAGCACTTTGAAACAGGAAGAGACAGGACTCAGGAGAACATATAAATATCTTATAAGGTGCTGGAACACTCAGTAATTAATTTTTCAGCAAGGAGAGGCTTTTATTTCAGCAATGTGTAAAAAATAAATTTCAAATTCCATACCAACTATCTGGCTACTCATGCTCTGACCTGAAGTAATAGCAGAAATGGAAGAGTCATGATTAAGGAACCTGCATAAAACAGACCAAGAGCCCTTGCTTTTACTTAACTTGACTTCCACAGCAATAGATGAGAGATGTATTTCTGTTACAGAACTCTGTGGGAAAATTTGTTTTCTTTTAGTATGAACCCAAGAGAAAAAGAGCACTCCGGTTTTAATTAGGACAAGAAGGGTGGAGTAGTGAAAGATCCTGAAAGCTTTACCTGCTTCAGCAGAGAACTATTTTTGTCCTTCTGGAGTCTGAGGTAGGTTAGACAAAGCACAAAAGCATTAGCCACACCAAACAGGAATGTCCAAGTTTTATGGAAGCACTACCTCAGAAGTTACCATAAGCCAGATTCAACACATCATCTGATGGAGAAAAGAGTGCTCTTCCACCCCTCCTCTCCTTCCTGAGCATTGATTTTGCTTGAGGTTATTCCTACATGCTTTTAACCCACCTTTTCTCAACATATTACTCTTCCAACACGTGGGACCACTTGCCCTGTTCCACAGTCTTCTCTGCAGTCCTGAGTAAACAATTGGTGATAGCCTCAATTAGCTCCCTGATTAGTTGACCTGCTATGTCTGCCAAGATCTGAAGGACAGCTTCAGATGTGCACCTAAGTGGTCTGCTACACATTTCCATTTTCAGGCAGGAAGCCACAGAGAAGAGAATCTGTTTCTTGTGATGTTTCTGGAAAAATTTCCAAGATCAAGAAGAAGTCATTAGACTGGAATATGAATTCAAAAAACACTGAAGTTCCCCAGTCCCTTGATCTCACTGTAAGAAAGAAACTAAGTTCTTACACCACTGCTGCAGCCCACCACTGATGCAACGGTTCCATAATAAGAATGGTAAACAAGATTGCTTTTCTAAAAAAATGTAATGGTTTTGACATATTGTTTCATGCCACAAAACAGAAAAGGTATTTGTAAAAAAAAAAAAGTAATGGGAGGAAGGAAAAAAGCCAACAGAAGTCAGGAGACCAGCTGTGACAACAGACACCTGATGCCACAGGATTGGGTTCAAATATCTGCCCTCAATGAGGCAGCAAAAGAATTTAAATCAAGGCAATGTATAGGGTGGGTGCATTGCAATACTTGAGCTAGTCTAGGTCTTCATCTCCTGATTTGATAAACACACCACCAGGAACCCAATAAAAATCCTTACGGATACCTTGTACACAAGTTTTCATAAACAGTTTCTTTAAATAAAAAAATCCTCATCCTGATATCCCCAAACAAATGTACCTCGCAGCATTTGGTTCCTCTGTGAATTATAGAGCCATTTCATAATGATTCAACTATTTGTTCAGCTGCTTGCAAACTTACTGAGCTAACAGTGAACAACAATTCTTATTTAATATTTCAGATGTTTCTTTCATAGGTCTCATCCTTAGGAATCCAGGAAAATAATACCGATTTCCATTAGGTAAACATTTTGTCAGCAATAAGTTTTGTACACTAAGCATTCCACAGAGGTAAAAAGACATTTCGTGGATCATATTCCAGCATTAGCAAAGAATGCTTAAGAACTAAGGCAGCAATGTTTGAGGGGAGGGGGGAAAAAAAACCACACAAAACCTAAACTTAGTAAATACATATGAACACAAACAGTGAGGTCACAGCGTTACTAAAGACAGAATATCATAAAACAGAGGAAATATTCAGTGCTGCAGGTAAAAGCAGCTACATCGACTGTCACCTCATTGCTCTTAGCAGTTACAAACTGGTCACTATAGGAAGTGGAAAAGCCCTTTTCCAGCAATCCGCAATCACTTGATTGGGCATTTACCACCATACTCACCACCAGCTTCATTCTGTTCAGTGGTTGTTGGTGTTCTTTTCTGGGGTTTTTTTGTTTGTTTATTTTAAAACATCAGAGGCAGCCAGTACTTAGTGAAGCTTTGACTTCATGGATGGCAAAACACACAGACAAGGAGGGGTTCCTTGTGCACCTCACAGGCTTCAGCCTAAGGCTGGGTTTTGACCTTTCCAAGAGCTCTTCTCAAATTTTGCTGAAGTGAAATTGAAAGATAACTCAAGATCTGGCGTCATTTTTATCTAAAGTGCAGAGCACCAGGGAGACAAGCAGAAGAACATCTGAGAAGCCCCTTCAGGAGTTAACCCTGGCAAGGTGAAGGGGTGCCTAGGCAGCCAGAGGGATTCCTCTGTGCTGAACCTGCTGACTTCCCTTCCAACCTGTCAACTTCCCATAGGATCAAACTGTCAGGTCCTGTGGATACAGAACCCAAAACCATCAGAGCCAAGACAGACAGACTGGTATTTTCTGGACATCTTAATTCATACTACTTCAGTAGGGCAATTTCCTTTGCAAGGGATGTCTGTCTGCTACAAAATCAACTGGAATGAAATGATTTCCAACAGATCCACAAAGAGGTGGCAAACTGTCATTGTTTTCTTACGCTTTGGATTCCAGTCTGGCTGCAAGGTATAAGCCTAGAACCTAAAACAGCCACCTCCTCTCTCATTACAGTCTCCCTCCATTAACCAGTTTCCCTGCCTAAGGATTTTACTTGTCCTGTTCAAAATATTCTTGGAGTGGCATGGCTGCCACAGAGAAAGCTGCTCAACTGCTGTACTAAGTATGCAAAAATTTAAGACACTAGGAAGAAAATAATTAATGGAGCCAGTTTACCCATTCCTGCATGTTTTTGTAATTCATTTAGAAAGAAGCATCTCAGCTGCTTGTCCTTGAACACCCCAGGAAGTTCTCTGCAACTTGACATATGTAAATGGTTTCTCTGGTCATTGACTCTTTCTCTCAGCACATCAACTGAATACATGAAAATCAAAGCAGTAAAGCAGTGTCCACCATGGGATATATGCCCCAGCACATGCCCACATCTCCCTTCCATTGCTTTCCCTCAGCCCGGCAGATGAACTCAGTGCTGCTGAGGAAACAGTGAGCAGTGGCCTAAAGGGCACCCAACCTTCAGTTAGTTTCCACCAGCTTAAAACAGCTACACCATGAGAATGGTAACACTGTCAAATGAAATACCTCAGGGGGGGAAATAAAAAATGGAGTAGGAACACATAGCTTCAGCATGCCTTCACCTGCACCTCAGAGGTGACTCAGGACCTCATTCTACGGCCAAATGTTTCTCAAATAGTCCAGTTTACGTAATTAAAGGCAATGATGACAGCAGCAGACTACAATTAGAGCTTGCATGCAGCCCATGAGTGGGGTCAGATACCTTTAAGACTGCTGAAGAACTGCTTGAAGTACTTACCTCTCTTGCAATTCTAAGTCAGCAAATGTTGGGTTTTTTAAAAGCAATCTTGAGTCTTAACTCTCTCTCTCTCCAAAATGCATCACCCTTACAATCCGCTTATTCTTTCTGCCTACTTTTGGTGCATTTTATTTCAATCCTGTTTTTCCTTCAAACGCCATTACCCATGAATGTCAGACACACACACAAAATGAACAGTTTAGCCAAGACAGAACCAGAGCATAGGCCACCACCAGAAAACTTTTAGCCTGTCACAATTTCATACAAGGGTCAAGGTCTTTCCTATGCCCCTGAAACTCTCAGACATCTCTTAAGTGGGAAGAAGAGAGCACCACTGATGCTAAATACATTATGAACAACTTAAACACCATTTTTATTGCTGAAAAAGAAAACAGAGATCTCTGTTTCTTGCATGCAGAAAGGAAAACTTGTTATAACTCAAGATGTTAAGTGCTTTCCAGTCAAAAATACTTAAAAAAAAAAAATCACTACCAAAGTAGGTCACCTTTCCTGGTAAGAGGACCAAGGAAAAAAGCACTTAGGCTCGCTGTTTCTGAAGAACAGATGCTTTCACATTATTAACAAAATGTGGGTTTAGTCACTTTTTTTTCCACAGATAACTTTCCAGATACAAGCCAATAGTTGGACTATCTTCAGCATACAGACAACAATAGTGCCATTATTGTAGCTGGTTTTTCCACGCATAGAAAAAATATAATTAACACAGCTCCAGTTAATTTTACTATTAAGAGCCCAGTGGGGAACAGTGCAAATGACAAGAACCCAGTGCTGCCAAGGTTTATGTGACATTTTGTGCAAGTTATTGAATAAACTAATTTGTACGTAGCTACAAGCCCATGTTTAACAAAATTGCATGGATTTACTGATGGGGAAAGGCATCTAATTATAGCATCAGTGAATGAAATAGTCCCTTTAACTGGGGCACCACCAAAACAGCTCCTGCCGCCACGGCTGTGCCAACAAGCAGAGGAGAATTGCGCTCACAAATACAGAGGCTGTTAAAGAGCCTCCACAAGCCCGCCAGTTCCACGTCTTCCTGCTAAAACTGCCAACTAATGAAAAACATAAGGAAAAGCCATGTGAAACAGTAACAGAGCCAGAGAGGAAAATTCTTAATATGCAATGGCCACCAAACCTATTTTCATGAAATGAGAAAAAAATACAACTCAAGATAGCTGGTAGAGGAGGAGAACAGAAGTGATACCTGCAGCACTATACTCTGAGAAGACTGGTGCACAAAACCATTTCCATCTAGAGTTTAAAAACATAATCACAGAACCATTTCTATTTGACTTCAATCTCACAGAACCCCATTTATACAAAATTGAAATATGAAGAGGGTTGGAACTTTCTCTCTCAACCAAGAAACAGATCTGAATAATTAATATATTCCTTGATTAAATTCTTCTTCCTACCTATTCCACTCATTCTAGTCTCAATTAAAGCATTAAAAAAATACATATAATATTTTGTCATTTCTTCTTGTGTATGCCACATATGTATCACTTTACCTTCAGAGGCACTGAATTATTGGTCCAAAGTATAATTTCCAAATGCTTCAATGCAAGGTAATATTAATGAGCTCCATTAACATCAAAGAAAAGCAAAGTAGGGAGACATCTTATTTAAATGAACACATTTGCCCATTTCCCCCCAACCCTCAAAGACATGTAGCCTTTGAACTAAAATATCAAATATACTCAAGAATGAGAATACAATTCTTTGTTGAGCAGACCTGTGCACTTCAGTGTCTGGTTAGTCAGTTACTTTTCATTTTCTTCAGTTCATTTAACTTTGGAGAGACAAGGAAAAAGAAGATACAGGACAACAACTGTAGCGATAAAGAAAAAAAGAATAAAAGTAATTGCTTCCCCTTGAACATGGTATGACAGCTTCTCATAAAAAAAAGCAGCGTGCTTCAAAGTGTCTTAGGATGCAAAACATGAGTTTTTTAAATGGCACTTCATTTGCATATTTTCATGGTCCCGCACATGTAATTCTATTTATTGAAACGAATCCTCCCACTCAAACTTTATCATGAAGCCTTATCAAAGAAATTCATAATCCTCTGAAGTGGTATTTTATTAATCAGGATAGAATAAGGGTTTAGCTGAAGTGCTATTACAAACAAACAAAAAAAAGTGGTTTCATATGCATTTCATCCAATTCCATCCAAACTCTTTTTCATCCTAGTATTAGGGTTCAAGACCGCATGTGAAATAGCCAGAAGCTGCCTCCTGAAATGTGTTAGGCTGGTTGCTCTCTACTACTTCACTACTTCATTTTGGTTTAGTTGTAATAAATAAAGCAATCCCATGGCTAAAATACTGCTTTAGGCAGAAAGAAAACACTCATGTTCAGCATCTTGCCCAAAACAACATGCAAAAGTGAATCAACAAACATGGTGAAAATACTTCAAGACCATAACTTAAAATGCTGACAACAACGAATACACAGAGAACGACGTGAGAAAGATCCTGGGGAAGTAAAAGAGAACCATTTCCAAAAATGCAAGGCACTAAGTGCTACAGCTAGAATAGCATAATCTTACCCTCTAGCTGAACCTTCCCTTTTTATCTCTGTATTCTAAATTTGCACTGGCTGCTTTGCTAAAAATATACTTTGAAGTTGTCATAGCTATTGGTCCTGGCTCATCTTTTTTTCTGCCTCGGAGAACAGCTAAAGTAATAGATCACTGTAATTAGACTTTTATGGGTGCAAGAGACAGTTTGTTTCAGTTACAGACAGAAACAGAGAAAAGATGAGCCAGAGAGGAAAGAAAACTAAATAAATTTAAATAAGACAACTGCTTCTGAATATGAAGAAAACAACAACAAGATAGCTATAGACTGATCAGCAAAATCTCTAACTACAAAGAGGAATACAATACACAAGAGCTAAGGTCACCTTTACACTAGGGCTAAGGCCACCTTTTCCAAGCCTGGAAAGACAGATTCGTATGTGTAAAATCCAAAATGAATCATTCTGTGCATGCATTATTTGAATGGGAAGATTTAAGACATATAGGATAAGAAAATATATCATATATATATATCTTTTTAATATGTATGTTCTAAGAACCTATCTGCTACATTAGGCTAAACGATATAGCCAGGAAAAACGTAAAGGTTATTTGTTCATCCTCATTACTTCAAAGGCATGTAAGTGTATGTGTACGTATTTGGATATCTAAAAAGAGAAACAAGAAAATAGTTAGTTGAGGGTCTACCTACCTACCACATTACCTGCATTCCCCTATTTGTAACTTTGCACACCACTTACTAATCTGAATATTTAACCTCAGCTAAGTGTTAACCGTTACTGCAAGACAAATGATGGAAAGAAACAACAAACCACAAAGTGTCCAAAAGCCCCTCCTGCAGGTGGATCACCTCCGCCTGGCTCTAAACACACGTTCCTACCGCTTGTATGACAGCTTTATTTGTGTCTAAGCAATGATGCAAGTCAGCTTCTGAAGTCCTCTGGGCACTAACTTCTTGCAATTTTACACTAATGCCTTAGATCATTAATCATTCATACACATCTAACAGATGCAGAAATCAAACCCACAGTCCCCAGCTTTACCACATGGCTCCCCTGACAGCTACAGTCAAGGTCAGTGGCATTGGCTTTGTTCAAGGACCCTGTGATGTGTCACATTTCAGCAGTACAAATTGTTTACTAATGCACAAATAAAGGGTGTTTGCAGGTATTTTAGAGAGCCCCTATCCAAGGTATTCTGAAGAAGGTACAAATGTAAAGCTAGAAAGGCTTCTTGGCTCATTGTGTTTCCTTTACTTTTGCAAGAAACAATGTCACGCAGGCCTCTTCAAAAACATGCCTACACCTATCCTAAAACCGGCTGGCTTCCTTGGCTGCACTACTCCATGCAGTGGCTACTCCAGAACTCCATTTTTCTGAGAATTAGGAACCACCTCCTAATTCCCAGATTGCATTTATTCATCAGAAATTTATAAGAATTTGTGTGCACGTCAGTACTATCAGCTTAGTAAGGTCTTCTCCCTGCCTGACATTATCCCTTAGAGCACTCTTGCAGAGTAATTACATCCCTCCTACCTCATTTTGTTTTACTGGGTTAAATAAGCCACTTGTTTCTAGTCCATCCTGTATAACCAGGTCATGTTTTCTGAAGACAGAGATGACAGCAGAGAAGACTACACCATGACCTACATGAGGCCCTATCACTGGCCCTTTGCCTAATTCTACTGACACCTATCACTCCCCTGAAAAATATTTCTCCAAGGCACTCTGGGATTATATTTGTGTTTTTCATTGCCATTGCACAATACTGGACCATGACTGTCCTATGACTTACCAGCGTACGCGGGAGTCTCCTCTCTGCTGCTCCTACCCGACAGGTCTGTTGCACACAGCCATTCCCATCTTTGTCCCCCACTGTACAGCCTCTCTGTAGGACTAAATTCGATGCCACTACTGTGATTCCTCTCCCCAAGATTTTGCTATACGAGGTTTGGAAAGGAGAATTATTGAACATTATGCCAGTTATTACAGGAAATGCCAAGAGGGAATCTCCTAGATAAAAACCACCCAGCTTTGCCTTTACCGCAGCCACAATTTACCAAGTAGCCCTTCTTCCCCACAGACATTTTCCCCTCTCTACGCAACACCCTATGCAGTCAAAGTTGTTGACACAGTAAATTGGTTGGATAAAGAAGTTAGCAAGATTTTAAGAAACAGTCAACTTGTGGTTACAGCCAAGGCATATGAGTATTTGCAGTGATAAATTAACTGAAACCTCCTTTTCAATATGCAAAACAGAAGTGCAGAGTTAAAGCTGCCCTGCAGCCTAACCTGTATGTTAACACATCCTAGTAACAAGATTGGGTTTAAATTTATTTTCCAACATTAACAATGATAGTTTGGGGGTTACTTATCAAAAATTGTGCGTGTTTCAATTCCTCAAGTACTGATATGTAGTCTCAAATTCAGTCCTACTTTAATCCTGGGTTACGGCTTTTAGTTGGGAAACAGAGTAAAAAAATCAGGAAATGTCAAGAGCAAGCTGTTAAAGTAATTCTAGCAACAGTACAGAAAAATCTTTGGGTAAAATTGAAGACTATAGGTCTGCAGTGTTATCAACTCATGCACTATGATCACAGTTTTAAAATTTTATGTTAAAGGACCAGTTACAAAACAGAGGCAATTGTGCGAGAATCTCAGATTTCATGTACAAGAATAAGGTTCAAGGCCTTTACATGCAGCAGAATCCTAGAATATAACTCAAGCGACAAATAAAGAGAATGCCAAAAGTATTCAACAGTTTAAATGCATTTTAGGTTCTGCTACCTCTCACTAAACCAGCATAAAACCTTGAGAGGCTTAGGAAACCTCAGAAGACATACAGATTGCTTTCATTTAATAAAGTATAAAAGTTGTATGCATGAAATCCCTCTCATTATAACACAGCATAGCTTTTTCTTTCTTTGCAAGAAGTCATCATTTGCACTATACCTTTATGGGTTTTGTCTGCTTTTGGTTGCTTGCACAGTGTCCTACTGAGATAGCTTTACATGTGATATTTAGCACAACTTAAGAGCAAAGAAATAGCCTTGGTCTTCTGACTAGCTCCCAATAGCAGCATTTTCTTTTTTTTTTTTTTTTTATCTGAACTGCTAATTTTAACAGTCTCTTTCCCCATCTTCCTGCTCTGTGGTCAATGTTTTTTGCATGCATACATCTGTCTTCCCCACTGCTTGTCCTCCCATTTCCCATCCTATCACTACGCTGGACTAGGTCTGAAAGCAACACTCCAGCTATTTGCCATGACTGGAACCTTGGAATCTGCCTGGAGAAAAGCTGCTAATGTTAGGTTCCTTTTTCAAGAAAAAAAAAAAATGATTACAATTCAGATCTTAAACCAGCACTTGAAAAGAGGGCAAGGCTGCCAAGAACTGAAGGTAGCAAACAACTCAGATTTTTCTGAAAGCATCTTGTGGCAGCTGCAAGTTTGTATTACATTTACTTAGAACAGTAATTGCCTTTGGAAATTAGATTTTCCTGCTTGTTCAAAAGCTTTACGATAAGTAACCATAAAAATTCAAAATTTAACTCACGAAGTGCCAATGTTAGCAAGCAGACATAGAAGATGTGTCTGGCCAAATTAAGCAGAGATGGAAACGCACCATCAAGTAATCCAGATCATTTCTGTGGCAATACCCTTTGATATCCCTCAGACCATACGTGCATGCTCACAGTGGTTCTAAACATCTCTAACAGTACAGTTTGCAAACTCTTCCCCATCCTAAGAGATCTCTCTCAGGAACAAATATGCCTTGCTATCCAATCTAGATTTTAATTTCTGTGTTTTCATCCTTCTTGTTATATTCTCCAGGTACTCCTAAACAATTCTTCCTTATTGGTATTTTCGGTTCTTATTTAGTCAAGCCCTAAATATTGCTATTTTTCTTTTCTTTCAGTGACATGACAATTTTCCACCATCCTCTCTGTAAGAAGATTTGATTTGCGAAATTATTTTGGTAATAGGTCACCTAATATGTCTGGTGCCAGAAGGTGCCCATGAACCATTTGTCTTTCAATACAGTCTGCAGGTGAACTTTCAGACACAGATTATTGAAACAATGAGCCAAATGGCCCCTGGGACATAGTAACCAGCACTTGGAAGCCAGAAAGGCAATCAAGGGTGTCTGGATTTCAAGGGAATGTGACAGTTGTTTCAAGTCAATTGATATTTTCTGTTACTGTCTGCTTGGAGCACGTTTTCCTCCTCGCACTGGCTTTTTATTGCCTTTTTCTCCTTCCGTGCGGCAGCACCCACACAATGCTCACAGCCTGAAGTGAGGACTGGGATGTCACTCACTTCCACAGAAGCCCTCGTGTATTGACACTACCTGCTCCCATGAAAAGGAGGGTAGAGCATTTCAAACAGTCTTTTTAAGCACCGTGTACCACTCTTCCGGCACTAATCCCAACAAAAAAATACATCAGCATCTTCTCCAGATGTGGCCAGAGTTATTAAAGAAAACATGGTTCCTATGTTTTACTCACAGAGCAGTACTTAAATGGCAACGCAATTTCTGCAGCACCCTTAAATTTTTCATTGGATATCCCTACATCACACAAGATAAATGACAGCACATCCTTACTGCGGCACTACTCGTAGCCCTGTAACCAGCCCAGGGCTAAGTACTGAGACATACAGAGAGATGAGAGGAAGCACAAGTCCTAGGAGCAGGATGCAGCTTGCTTAATTATAGATGTCTACCATATGACATAAGTACCTGACAGCTAGGTGTCAAGGCACCCATGATAGTCAATGGAGACTGAGTCAATACAGCTCATGTAGTTTAGGGTACAATTAATTTTAACAAGTGTAGGGTGAGGCAAATCACACCCAAAACACCACTTACCCTAATGAGTGCATCTGCACTACCTAATTCACACACAGATGTCTTCCAGAACAGTAGGGCAACACTGAGCATTTTGGATTAAAAAAAAAAAAAAATAGCATGCCTCACAATTTGATAAATATCAGCCCCCAAAAGGTTAACCCTGAAGGTAGAAGAAAATAAGACTTATCTCATTGAGACCATCTGCTGTAGCAATCAAAGCAGTTAGAATCTATTTACTTGCAGGAGTCCATAGAGAATATCAGAAACTAATTGAAGGCAAAATAAATTAGTTTATTTTGTTCTGCATGGCCAAAATCCATCCCACTTAGTTTTACCTACCTAAGTAAAGAGAACAGCCTGTTCTAGGCTTTTCTCCATAAACAACAGAGACAGAGGGTGCTCCAAAAGGACACTCAGCACCACCTAAGATCTGGTTTGTCGTTTAGATGTGTGTATCTCTCACTAGTGATTATAAGGACAACCAGGCTACCACAAGTCTCGGCTTGTGAACTTCAAATAGACCTCAGTGAGTCTCAGTAAAGAAAGCATGAACAATTTGGGGTTGTACTTGTAGGGCTTTCCTCCCTCAAAACCTACAAACATGACAGTTAGGACAAGCAACAAAATAGTTGACACAGCAGGAATTACTGTGGTTCCATTACGGAAGCCCACCCTTATTTCTTCTTCCTTAGGGAGATCAACAATTGCATCTCGGGTTCCCTACTGTGAGAAGCAAACCTTTTCTTTTACTGTGATGCAACACCAACCCTGAACTGTACGGTATGCTGGCAGATTGTGTTTTGTATTTCAGGGAGTCCAGTGCAGCGTTTTTCTCATTCATTACTGGCAATCAAGCCATTTGAAAGGAAATGAGAAATGAAGAGCTAAACACTCATTTGGAGAGAGGAGGGATAATCAAGAGAATAAAAGTCTTGTCTCAGATTTTGCATATGATTTCTCAACACTAAGGAACATATAATTGATGTGTAATACATACAACTGGTATCAAACAGTAAATTAGATTTAGGAAGTCAATCACCAGTGGAAATTAACTTTGAAGAATAGGCAGTATTAACCCTATTCATAAAAACAGCAATAACCCTCAACAAAAAAAACCTGACAGACGTGTTAGCTTAATATTGACAATACAGAATACAGTATTACCGAACAATGCATGGGGTATGCTATTCTAAAAGATAACTATGTATTTTGACAGATGACTGTATTATGAAGGGCTGATAATACTGACATCTGAGGAACACCAGTAAGGAGAGATGAATGGTATGAGTTCATTCCTTATCGATACCGCAGAACTTACAAGCCTTATTCTGCAGTGACAATAATGAAACACTAAAAGGCAAAGAAACTGAGAAATCCTTCAGTAGAAATGCCATGAGATGAATAGAAAGTGAGGCACATTTAAATAAAACATATTGTTTTCAAGAATAGGTAAGTGGATTGTCTGCAGAGTCACAGATTTAATGACCTAATTCTAGATCATGCAACCAGAAACTTCTTTCATATCCCATATCTGCTTCAACCTGCTGGGGTGTTGGACCTCTCAGCAAACAGGTTCTAAAAAGATAATCTGACTGACTACTGCTACTTCCAAATTAGCAGCCAAAGTGTGTTCATAACACATTCAAAACAAACAAGCCTACACATTACCCAGAAAATTTTCCCATGTTAACAATTCCAGATTCCAAACCAAATATGCAACAACTAAACCAAAATTGCGGTTATCAAAAAGTAACACTTTAAACAACTTATGCTCTATACGAAACCTAAATTATTTTCTCAGCATATGAAAGTCATCAAGATTGCAGTCACGCAAGCAGAAAACAGTACCACGTACACCCAACACATTTTAGATATTTATAGCTATTTTGTAAGGTGTAAAAATGAGTGAAAATATAAATTTTACCCAGGATCGTACTACACAAGGAAACTTGATTTGAGCTAGCATTGTAGCTCCTGAGTTAACAGAACAGTAGCTTATTTGAGCCATGCAAGAAATTATATTTTTTTTGTCAGAATCACACAGCACTTTCGCATGCTACATATTTTGCAGGCTAAATAAAATATATTTACATGATTTCATTAAATTACGAGAAGACTCAGTTTCACAGATAACAGACACACCTACCCTAGAGTAAAACAATACCTTAGCAAATGGGTCAATAGATTGCTTTCCTTTATCTTTTATACTACCTCCAAAGTACTTCAGAATAAGACATTTTATCATGGTGAAAGAATGTTTTTAACATCATGTAGTGCTGTTATTTTACCTTTGTCCAATTCATTTTTCACTACAACTTGAGTGGTTTCGCTTTTTTAATTTAACAGTACAACATGAAGTAATAACAACTACCTGCAAAGAATCAAACTGTAAATTATGCAACCAAAAACACAATATGAAAATAGAAAAAAATGTACTAAAAGATTGTTGTATGCCAGCTGCTTTATGCTTAGTGTGATAAAACTTGGAAGGTACATTCATTTTAGCTAGACTTAGTAAAGTTGAAGGATTAGCTAAAGTCATATCACAACTATTCACAAGTAGTTATAAATTTTGAGTTATTAGTTTGTCATCAAATATTTTATATAAACAAGCTCAAATGCTTCCACTGAACAGACTTCCAAGTTCTCAAATGCTATAGTTTTAAATACCTACTTTCCTAAAAACTATTTCAGCTATGCATCCAAGCAGCCTGAAGCATACCTTTGACTTCAAGAGGGGCATGGGATTCTTTTTATGAGGAGATTTTTGCAAACAGCTCCAAATCCTTACCTTTCTGTAGACTATCATATTTGGAGAACTCTCCTCTGGATCAGCAGTTTCCACATTACTTGGATCAGTGGGCGCTTGGGCCATGTTTGCCTCTCGTCGCTCAGACTGCAAGGACAGGAACAAAAGTCAGCATCACTCCAGGCTGCAGAGGAGCATGGCAAGGACGTGCAGTTACCTTCAAGGCAGACAGATGAGGATGGTACGGAGGGAACCACGCTCCAGACTTCACCCAGGGCAGGATTTTATCACACCGTGTCAGACAGTTAAATGCTTTGAACTGATTTGTCTAAAGCACACTGCCCAAGAGTGAGGGCTGCCAAGTTGCATACAGCTGTGGTTCGGGTCATCCCATGCACACACATTTCTCACCCGCTCCCGATCTTTTATCATAAGACCCCATTCAATAAAAGACCAATTAATAATCAGCACACTTCCTTTCCTTGCTATAAAGCACAAACAGCTTAGACTTTTCTAGGGCCTTTTGAGGTGCCCTCAAACAAAAAGCCAAGGAGGATTAAAAGCTTGCTGCGAGACAGAGTGAAACCCCACTGGAACCATCGGGTGCAGACGGCTGTCAGGCACACTGCCGGTTGCCACCTGCGGACACTTGGAGCCGCCTCTGGCTCTCCCCAACCCCAGGGCAGCAGCTGGGAACCAGGGAGGCATAGCTGCTTGCTCAGAGTAAGCAGCTTTCCTCATCTCTTCACATGATGCAGCCAGGAAGAGGCAGCAGGACACAGGCAAACAACCATGCATAATACTCCTTAACCCAAACTATCTTCTAGAAGCACAGAAGTGCTGCCTTATCTCTGCCAGGTCATGCCATGCTTGAAGCAAAAAATACTAGTTTAAAAAAAATAAAGACCCAGTGCAGGAAGGACACTAAGTCAAATGCTATATTTTAAATTTTTCTTCCACTAGCACATTTGACAAGTTACATCTTAAATTAAATGCTGCTGTGGAGCCACATGGTGACCATTCCTAGCCTAAGAGGGAACATTGCCTCTTACAGACGCTGGCATTAAAGCTCTTTGACAAGCTTGGTTTCTTTAACATTGGAAGGATTGAAATTTTCCATCTCAACATATTTTATTAAAGATTGAGACAAAGAGGTCTAAGTATGTTCACACATGCATAATCTACACATTCATTCCTAAAATACAGTTCACCACTAAACTGCCTCCCTTATTTCAGGAAGATGACACTTTTGTATTCCCTTCTCTACCCACTTTTCACATTCCCACAGGCGATAAAGTGCCCCAGCATATAATATACATATAGAGCATACAATTATATGTATAATACAGCTCCAAGCCATTCTAGCTGTCAGTTATCAGCTCCCAAGGACAAGTGCCAGAACTGGACAACCTCAGACCGTGTCCCAGCTCTGTCCTGTCTCGACAGTGAAAAGGCTATTGCTGTGACATGGCATCCTCCACTGGAGCCAGAAGCAACTCAGACATCCCTTTAAGCAAGGGATGTCCCTTCAAGCAAGAGATAATGGAGACCAAGGTTAAATAATCTACATCAATCCAGATCCCTTCATTTCTTTCTTTTATTAAAGTATGCATGCACGCACACATGCATTTGTACATGCACATACCAATTTTGCAACTCAGTAATACAGTTCTAGCTCAAATTAAACCTTATACATACCACGCTCAGACCAATTTAGACACTATTTTATATTTAAAGGACATTAATTTATTTTAACTCCTATTAAACTCTCATGTCTTCCTATAAGCCCAAACACTGCACTGTTGTGCCAGGTCATGAGCTAAAAAGGAAATGGAATAAATTCTCTACGCAAAATTATTAGATGCAAAAAACATTAAATAGCACAAACGGTGAAGGGTAAAGCATTTTAAAATTATAGCACTTCAAATGATTTACACTAATGTGCATTTTCACAGCACTTAGTCATGATTTCAAGGCACTGAAGAATTAGGCTGTAGGTATTGTCACTCAGTTGAACAGAGCAGAACTAGGTAGAGATTTTATTTAACTTTCTAAAGGCAATTACAAAGCAGAGTTGAAAGCATATGTCAAGTCACCCAAGTTTCAGCTTCACCTGCAGCATGTAAAGTCCATGTTTACTATTTACATTATATCTGAGATTATATATGCATACTTTAAAAGAAAACAATTGCAATTAACTTTTGAGTAATGCTCCTTTAAAGTAGGATTTCCCAATTTATAATCAAAAAGCCCTCTGCAGCATAACTTAGCTGTGCTTCACTCACTGTGTTATTCACTTTGAACGTCCATATTTACAAATTCTGTTGTTCTTGTTATACTGTCAGCTCACTTGATCTTTTATGATACTTCAGGATCTTCCCCCATAGCACATTGTGAGGCTTTTCATCTACTCCAGTGCAACAAGACAAAAACATCTTGCACAATATGCAGTAGTGGCTGTCACGTTGTTCACTGTGACATCGAGGGAGCCACTGACTGCCTCCGAAGAGCTACAAAAGGTAATCAATACAAACAAACCTGTTGTTGGGAGACAGAAATTTGTAAAAGTGCTTCCCCGCTGGTGCCCAGCAACTCCTGTTGGGTTTTGGTCAGGAGCAGGGCCCCCTTTGCAGGAGTGACAGCAGGATGGATGTCGCAGGAGACAAGGTAGGACTCGGGTGCACCCCGGAGCAGAAACACGTGTAGGCATCCCCTCCACACAGCCTGGGCACTGCTGGTGCTGGGATGAGCCTTAGCAGGGCCCCTGGACCAGGGGTCCCCCAGGGCCCTTGAGGAATTAGCAGGGCTCTGACAATTACCCAAGTTTCTTCCCTTTCTTTTAGACTGCTTTTTTAAAAAACACAAAATCCATTCTTAGATGGCATTCTTATTCTAGAGGTAAAAAAAAGACTACAGAGAAAATAAGACAGTGATAAGACACGGGCATGCTCTTGGCTCTTCAAGGTGAAAGCACAGCAATGCTGGGTGCCCATGGATCCCATTACACCTATGCTTTTTAAGGTATGGAGTGGAGCTCAGCACCCAGGATGCGGGACTGCTTCCCTGCACTCCTGCCATGCTAAAGCCTGGTTTCAAACCAATTCACAAACAGGGCATTCTCACCAGCCTGAGGATTTCGGCACCCATTTCACACCCCACAAACCGCCAGCCATGCAGCAGTAATACCTCTGACCAAGGAGCAACATCAGCACAGCCCCAAGGGAGCACCGCTTCGTCTCTGCCTGCGGTACAGGCCACCAGGGAGAAGGGCAGAGCGCCCCAGAGCTAGGGCTCCAGTGATGGAGGCTACTTGCTGTGAACACAAAAGAGACTGCTCACATTCAAAGTACAGGTTTCTTACCCTAATACTATGTTAACATGCTGCATTGGCAACTCTTTAATTAATATAATGATATGCAAAAGTCCACATCTGACTTGCATAGTTGTCTGTTAAAAAACAGACCAACAAAACCCTGTAGCCTGGCATGAAAGAATCTCAGGACTAATTTTTCCAAGGGATCCTATTGAAATGTATTCTTTCTACACAATTTTTTTCTCACTGACAGCCCAGTCTACTCAAGATGCAAGCAGAAAGTCAACCCAACGTCACTACACAGGTTACAAGCAGAATCTGCCCTCTAAACCTTCCTCTAAGCACGTTTACAATGCATCAGCCAGAAGAGAATCCAGCTCTGTCTTATACAGACATTTCAATTACATGGAGCTGAAACGGGTGAAAACAAACATTTTATTTACATTTTAAAAAAAAATTAAAAGTACTCATGCACAGCCTCCAGTTAAGAGCTTCACCAATTACTACCTGAAGAGTACCATCAGTGCCTTACTCCTACAGGCAGTTTATTACATTGCCAGCAGCTAACTCATACCAGCCTGCATTCACACACCAGCAATCTAAATCCAAACGCATACCTTCAAAAAATAAATGGTCTCTGAATTCCGACTCTCAGGTTCAAAAGATGCTGTTTTCCTGACAATAGCCATGCTTGCAGCAATCCAGACTCCTCAGCAGCAAAAGTGATAAAAATTGAAAAACCATTTGTACTAACCGCTCTCTCTCTGCCACACACAAGGAGCAAACCAGCAGTCTTCAACTTCTTGTTTATGGATAAAATGCCTTCATATGGATATGAAGCCTTTAAAAAAAAATAGTCCCAAAAATAAGCTAAAAAGAGAGGGTGCATTTGCCCCTTGCTGTTTTTTCCTTTTTTTAAAAAAAAATTTTATTCTTTATCATAGAACAGTTCTGCGTTTTCCTGAGAAACATAATCACACTGGACGACATAGGTAGCCATTGACAAAATGCAGTGAATCATGGTAAGAGTTTTATCTCTCTCTTATCTGATCAGGCTCCTCAAACTCTCCCAAAAACCAGAAGTTGCAAAGAGATACGGCTCCCATACATTACAAAAAGATCAGTGAACTCCTTTAAACTGGAATAACCAATTTAAAAAAATGCTCTGAAAAGCAAGAAAAATCTTTTTTTTTCCCCACAGCTCACCTCTTTAGATTTTTGATACAGGAGTTTAATAATAAAATTTCAAAGACAATAGCCTTTACATTTTCGTGCATAAACACCGTCAGCATTTAATCCCTACGTATATGTAAATTCAGTGAAAACAGCTAAGCAGTAAATTAAGAGTTTCCCGATAATGTTCTAAAATATCTAGCCTACTGCGAGAAAAAACTATTGTAAATAAGACTGCTGTAAGAAAACTCTTATAGGCACAAACACCTATGTGCTTCACAGAAACTACCCCACCAACAAGTCCTTATAGACTCTTGGTTTTATAGATAATAGAGAAAGTAAGTACAGCGTTAGAAAAAATTCTGCAAAACAAGCTATTTCTTGAAAACATCATCGGTATTTAACAGCCCCAGTACAGGGGCATATTTAGACTAGTCTCGTATTTTAATAAATAAGCTGTGAACTTAATAAACAAAATTGGTAGTGCAAAACACCTCTTGCACATCTGAGATAAAATGAGATATTTTGTTACAATATGCATAAATTTAATCCTAGAAAACAGAATCTGCTACATGAATCCCCATGTAAATATCCATCAGCACCACTCAGCTGAAATACAATTTTGGGTGACAATAAGTGGAAGTTAACTTTATGCCATGTAATTAATATATTTCGAGGGCAGCTTATCATTGACACGTAATGCTAATGTCACATCACAAGATATTTGGAGCTTTAGCACACAACCATAGAGTAAAATTTCATGTCACTAATACCTAGCTGATTTCTTTCTAATTAGTGAAATACATCTAGACTACATGACTTTAAAGTGCCTGATAAATCAGACAACCGTATGCCTTGCTGAACTGATAATTATCTAACAGCAAAAAATCCCTACCTGGTTTGCTAGAATATGTAGATCTAATAGATCATGTTATTAAGGTGGCAGGAGGGAAAAGACAGAGGGGAAAAATAAATAAATAAAAAAATCATTCTATCTGAATTCAACTAGTCCCCATTGATATTAAAGTTGGTATTTCACATACATTACAAAAGTCTGTCTAGAATTGCACTGGAAAGAACCAAACTCATAGCTTCATGTTCCTCTTCTGGTTAACTATTACTTCATTAAACTAGGACTTGGGTATGCCAAGCAAGGTGTGCATACTAGAGGACAACATACAGTGTATTGTAGAAGTCATCGTGTTTACCAAGACAAATACATCAGCCAGAGGATCCCCAGGTCCAAGCTGGGTGATGCAGTCTACTTTTGACTGGTGTAGCTCAGTCAGAGCACTGCACAGTTCACCTCTGCTCTTCCTTCAGAAGTAAACGCATATGACTTTCCAAACAGGAGCTGATACAACATCCATCTGAATCAGACAAAAGCTGGGAAGACTGGAGCAGAGATCAAAACTCTACCATCTCCTCCAGTATTCTTACTGGTGAGGAGGGGGACATGTGGTTATTACACAGCTCTGCTGAGCGCTGCGCTCAGCAGAACGAGACTGCAAGCATGTTCCCCTCCTGAACCAGATGTTGAGGAGGAAATAAGGGCTAGTGAAACAGGGGCTGGGCATCCCCACGGAGGGAGCCACACCACAGTTTGTAGTGACAGGCTGAAGGGTCTTGTGCCACTCCGGATACTACAGCATTGCTCACCTGCACAGAGAAGCAGCAAAGGGAGTCTGCTTTCGATCAGTGGAAGTATAGCTCCTAAAGCATCTAAAAATCCTTCCAATGACTGTTTTGGACATCAAGTTGTAACTGAAGTTTCTCTGAAAATACTTTCCCAGTGGAAGATCATCCCAGACCTTCAGCCCCTCCTTGCAAGTGCTGAACACTGCAATACTATCAACAATATTCAGTCCGTTGCCTTTTTTAAGGAACAAAGTATAAACACTTCCAGCAACTGCACTTAAAGTTCAAATTTTTGTCAAACAAATTCCTCTTTGTTTATGAGAAAGCAGTTTTGTTTGTACTGGGAGAATTCATGGGTTCTAAAGGACCCCATTTCTCCTCCTTCTGAGGTACCAGCTCACAGGGAGCCCTGCCCTGATGTACTGGAGCTCAACGCCTCTCTTGCTCTGCAACTGGCAGGACAAAAGACAGGCACACATCTAGGCGTGCAAACAGCTGACTCTCTTGCCTCACCATGCCTGAGCCCGAAGAAGGGACTCAATTCTGGGATGGTCCCTTTTTCTTCTCTTTAAGGAAACTGAGATCCTGATGAAGACACAGATTTCCAATTTCTACTACTCGTACAGACATTTCCTAAAGGTGCAGCCTCCTTCCATACATGTAACTGAGCGCTTCCTGTGAAAAGTTTGCCTCAAAACATCCTACAGGTATGTCTACATTGCCACACAGTACTAGGGCAGAGAGCAAGCTCCAGGTTCCTGATCACCAGCACTGCTTAACTGCTGTTTGCTCCCAGGTTCTCTTTTGTAAAGCTCCAAACCAGGCTGCAGACAGATCTGGGAACACAGTTCTCACCCATCACCACTTGCCCCCAAGAGTCAGCATGGCTGACCTTACAAAGGGTTTGGCTCCCTACTTCTTATCCATTCCTCCAGCAGTCTCCCACTAGGTCCTGCAGTCCCACAAAGCCTCCCACCGTGCTTCAAGTCATGCAATACATAACCTCATCCTTCTGGTGGGCTGCAGGACAGTCTCACCTTTTTTAAACACTGTACTTGTAAAAAGACACACACAATGATCATCGTATCTTTGGGCCACAGAGATACCATCTGGTGGCCCGAGGAGACCCCTCGGGTCAAGGATATGCCCTGTGGACACAGCCATCTCTTGGACAGAACTGGCTGTCAGACATGAGGCAATCCAAGTCACTTGGCTTCCTGCAGATAGACACAGTCAAGTTTAAACTCAGCCCACTGTGTAATCCAATGTGAGCAGCTGGTTTCTGTATGTACTCCTCTCCAATCACATGCTGTTCCCAATTATGTATGTCCTTTAACAAAATGAGTAAATATTCACTGTGTGGCTGTCTAAGCAGAACAATGCCAACCAGGGATCACCAAGGCCTTGTACCACCTCCAAAAAAAGGGCTCTCTGTGGTCTTGAGCAATTTTCTCTCCATCTGTGACAAATGTGGTAGCACTCACTCTGTCATATACCTATAAAACAGACAACACGAAGGATGGACAGTCTCAGTTGTTCCAGCTGTGTTAGCCACAGGTGACCTGTCTCAGTCACCTGGCAGATGATCAGGCTGCTTCTTGATAAACCATGGAAGAGGATTACTTTTCTCCCTTTTCCCCAGGAAGCCACACCCCATTTTGATTCTATATATTTTTAAGTCTGCAGATATTTGTAGCTATTTTTAAATGTTGAAAATACTGTCTGCAACTGGATGTTACATCCAGGAAACCTAGGGGTGAAAGCCAAGATCAAGTAACTTTCTTGGCATCTGACACTGAGTAGGTCCTGAGTTCCCTGATGCCTAATTAGAGGCATCCTCTCTTTTTTTTTTTTCCTCTTTTTCTTTTTTTTATATAGAGAAAAACACACTACTAGTTTTCTGATCTGTCCACCCAAGGTGTGCTGGAAGCATTGCTGACTTAAAAGGAAGACCTTTCACACTTTCAGAGTTTTCAATCTATTCTCTGACAGATAGATAAACAAGGAAAGCAAGACAACCAAAAGGAATAATGGAATGGGGATGGGTGGTAGCAAATATTGACACAGGAATTGCTTATTAACAAGGCAAATTTTTCCGTTTATGAAATCAATTGTTAAAACGGGCACTTGCATACCAAATTTGCTTTTAACGGACCAGAACAATGTTATACCCAAGAAGAAACTGCCTCCAATGCATCCATCCTTCTTCCAAAGAATTCAGAACAAAATGCAGCATCCACCTGTAATCAATCTGCCTTCCAATAAAAAAAAAACCACTACTGCGAGCACAAAGGCTCTTGCAAAGGCTCTGAGCCAACATGCTGTTACCAAGGATAGCTACATAGAATGTAACAGCAAATATACGCTGAATATTTAACTGAAACAAGTGTCAGTGCTATACAAATTTAGAAATGCAAAGAGATAGATATAGCCCAACTTTGAACTTCATCTGAATTGGTGATCCCAAACTACTGCAGTATTTATAAAGCATTATCAGTCTGCAAAAAGCAGTTGCGAAGGAGAAGGCTGAAGCTGTGTTTTGTTGTTTTACAACAATGCCGACTTATTGGCCAGAATCATCCCTTGTGGAAAATGAGTAACTGCACTGATAATACAGAGCTTGAGGGTAGACTTCTAATCTCTTCTCCAATAAAAATCCTTCTCTGGAAAATCATCTTCCTTGGATCAGTTATGGTGTGCTGAGAGCATCCCATCTTTGAAGTTGGTCCATCAAATACGCCATCTCTGAAAGTTCCTTGTACTTTATGCACCATAGAAAGTACTAATTGCAACTATAGTAAACTACATCTGGAGATGGACTGCATTTTCTATTTTACACTGTATCCAGCAAGTTGAAAACAACTGATTAAGATTGATTCAAAGAGAAAACTGAATGAGAAGAAGCACAAACTAATGGATGCTCTAATACAGGCTGACAAGAAAATCAAAATATTAAAATAAAAAAAAATTTAGGCCCTAGTACCTGTTAGATTCCAAATTCAGAATTACTCCACCTAAACTCCCTGTTCCAAACAGAGCTTGCTAAAATAAAGCTCCCTTCCAGTAGTCTAATGCAAGTTGATGTAACAACCAGTCCACCCCTGCATTGATCAGTGACTGCACAATCTCATTTAAAACACCCCAAAGTGCTGAGACTTCTTGCTGGTTGTTCATTCTCAAGAGGATGGAAAATTGCAAGTACCCTGCAATCAAATAAAATGGGAAAATTCCTACCCAAAAACACAGGTGCTTTTGAAGATGTGGCACCATGCAATATCCCTGGTGCAAAGGAACACAACTGGATGCATCTCAGATACTTCAAGGACATGATACAATATACTACGATTTCACTGCCCTGCTGTTTATTACAACAACACACAACCTTTTCAGATGCAAATTACGTCCAAATCGCTTCAGTAATTGCAATGTAAAAAAACCATCTAAGCCACTCCTGAATTAGCTATGTCAAGTTCACACACCCACGCAGTTCAACAGAGTCTACAAATCCCACTGCAGTGGTTCATCTACCCTGAACTTCACAGTGCTGTAACTGGACTACTGTAAATACTAATATATGCTACCTACACTATAAATACTAATATACTTTACTACTACTGCTGCTGTTATACTGTAATACTCCTATAAAGACAGTTCCTTTAATTGACCTAATACGTGCATACGCCAGATTGCCATTACGCTAGTGAAGGCATAATCTAAAACTAGTTGCACATCTGTGACGGAGGCAAATATTATTTTCTTTTACAAAATGATAAACTAAATCACAATGAAATTAAGTGACTTCCCACATTCACATAATGGATGACAGAGCAATAAATTGAACATATACGCCCTGACTTTCGAACCATTAGTTATCATTTGCTCAACACACATCCCCATAGCACAGTAGGTCTGTCGTAATCAATCTAAGGAGCTTTTAACTACCCTGTGAACCTTTCACCTCTGATGCCAGATTCTATAAGCACAGTGAAAAAGATGAAATATCGTCCCTTTCCACTGGGATGATGTTTGTAAGGTGTAATTGAAGATTCCTGGCAAAAATATAGCACTAATTCCTCTTCACTGCCTACCTACCTCATGGTCCCCACCACCCTTGAGTAGGCAAAGTGCAGTACCTGTGTCTTACTCTGCTGCTCCTGAGTCTAGGAACAGATAGCTGTTTCCAGCGTGACAACGCAGAGCTCCTGGGACGTCAAAATGTCAGAACCTTATTGCTCACTGAAATTTTAATCTACCTCTCTCTCTCCTCATTCTTTGCCACCAGCTACAGAGTTGTTAAAAAATAGTATGAGATCTGATGCAACACAAGTGGGTAGCAGCAGTCTCTCTTGACTCCACGATCTTTCTAGAGCTTGACAACCAATGAGGAAAACACAAATTAGCTCCTCTTTCTTGCTCCTTTTCACAGATAGAGCACAACAGCAGAAATTAGCTCATTCCCCAGTCACCACAATACCCTATTACTCCAGCTGGAAACAGTAACTGAAATCATGGAGAAGTCTTTTTCATGGTAAAATTTATATAAATAAAGAAAATACTGTGGATTAACTAACATCAATATCATCCTTTTAAAACTTTAAAAGTCACTATATCGTTAAAGGAAAATTGTAATCAAACATAGTTTAGAATTCTCCACAATAAATCTATTATTACCTTTTCATGGGTGAAAAATTGGACATATCTTTGTAAAGTACTTCAGACTGTGTGCGTTCCAGCCACCTCTAAGCCCCCATAAATCCACCACCTCAAGGACACACTGCAAGCAGCGCTTTCACAGTTGCTACATAGAAAGTTAAGAGATGTAGAGTGGAGGAAGAAATTTGCAGGAAAAAAAAGGTTAGAGGTGTAGGAACATAATAATTTAGTTCAGAATATGAAGACAGATGTTCAACTATACGTAAGCGCTCAAAGATGCAAAGAGGAAATTTTGTGAGGAAGTCAGATGTGAAACTCCACAGAAACCAAGTGACTGACTTGTCCAGATGCTTCTGAAAACCCAAGGTGGTGTCCATCACCACCTACAGACACCTAAATGTTTTTGAAATGTGCTTGGCCAGCACAGCTCTAGTCAGTTTTTCTCTAATACACAGAGCCACAAGTGTTCAGGGTTAAAAGTACTACTACACCTTCAGTAGTAACACAGGGCCACGATATCTCGCTTACAACTTATTTGATACTTCAGCTGGCAGAGTGCTGTCTTAAGCCACACTGGTGACAGCACTCCAAAGACTGACATGAAGAAACAGTCTTCCAAATCATCAACGTAATATTCTTATTGTACCCAGGTTTTCTTCTTTGTAATTATAATACTGTGGTTCAAATTCAAATTGACATAGATAATAATGCAATTGTTAAGAAGCTGAGAGGAGTCCCATGAGGAACCAGGAGCATTTCAGTTCTGGCAACTAGATGCAATATTTGTACCCTGAAACAGAGCAGAGCTGCTCGGTGAAGTGGACCTGTTTGTTCATAAAATCTCCACTCTAGAGAGCCTAGGTGCGCTTGCAGAAAGGTGACTGAAGCTCCAGGTGACGAGCACACACAACATACTAACCAATCGTAAGGGCAAAACTGCACTCTTGTAACATTGGGCACAGGAGGAGCAGCTCACCCTCATTCTGCCTCTGCTTTACAACTGTTGGGTTTGATTTAGATCAGAGGCCAGAGCCTCTAGGATAGTTATCCCTCATTATTGAAAGGCCAGAGGCTCATACTGTTACTGAGGACCACAAAAATATAATCACCCCACAAACCCCTTGTATTGCCATTAGGAAGCCTGAGCCACGACACTGCAAGATTCAGAAGTTTCACCACAGGCTAACACAGTATCCTAACGTACCATGTTAAGATGACACACTGCAGCTATTTTGTCTTCCTGCTACTCCACATACAGCAGCTTTTCTTTCCCTGCCATCTGCTAGTTTGCTGCAGTCTGCTGGGACAGGACTGCCCTCTCCTTTTCTCCCCTTCTTGGCTGCTCAAAGGGACCATGACAGCATTTCCAGGCCATACACTCAGCTTTCTTCCAGCTGCCTCGGAAACGTTAACCAACACAGAGTTACTCCCATGAATGAACAGTGCTCTGCTTACCTCTCTCATACCAGTGGGCTCCACCACAATTACGTGCTAGACACTGAAACACCTTAGAAGGGGTTAGCAAGGAGGTAATCACTGCTTTAAGAGGACACACCTTTTCCCCTTACCCTCAGGTGTCATTGATTAAAACAGATATCTGCACTACCTGCAGCACAGGAACCATCAGAGAGAAACTAAGGCAAGTGATGTTGACAATGACTATATACAGCTTCTTCTAATGACTTTTCTTAGAAGGGAAGGGTAGTAAGAAGCAGCCAGAAAAAACACCAACAAAAACCCCAATCAGTCAGATAGATGCATGAAGATTGCTGTTCGCCTATTACTATAAACCTCAGTATGAGATGCATAACTAATAGCTATTTCTCCTTCTGCTCACTACTAGAGTTCAAACCAGAAAAAAATAAGGGCTATCTAAACTCCACCACACTTGTAGCCAGTTAGGAAAGAAATTGGAATGTTTGCCATTAATTATTCTATCAGTCAGGTTATTAGAAAAAGGAACAGCTCATCTAAAAATAAAGTCAATATTGGCTGAGTCTAAACAGTTTCTTCAGCATTTAACACACACATTCAAGCAATGAACACCATTATTCTGTGCTTGTAACCATATGCCCCCAAGTCAATAACTGCTCTTCAACATCTGACCTCTTTTTAAAGCAGATTTACAAGGAAGGATAGTGAAAGTGTTCCCAGTCAGCTGGTGAGAAAGTATTATGGATCGTAACCACGCAGCAAACAATTGCTAGTTCTTCCAATCTGCAAGATTAGGATAAATCTGGCATTCAAAAAAATTTTAAAAAAAGAGAAAGAAATGGATGATAGCAAATACACACAACCTTCCCTTTCAAAATAAACCCAAATCGACCTTGAAGAATGTTTACGATGATAGCAAATGCCTTATATCCCCAAAGCTTTGAACTACAGTTAACCTCTTTCACTATGTTCTTCAGCAAGCAATTACAAATAACACTATACCTTTACAAAGCGCTTTTCACACTCACAGCTCTCAAAGCGCTTCCCACAGAAACACACAAACACAAATGAAACGTAGCTTTCTCTGGGGTGGGAAGCCACTGATGTACAGCTTAACACGCCAACACAAAGGTGAGTTTTACAGTATGGCTTTATTTATCAAAGACAGATTTTCCCGCTTGCCTATCCCTACACACTGGCAGTCAGCAGATAAAAAACAATCAAAGGCAATCATGCATATCCATAATCTTTAATTTCAGGGAAGTGTTGGGAAGTGCCACGCTGCTCTGTGGTACACAGCCTACAATTGAGATCCTGTTCTGGCAAGCCCCCCAACTTACCCCGGCTGTCCCAGCGAGGGCCATGTCCGGCAGCAAGAGCAGCGCTGGTGCAGATGGGACGACAAGATCAGAGCCACAGGCGTAGTCAGCTCCTCGGAGCAGCAGCCCTGACTGCTATTATGTCTATGCTGTACAAGCGGCAGTGTACCGATATCTATACAAAAAACTCCATCTTCCTCAGGAAAAAAAAAACCTTGAAGCTCCTCGCTGGCCCCGCAACCTATTTCTCTATTTATGCTGTCGCAGCTAGTGACTGAAGAGATGCTTTTAGTGTCACAGGAGATTAAGGCTCTTGGAGGAGAGTGCCTGGCAGCTTTACTCTCACACACCGATCTGTCTTCATGCAAACGCACTTTGTCGGCAGATGAAAGTGTATTATTGCCACATGCTACCGAAGCGAAACAGTTTCCAAGTTTTCCCACGGGGCACCAGATTCCCCTTCAAACTGTACCCCAGTACTTGCTCCCCCTCGTCCTTCTCCAAGGCCTCCCCCAAATAAGCTCTGCAGTTGCACAGCACCACACCTTGCCCTGTGTCCCCACCGAGCCGCGGCTCCCCGGGCACAGCCTGTGTACCTGCTGGGACACCGCATCCCCTAAACCCCAACCGAGCCCCGAGAAGAGAGGGCACCCCCGCACCGCCCGGGCAGAGCCGAGGCGCCGCCAGCGACCCGGGCCGCGACCCGAGACCGGGCCCCCTTCCCCGGGAGGGCGAACGGCAGCGGCGGCGCCCTCGGGGGTCCGGCACGGCCCGGGAAGGGGCAGAGCCTCCCCCGCCCGCCCAGCGACGCGGGCCAGTACACACACACACACATATATATAAATATAAAAACCACACGCACCGCCTTGCATCTGTCCGGTACTACCAACTCGGGGCAAAGTCCCCCGTCGGGGCCGCCCGGGCAGCCCCCTCCCACCAGGCCGGGGCTCTGGGGCTCCACTCTCCACAGAGGGACCGGGACGGGGACGGGGACTTGGCTGCGGGGGCAGAGCCGAGCGACAACCGCTCCGCCAAACAAACGCGTATAGAGAGGAAAATAACGGCGCCGGGGGCGCAGCCCCTGCCCCAGCCCTGAGCGCAGCCCACTCCCATTACCTTAGCAACCGCGCCGCCGCCGTCCCCTGCCGCCCCCCGCTTCGCCTCTCCTCAGGGACGGGGGGGGGCCCGCACCATGCCGTGAGCCTGCGGGCGGGGCCGGCGGTTTCCCCGGGGCTCTTCTCCGCGCCTCTTCCAAAAATCTCTCGCTCTCCTCAGCGCCCCTCAGGCTGCGGCGGGGACGGCGGCGAGGGCGATCCTGCCTCTGGAGCTCCGCTGGCACACCGCCCCCCCCCCCCCCCCCCCACACACACACCCCTCCCGCCTTGGCCGGCCCCTCGCTGCCGCCGCCCGACCCTCCGCCGAGCCCGCGCCGGGCGGGCGGTGGCCCGGGCGGGGCCGCGGGGCCGGTGACGGCCCCGGCCCCACCGCAGCAGCAGCGCCCGCTGCGGGCAGCCCGGGCACACCTCCCCCGCCTGGCACCGGCACCGGGAGAAGCCGCTTCCCCCTGTTTTTGAGCCTATCGCCCTTTGCCGGTGGCGCAGGGAAACTTCAGCCCTCCCCCCCCCCCCCCCCATCCCGCCACCTCGGCTGCTTCTGGGCGACTTAGCGCAGCTCTGAAGAAGGGCAAGGAGCCGAGGACAGGCCTTACATCTACCTGGCACTCTGATTTATGTGTTGTATTGCATCGTTAAGGTGTTAAGCAAAATTCTTCCACCTGTAACCACGAAAGCCTTATTTCTGGGTCGTGCTCCTCGAACACTCAGGATGTCGCAGCTAAAGCCTGGGGTCACGAGGAGCCCGGGTCTCAGCCCACCACTGTCGAGCGTAACAGGCACCACGGCTTGAACAAAATTGCTGCTGTTAGCTAGGATGAGTTTCCATACATTAATTAGATGTGCAAAGTAGCTTGGATAGTTCCTGTGGATATTCTCCACCAATTTCTCTATTGGATGGAATAAGATTTTTGTTCCTTTCCTTTTCCTCCAGAAGGCAAGTTAAGCCCACTTCACCCAAAACTGGCCCTCAGGTCTAAGAGCTATGCTGGAAAGCACTGGGCCAGACCCTTGACAGCAGCCGTCCGCACCCGTCTCTGTGCCAAAATTTTCTGCGTTTCCAAGGTTTGGTTTCCACACGTCAGACTTATTTTTGAAGTTGAAACTCTTCACAGCAGGGCTGCCAGCTCCACAGAGGAAAGGTTACTTTACCAACTTACATACCCTGTCTTAAAAGCCCCTGTGCAGTGTCCATATTCCTCCCTTTCCTAGCACTCCGGAGATTTACCTCATTTAGATGTTATCAAAACCAGGTTTATGTTTCGTAAGCCTGCTGATTGACACTAAAAACCATCTTGTGCAGGGATGTCCTGTTATGTTATGGTTGTGGCGTGCCTAGCACATTGACTTTCTGGTGATGACTTCTACACAAAACTGCTTCAATAATTCAAATTATAAGTTCTGCAGGAAAAAATTATGTCAGGTGCAGCTCCGCATCACTTCCATTTCTACTGGATCAATATCTCCATCTTTACAATTTACTCCTTCCTTAGTCTTGCAAACGCCGGGTTCCAGCCTGCACAGTTTGCCCGTGCTCGCTTTTTATACGAGGTCCTTCATCTTCACAGATGATGCATTTATTTCCTTGTCACACTCAAAACTGCATCTTAGTGGCAAAATTCTGGCGTTGTGCCTCATGTGAGCTCATTGACCCTTACTGGACTTCACAGGGTGTTGTTTCAATTGATTTGATTCAGATTTCAGCCGTGGGCACTTAAAACCTTCTGCAGCAGGTTAAAAACCTTCTGATCTTGGTGGACCTTCCCTGATTTTGTTGTTCAATGAGATTGCACTTCTGAACATCACAGGATATTTTTTGGATACTTATTTGAAATAAAATGAATCTAAAAATATTTCCATTTATATCCAGTTTGAATTTAAACTACTTGTTGTCATTCCCTTCAGATGAACCTACGCATGTTATATATTGTTTGCCACACAAAGTTTTCTGGCAAAGGAAGGAGAGTGGCTGCCTATGAAACACAGAATAGGTTTTTTGCAGATATTTTCTCAGCAAAGCATTTCAAATCAGTAGTTTTATCAAGTTATGCTGGAGTGTGACTTCATGTAACATCAAGGATGAAATATTTCAGTGTCTTGTATCAGGTCCCTTCTAGACAGTCTTTATTCTGTTATTTGTTCACCTCTGTTCTACACAGTCTTTATTCTCCCAGCTGCCTCAAGGAGTGTACGTGCAGTTCTTAAGAGGTCTAAGTGCTTAAATTTATCAGGTTAACTCAGGCTAAAATGCAAGTTCTATAGAAATGTCATTTTCAAAATACAGGATTGACAGAAAATAGTTCATATGTGTATTAACATTGCAGTTCAAAGAAATTGTGAATATGTTTCCTGGCAGTGTTTCCAGGCCGAGTATTACTGTACTACGGCAGCACGTGATGCTGAGAAAGGAAGCTGACTGGAAACATTAAAGTAAAAGTGACCACTGTGCTTTATTTAACCATGCTCAACAGAAGAAATTGTAACCAAAAACCACAAATAAAAGGAAAGGTGAATGATAGATGAAAATAGTTTAAATGGTATTTTTGGTTTAGATCATATTTCATGTCTTATTTCCACATTTTAAACTAAAATTAATCTTTGTCTAGTGGGGTCTCTGAAGTAACAACTATTCTTTGGTCCCTTGAAGTAATAACTGCTATAAATAAAAATGGCATAGCAACATTTTTTAATTTCATGCATTAACTACTAAAATAAATGATACATAATTAAAACCAAAATAAACCAAGGTAAGTTTCTACTTGCATTGATCCTTATGCCGAAAACAATGTAGTCAGACTTGGTTCATCACAGAGATCATTTCTCAGTGTAACCTCTTTCCCAGCGGTTTGATGAGTATGATTAGAGATGCAGGAGCAGTTCCGTTTAGATCAGTGGGACATCTCGAGTTGATGGAGAACTAAGCACGTACAGAAATGTTTGCGGAAAAAGACCTTCCATCTGAAACGCTTTGTTATGCTCAGTAAGTACTGGGGAAGAACAAGTGGCGAGACACCGCTACGTATTTTTCCAGCCAGGAGGACAGAGTTTTGTCATCCCCTCTCTGCTGTACTTTGTGATGAGATCTTGAAGCCAGAAGAGACCACCATGGTCCGCACCAGGTATAGAACATCAGCTATCAGTAATGATACATCATTAAAACCAAAAGAAGCCAAGCTTGGTTTTCATTTTCACTAACATTTACACTGAAAATATTTGGTCAGCTCTACTTTATCATAGAGACCGATTTCAATGACCAAAACACACCTTTTAAAAAGTTATCCTACCTTTTACTGAAGACTGCAGCATGAGAAAACTTCCCCCACACCTAGTAATACTCTCCTAAGGTTGTATTATCCTCATGCTGTAAAGGGGTCGTTTTATCATGCACCTTTCAACCGCTGCATATAGCGGCTACGACACCAGGTTTATGCGTGCTCAGGGGCCCGTGCTAACTCTCTTACTCACAGCTCAGCAGCGGGAGCCTGCAGGGTATTTCAAGAGCTTCTTCACATGGTGAAGGGAGGCAGAGCACAGCGTGTTCTCCTGTGAACGCCTGAAAAAAAGGAGGAGAAGGTATGGCTAACTTTCTGCCAGTACTATCCCCCTCTCCCGGCGCTTGAAGAAAACTCTGAAGGGCAGAAGCCAGGACGGCTGCGGTGGTCGCGGTGCTCTGAGGTAGGGCCAGTGATTTCCTTTCAGTTTGCAAACCAACGGCATTGTTGAGCCGATGACTAAGTGTTACCCCATGGCACTTACTTCATAAATATTCAATAGTCGTTAATTACAAGAAAAAATGGAGCTGCTGGCTCGGGGGTGGGTGCCAAGATGTCACTAAACTGGTGCTTTTTCCCCATGAAGGCAGTAAAGTGGAGTAAATGCCTTTCTCTGGCTAAGTGCATGAAAAAAGCAAAGAGGTTTTCAGAGTTGTTCCAGGTAGGTTCTATTTTTCAGAAAATGTTTAATTTATCAGTGACCTAGTTTTACAACAGCTTTCAGTGTCTTGGCTTTTCTTATCTCCTGTGTCTTAGCCTACATCATTAGAACAACAGAGCAATAGGCTTTACAGACATTGTTAAAGCAAACTAAATAAGACCTTAGCTGGTGGATTAATTCTTCTCTCCTATTTTGTTTCAGGCAGTCGCTATGGCACAGTTTCTTTGTAGTTTTAAGGAGGTTTTAGCACATCTTTTACGTGACATATTGTAAATTTTTTTTTAAATGTCAGCTCAAAGCCCTTTGCTTATTTCACGGTACATTTTTGAGTATCAGGCTGTGGCAGCAGTCTTAAATTCCTCAGCCTTTTTACAGAAGGATCCTTTGTTTTGTAAACACTCGATTAACTCTATGGAATTGATGGCTAGATTGACTAGCAAATTTGGAAGTTTACAAGCAGTACAGACTCGTGCTAGCATTCAGCGGGAGCAAGTTGTGGGGTGCTGTTAATTTTGCTTACCTTACTTCACCTACCCGAAGGAAAAAGTTATTCTGCATCTCGTCATTACAACCGATAACTGGCAGATGAAGCGATGTTTGCTCTCTCTTTTGCTGTGCACTGCATACAGTAGTCTCAACTACTGTTTCGTAGTACCCCTCTGCGACTCCTAGCTCGTCTTTATGGAAGTATACTTTAAAAACTCCTAATACTCTATTGCGTGTGCTACGTTCCATACGGATTCAGAAGAAAAAGGGAACGATTTAAAAAAAAAGTGGTTGATTTCAGCCATGCAGCCCCAAAACACATTAGGTCTGCAGAAAGATGGCTCTTCTTTCCACTTCCATCTCAGGGACTCTCAGGCAATGTTGTCGTTGGAGAGTCAAGTACGGGGAGCCTTGCTGGGCTGAGTCCTTCCTGCGTACCCCTGGACAGAGGGAAAGCCAGCGCAGGAGATGCTGCCACATCTGCCAGGTTGGTACGAGTGTGAGTGCTTTCTCTACAGGGAGAGCTCTTCCCGTGGGGATCTCTGCCCACGAGAGGTTTCCTTTGATCCATGCTAACGTGTTTTGCAGAAATTGAACATGTCAGGCTGAAGAATGCAGGTGAGGTATACTGGCAGTTTCTGAGCCATGAGTTAGCATCAAGCCACACGTGTACTTCTACAGCTACAAGGATCATGCAAGCTAAAAGAACCAAGACAACTTAATAGGAGCCATTCAGAGCCAGCGTGCACTGGCCTTGCTGAGCTTCACTGAATTCCTCCCTTTGTGCAAAGGGATTTTGGCTGTCTTTGCAAACGTGAAATTTGTGTCAGCTCTAATGCTTCTTAAATTTTGCATGACTTCTGACAAACTTCTAAGAAGTGACTTGTTACCATCAGGAAAAAAATAAAACAACACGGTGATGAATTTCAGGCATGGAGGAACTTGTGCCTTGAATCTAGGGAAATCACAAATCCAAAAATATTGAGAATAGGGGGGTTTTTTATAAAGCTAAAAATATCAGAACAGCATTAGTAACATTCCCTCTGTTCAATTTTATGGATAAAGAACACTGCAGGAAAGCAAAATTCACAGTCTTTGCAAATACACCTGGGACAGTCTAGAAGACCTTGTTTGCTGGAAGTATTAAACAGAGGGTTGTGTAAGCAGCTTTGCCTCATACTGTCTTACCTGGAGTCCCAAAATGGACCAAGAACAATACAACTAATCAGAAGGGGAAAGATTCGGTTTCCTCAATATTCTAGTTCTTGCGCAAGCATAGCAGAGGCATCCTTTTCTCTCCTGCCTTGGAAATGTCTCATCTGAACGAATCGGAGCACTGGCTGAATGAGGACATTAGCATCCTCATTCTTTCCTGTGCTAAAGGCAAGACTGTAGAGGGGATTTTAAGTTTTTCTATAACAGCTAGGAGTCTGCTAAGATCTCTTTACCACTTCCTTCACTTCACCAGTTCAGTTCCTTGATATCCAACGATGTTTCTTCTTTTCTGTCCTTTAGTCAAGAACAGTCTTCTGCCAAGACTCCATCCATCTGATCTGAACTTGTAAAGTTTTCCCAGACCAGGTAAAGCCTCCACTTCTGCCATGTTGAGTGTCCAAATATTATGAAAGCTCGCGGCACTAAGTGGCAGTAATGTGTGAATTCCCATAGAATTCAGGCTTTCTCCAGTCAGCCTTTACCTGCTGGACTGGAAAAGGTGCACAAGGAATACTTACTTTGAGTAAATCACATCATCCTCGGCTATTTTCTTCTACGATACTGCAGAAGTTTCCTTTGGATGTTTTTTTCTGTTTGAAATAGGTTTTATGATGATTAATTACATAAGCTGTGATGGGAGCTGCTGCTCAGTGGGAATGAGGAGCCTGAAGTGTGGAGGAAGGCATGAAATGTGTTTAAAAAAACCCCTTAAAACTAGCAAGATACAGTATGTGCCTTTCATAGCCCTGATCATACTGTTAGTATGCTACATTCCTCTCTCGCCACTATTTATCTGTGTCTTATTAAACTATGCATTTGCCACAGCAGAAACTATATCATCTCCTGGTTTTGAAAAAGCATTTAACATATGGAAGAAACTGCAAACATCACCATAAAACATATTTCTTTCCTGTGCTTGGATGATTTATAGTACCCACCAACACAGTTCAAGTATCGAAACGCATGTCTGTATATCTTTATATATGCACTTTGTGTACACACACATTTTTATATATAAAATCTTTTCTCTAATAGTTACAAAAAAATTGTGGGGTGTTGATGATTTATCTAAATCACAAGGTGCCACTTCTCCCTCTTTGGTTAGTTTATGTAGCTAAACATCGCAGTGCATTTTCTGGTTTTGGCAGAGGAGTTTAACATTTGACATTTGCTTTTGGTGAATATTCAGTTATTTAATTTTGTGGTTTGTTTGGGTTTTTGTTTTGTTTTTCTTTTTTTTCTTTTTTTTTTATTAACAGCAGTAAAGCCTGAGCAGTTAAACATTTCTACAATTTGAATAAGAAAAGTCCCTAAAACTCACTTTCAAATTCAAGTGACTATTAATGGATTACTTTTCAATTATTGTTGCAGCTTGTCTGCTGCTGAGAAAGTACTGCACACGGAGGAGATCTGGCTGAGTGGGGGGTCAGTTATGCACCACTCACTAAAATGAGTGGGAGGTGGGAGGCAGAAGATATTAGCCTAGGAAACCTGATTTTTCTAGGCTCTTGCTAGAGACGGTGGGTAGATACAGCTGGAGATTCAAAGCTAGAGCATAACCGTAGGTGCTCAGAGCTGCGCCAGAAAGAACTTTTCTGTCTCCCTACTGAGCACAAGACGACCGTAAGGAGAGGTTTGCTTCGCTGAACTGCAGTTAGCCTTCCCTAACTTTGTGAATCTCCCTTGGCTACAAAGCCAGGAATCCAGGTGCCAGTTTTGCAAATCTCATCAGTGTGAAATACGGGCGGATCCCAGGGCTCGGTTCTGGTCTCCTCTTCTACCTCTCTGGCCAGAAGAACTCCACCAGCAGCTCTCTCCTTGAAACGCACTCCTTACTTCAATACTCAGCCTGCTAAGCTATGATAATAGACTGATGCAGCCCGATTCAATTAAAACACATTTCAAACTGTTCTGCTCTGTTCAGCTGGAACACGAGAACAACACACTTGCACAATGCATAATTCAAAATAATGCATAGGATCTACTTTAAAAAGCATGGGTTTCATTATTCTTTTCTAATTATCCAAGAAACTGCTTCAGATCTGCGTTACCACTAACAGCTCCACAAATCTTAAAAGATGTCACACACTTCATGCCAGGATCTCAAAGAGTGTTATAAATGCTAATGAAACAGGGAGTCTTCAAATCCACTTGCAGGTAAATAGCTATGGCAGGCATGGTCAAAATTCTGCCATTCTTCAACTGCTTGGGCTGAAACATTTCATTTTATGGACTGGCACAAGGCCGGCTTCTTATTTTCTATTTTTAATTTTTTTTTTTTTAATGTTTCAGCAAAACCAGTTTAACTCGCTCCAAGGAGATTTGATGAAGAAAGGCTTTTGCCCATGCGAAATATATTCTTATAACTGAATATGTCCATGTTTTGAGACTATTGTTAAAAATGTATCAGGAAGATGGGCTTTGGTGATAAGGATATGCCATTCTGCGAAAAATCTGCCCAAATTTTGACAAGTTATAAAGTCTGAAAATTTCAACTTGTTCCTGCTTACATTCTTAGAGATTGAAGGCTAAATTTCCCAGAAGCTGATTGCAGTGATGTATATTCAGAACAGTATAGTTAATTTTAACTAAACATGTAAATTACTCAGTGAGGTGGTTTTTTTCTGCTTCTTGTTATCAAATGGTAGCACAGAAGGGGACTGAAAATCACTGAGTGTGTCCCACTGCTCAAAGTAGGCTCAAACTACGTCTAAGTTACTCCTGACAAGTCCTTGAAGACATTCAGTGCTGGCGATGCCATAGACACTCCAGGAAATTTAGTCTAGCATGTAGGGAAACACTGTCTGTACAAAGGTTCATCCTAATATTGAAGATGAATCTCTCTTGTTAAAATTGGAGCCCATTATTTCTTGTCCTCCATCGTGGATGTAGAAAGCAAATTATCACTGTTCTCTTCGGACCAGAATTTCACGGGTTTTTTTAAGACTTTTACTAATTTTTCTGTATCAGATTAGACAGCATTATTTATTTCTTTTTCCTTACAGCTTGTATTTTCCATGTCTCACCATTCTGATTACCTTCCTCTGGACCATCTGCAGCAGCTCCACATTTCTCTTTTGTCCACAAGTGCACACACCGCCCTCGCCGACTCCTCACCGGTGCCGAACAGAGCGCTCTGAGCCTGCACAGGCAGCCCAGCGTGGCGTCCCCCTTTTTTGCACTAGCCCAGCGTTATTGCCTCCTGTTCAATTTGTGGTCTAGGATGCCTGCTAAATATTTTCCCACAGAATTGCTGTGAAGACAGCTCCTTGCTGTCCTGTGTTTCTGCAGTTCCTCGTTCCTGTCTAAATGTAGCTCTTATTCATGTTGAACGCTACCCACATTTTTCAGATCGTATCTGCAATTTATCAAGATCACTGAATTTTAATCGTGGCTGCTAACGTACTTGCAGTCTCTTGCTGCTTGAAATTATCTGCAAATTTAATAATGATTCTCTTTGTGTCATCATCGAGCTCATTAATGAATTTAATGAATACTACCAGACCTAGAGCAATCCTCTGTGGAACTTCATGCAACTCATCCTTACATTTTGACAATGAAATACCTATAACTGCTGTTTGAGTGTGGTCTGCTAATGCCACTCAGCATCGCATTTTCAGTACAAATATTTACATGTTATCTTCTGCAAAGTAGTTGTTTAAAAATAATTCTTTTTTTTTCTTTTTGCTAGGAAATTCTTTTATTAAAATATTAATGGGACTCAGACTTCAAAGGAGATTGAGCAGAGATGAAGGAAATTTCATGTTTCATTCAAATACTTAATTGTGGGAAGTATCTTGGGGTGCGCCTTTATTAGCATTCACAGAAGGTAGTCACTCTCTTAGATACTGCCTGTCTCTCATTGTCCTCCCTTCCAAAAAGGTTTCTCAGATTTTAGCTCAGCAGCTGATGGCAGTAACACACAGGAAAGCATAAATATTGAAACATGGAGAAAGAAAGTCTTTAATACTCCATTGGACCACCTCACTTTGACTAAAATCTTTGTATTTGCAGTGACTTAGAGACCTTATGTTACAATTTTGCTCCTTTGCACCCCATATCATGCAAAGGAATAATATCCTCCATGACAGAACATATTTAGAAAAGGCCCACAGATCAGCTCATGTGGCTATGAGCTATGATCTACCCACACATGCTAAAAAAACAGAGCTCTCTTCACTCTGTTACCATCAGCCGGTCCTCCTCATCCTTTCAGAATACGAAGGGAAGTCTCTCTCCCTAGATGCTCAAGTATTCAGTTTTTGGAATGATCAGAAAAACACAAAAGTATTTCCAGTGTCTCTCCCTCTCGAGCGGGCTAAGTGTTCCTTGCTTCTGCATGTCTGTTACATGGACTTTCCAAACTGAACAGTTCTAAGTAAAATACCAAGAATCAAACGTGGAGCAACCACCTTTGGAGATCTAGCCTCACTAGGAGCTCAGACGTCACCTTGAAATGACAGTCAAGCTTCTGTTCTTTATTAGATCTCATGCTTTTGTTTTGCTTTGTAGCTCTGAAAGCTCTCAATGAAGATGAAACTTTTACCGTCCTGTCCACATCTGCAAGGAGCTGCAACCTCCAGCGACCAGTCCAGCGGGATGCGAGTTCAGTATCTAACAGGTACCTGCTACCAAAATGCTCTCTCCCAGGTCGCAGCCGCACATTCCCCGCACTTCCATCAGATCAATCTAGTGGCCACGTGGCTACAGGACGGGTTGATATGGCTGGCAGATCCGATGGAAAACAAAGGCAACAAATGAAGATGACTCTGCAGCTGGAACAGGGGGGCAAGACTGCCTTTGAAAAAGGCTACTAGTTTTTAGCTCATTTTAGATGCAACGCAAACTGTTACCTCTGCCTTCTCCCTGCATATTTATCTCCTTCCTACCCTCTAGCCTTCATGCATAAGCCCCTGCCCACATGTTTTAGGTTGTCTGGTTTTAATTATTTTCAGCAGTTTTCATTTTTAATCTACAGTTTAAAATCCTATGCTCCATGACAAAACCCAGCCTCACTCTTTCCCTGACTTCCGTGGCAGTGCATCTTTTTAAAAACAGACGACACACTCGTTTGGGCTTTGCTAGACCAGTGTGTATGTTCATCTTCCAGTCAATTTCACAGTAATTTAGATTATCAGAAATTAATTCCAAACAAAGCTAAAAATACTCTGATCATTCTCCAGCTCAGTCTTGAAGGACCGTGTTGTCTGATGGGGATGGTGCACGGACCCAGGCAATAGGACTGCTCTCCTACACAAAGTGACTGATTCACCTTATGACCTCCCCTGGGCAAAAAGTTAGGTCCTCCTCTAAGACAATGTCCCAAGACTTCCTCTATGGTCACCAGGGGACAAGTAATTCACCTATTTTAGATACAGATTTGACGATGGGATGTGTTGCCCTCTGGAGTTGACACCATCTCTTCCTTCTTTTGGGGAGGGCCTGGACAACTGGCTCAGACCAGCTGTTAAAGGGTGGGAGCTGGGGGACAGGAAACTCAGATGCTGGATTTCAGTCAGAAGGGACTTGTTTTGGCAAAGCACTCTGAACTCTCATGGAAGTTTTGGATAAACCATTAGCCTTCAGGACTGTTTCCTAAACCTGAGGAGAAACCAAGCATAGAAAAAAGTGGGCTGCATTTAACTCTTGAGGGCTAATGCTTCTTTTTTGACATTTAATGACCTATCCTGTTACATATTTGTAAAGGAAAGTGGTGAAAACTACAAAGGAAAATGCAAAAAAATCCTAATATTGCAACATGTTTACAGATGCTATGTGGGAGATCTGAAGAAATCCAATTGCAGCCACCATTAAAGTGAGATCATAAGACCAGCAGATCAACAGTTTTCATACACAGAAATGCAAACTACTACACTAGGAAAAAGTAGGACCAGCTTCAACGTTGGCTGTGGAGATAGCAGCCTTAGTCTGTCAGCAATATCAAGCAATTTTTCTCTGTGACCGACCCTGCAGATGAAAATTTTCAGTGCCGGAACACTGCATGGCTAGCTACAACAGCAGGGCCGTCAGGAGAAACTCCTGAAAAGGAAACTGATAACCATAAAGAAAATGTGAGAGAGTAATCAAAACCCCACTTCTTAATCTTCCTGACCCCTTCACTTGCTGCCTTAGACCGTCCTATCATGGTCATGATATAATCCACTGTAGAGAAACATCTCCCTAGTTTTTATGTGATTGTCTTAAAGCTGGTTTTTTCCCCACTGCAGTGATACAACCCTGGATATGCACCAGCATTTTTTAAAAGTTTCCTGTGCAGATATTCAAGGTTTAGCTATTGCAGTTTAAGAAGAAAAGTTTGGCAAAATTTTAACAGACTGCCTTATCAGGGAGTTTCAAATAGCTGGAAATTACCTGGTTTTAATATAGCAGCTAGACCCACCTCCACATTTTTGATGCAAGCCAGATTCAGGCTCTAAGTAGCCTTAGGTAGGGAAAAATACCGGGGGTGGGGGGCTACAGAGGCCATGCGAATGTCCTGTAGTCTTGAGCTGCTCATTGTCTATCTCACAACTTTATTTACACAGAGGATGCTTCTACAGCAACTGCTGAAAAATACCCAGAGCCAGTGAAAAAGAAAGGAGAGTAAAATCCTCTTTTCAGAAGTGTCGTGCCATTTGTTTGTTACCATACAGGTAAATAGGACCCTTTTACAAAAACTCCCTAGTGGACAGCAGGTTTTACTCAGTCTCTTCTTCCTTCAGTGCTTCTGCTTTAATTTTAACGGGTACTACAGAACATATATAGGTAGGCTATCAGCACCTTGCGTTTTGCCCAACCTCATTATTAAGGAGGAAATTGCTATGTCCCCTGTGCAAGAAATGCATTTCCCTACTTAAACCTGTGCTTTCACAGACCTGGGATGTTGCGCGTAGGCTGCTATTTACTGCAATTAACAGTCTCTGGAAATAAACACCGCGACTAATGTTGTGTTCCAACAGGATTCCTATTTCTCATTCTCCCTTTATTTGGGAAGCAAATGCAATGCTGTTTGTGCTAATTTTCCCCTACCTTTTATTTTCAGAAAACAAATAGTTCTGTTCTTAATTAATTCTCTTAATTGAAACTCAGTCTGAAGGGCACCGTTCATTCATTCTCTACTGCCACGATACACCTGCTCTCCTCAGATGTTACTCTGTCCGCACACACCCCCTTCGCTACTCCCCATCACCAAGGGTGAGCTCTGAGCCTCCATACCTGTCTAAAAGCATGGCCCCCATTTCTCTTTGCCTACATGGCGTGTCGGGCCTTCAGACGGACCACAGGAGCATGGCCCAGCCCGGCTCTTGGCTTTCTGTTCATCACAGACGCTAACGAATGTGGGAAAGTTCAGGTAAAAAGAGATCCCTGAACACTGTTGTTGTTTGCTGTCCTTACGCAGTGCCCAGGTTTTCAGCCAGCTCTCACGTTCTCATCCTTGCCATGACTGTGGTACCCAAGTCCCGTAAGTTATTTCTTCCAGAATGGCGACATGGAATTATACATTTCTCTGAAAAGAAATGGGGAGATTTGTGTCAAGTTTACGGGAAAACTGCTCACTCTGCTGATGATGGAGCAACAAAACAGCGTGCGTCTCAAGTCTGGCACCAGAAATGTTTACACATTCATTTTCTTTACCGTCCAGAAGTTATAACAGCATTCCTAAACACAGACTTGGGTCTAGCTTTGCAGAATTCATATTCTGAATTCAGAATACATAGTTCATGTATGAACTATGGCTCATAAACACAGAATTCATAGCTCATCTTCCCCCCACCAAATTACTACCTTCTGTCTGCAACGCTGAGCTGTACAGAACAATCCTCATTATTCCTGCTTTCATCAGTTTCCTCAGGACTCAGTGAACAAAAAATAATACTGGGATGCATAAGGGAGGACAAAATGGAGCATTAGAAGCTCTCATTAAACATTTATATTATCGGACACGGACTGACCGGGAGTAGGGACTGTTATGACAGGCATTTTTTAACAAAGGTAAACAATTCTCGCTCCGCATTGCTTACGGCCGGTGTCCTAAGGCAGGCTCTCCCGGGCACACAAGCCCACGCGTACCCGGCACAGCTGCCTTGTCTGCCCCAAGCAGGGTAGATGGATACCTCACCCAGCTCTTTGGACAAACGTGGTAACTCTTTCTCCGCAGTCTTTGGTGGTCTGGCTACCCAGCCACAAACAGTACAGCGTGGGCACGTCCAGAATGTACACAGATAAATCTAAACCTCTTGTCTTTCCAGAGTATGAACTAACCCCTTACAGCATATACCCCTTTTCAGGACAGAAGCAAGTCAGTATATCCTCTCGTACCACCAGCCCTTCCTCTCCCCTTGCTTTCGACAGAAAAATATCTGGATTGTAATCTGAGATGACAAGTTGTTACAAATGAGGGTTATAAGGGAATTCAGCCAAAGAAAATCTCAAAGACTACTTTCCTGTAATAAGAACGGAAAAAGAAAGGGTAGCAAAATCCTCACATGACCCTTTTCTCATCTTCTTCCTTCCCCTCTACTGGAAAAGTGCTTTTATCTGTCCAGAAATGGGGGTGGAGAGAGGACTCCAAGCCCCATGGTGCAGGAGGGCTCTTTCTGAACCATGGTGAATTTTATACTCTGTAGCACAGAGTACAACTACAGAGTAAAAAGTACCTGAAATTCTGTAAAATATGGACATGGAGTTTGGGCATTCAGTTTTGGTTAAATTCAGAGATGTTTCTTGTCCAAGTCCTTTCTCTGGCAGAGATGGAGAGCCTCAGCTCTCATCCGTTACCAAAAGACAACTGCTGGGTTGTACTGGTTTTTGAAGGCTATCTGGGCTTTGGACTCTGAGGGGACAGTCACTAGGACATCTCAAGTTGATAAAATGCTAGAGATGAAGATCCTCTCCTGGGGGGCGGCAGCCTCTCAGCCTCTGTGGAAAGGTGAGTACAACCACAGGCAGCATCTGCCAAGCTGAGCCTCCTCTCCTGTCTCTGTTTGCAGAGAGCTGCTTACTGAAGCACACCCTAAAGCAAGAAATTAATAATTAGAAAAACCCCAAACCTCCTGTGTGTTGTCACAGCTAAGTTGGAATCGGGACCTGAAGCCTCCCAAACTCTTGACATCCTGTGAATAACAGGAGAAGGGAAAAAAAAAATCTTTCGGCAGTCTTCATATCACCCAACACACTGTTTAATAACACTTTCCAAGGCTTTCAAGGAGGATGGATCTTGATACAACCTTGCTTGTCACAGCATCGTTTGTTGTCATGCAGTTACTTAACTGCCCCAAGGAAAGCAACTGGGATTGTGTAAGTGATTGCTGGTCTTGAATTCCACAAACCTCCTGAAGAACATCTCACAGCAAGGATTTCCGTAGGTTACTTCTGAAATGGATAAAACTACTCCCTTCTCTCTTTTTTCTTTTTTTCATTTGTCGTCTTCCCTTTTCCTTCCGCACTCCCCTGTTACTGCACTCAGGAAGCTTGCACAGGACCTGCGTGTACTTTCCCTGTATTACTTAGCATTGTGCAAACCATATACACTGCGACTCATCTCAGTAAAATATGCAGGCTTCACCTTCTCCATCTGTTCTCGTATGGAAATCTTGCCATTCTTCAAATTATTTTATTACTTGCTTTGAGGCCGTTCTGTGTTTCATGGATTTTTTTCTGATGGGTAGCCAGAACCGAGGGCTGCATCCTGGGAGAAGATGAAGTATTTTTCCAGAGGCAGCTATATTTGCTATTCTTTGCTCTCCCAGGAACAGTGGCTGTATATTTTCTGTTAGTTCATATTCTAAAACTCTTTCAGAATATTATTTTTCTCTCTGGTTCCCAACTCCTGGCTTCCCAGCCCCTGGGAGCAGCTAACACGGGGCCACAAGGAAAAGGGACTTCAGAGCCCGGAGCAGCAGTGTCACATCAACTCCTCGCTGTGCTGCGACTCCTCCAGTGATGCCACAGCCCCGGGACATCGGCCAAAACAGCACTTACCTTGCAGAGACTGGCAAACCCCACACATTTCCTGACCTAATGGGGAGCATCAGCAGCTCCACCTGCCAAAATGCACCGTGCATCTTTGTGGCCGGTGTACGAGCTTGCGTCCACTACAGAAACCGAATCTCCGCAGCCTGAATACTGCAAACAAGCATGAGGCCCTTCCTGTCTAAAGAGAAGGCTTTTAAATTATTGTTAATTGCAGAAATACACTGGTGGTCTCCCCATTAACCATTTTGGGGATGGGGGAATGCAACCACTCCCAGAAAAGCTGCTAATTCCCTGTTTTTTTATCTCAACAGGAAAAGAAGATTTCTATCCTTGACACGACTAGGTGAGTATTCTGGCTTCTCATGTCACAGAAAGACGTGTCTTAGGATAAAACTTCAGCGTCCCGTCCTGTGCCAGACTTGTGGGGAAACACATTTTTAAAAGAACTTTTCACACTTTCCTTCCATAACGGGTGGGAATGTTTCTTTAGTACTTCAGTGACTAGGAAGAAGAATCCCTCTTTTCCTCTCAAGGTCCCCCCAGTCACCTCCAAAAAGGGTAAATATAAAACCATCAGCAATAATGGTCCATTTTCTAACATGCTTTATTACTTACAGGGACAGACCCAGTTATCTTTCCTTTGGATTTATTTGGAGATTAATTAAACATAACCTGGATTAGATGTTACATCTCTGAGCATCTTTCTTGTCACTCTGCTAGAGGAGCTAATAATTGGAATACATATGTATTACTTTTCTGCTCATTTTTTGACAGCTTATCATAAAATAGGGAGAGTAGTAGGACCTAAAAGACTGGACGATCTTTTCCCAAGGTTCAGGTTTCTTACAGGGGCTTGCAAAAGCTGTTTCACCGTACTCCCATCCAGCAGGCAGGCTAGGAATCTGCCATCACTCTTACTCTTGCTGTAGACTCAGCACCGCTTTGACATTTTGCGAAACTTTGAGCCGAAAGAAACTAAAATTGCTTTTTTGCTTGCAAAAGGAGATGTATCAATAGTACGTTGTCATAGTAAACTAAGGATGAGAAATGGCTGTATTCTTATCTTGCAGACATCATTCGTCCTGAATATATTTCCATCTTGAAGTGCAAGAATGCACTTTAAAACACAGAGCAAGAGAAAAAAATGTAAGCAACCAGCAGTGCCATAAAATAACCTGATTAAAAAATAAGCATCTTAACACAGCTTCAGACAAAGCAGAAATCAGCCCCACGGCCCAAAGAAATGCAGCAGCTGAGAGGCAACTGTGGCACTCAGCTGAAACGGCGTGTGACAGCTGGGCAAGGAAATACAAGCTGATGACTGTCCCGATATGCACCACCTTGCCCAAATGAAAGGTTCATTAACCCCAGTAGGCAACAACTGCAGCTTTTTAATTTACTCAAAACACATGCATCGGAGCAGTGACTCGAGGACTCGGTTTGTTTGGTTTTCACTCAGCTGTCAAGGGACACGCAAGTACAGGCAATTGTTATGGTTGGTAACTACTAATTTTGATTTGTGCAAAGACATAAAAATCTGTGCTCTAGGGAAATGTCAGAGCTGCAGGGTCTCATCCTGCTCACAGCACCTCAGCACTGTGAAACCAGGCACTTCCCAGGCACAGCAGGTACACCTAGTGCAACACTTCTCCAAACCCAATCTCTGCAGCCTCCGATGCAGATACACGTAGGTACACGTCCTGTCCGCTGTGTTGTCCTATTTAGGGACTGCGCCAGTCATGATGCAAGCACTCAGTAAATACTTAGTAACAGTAAGAAAACTGCTCTATCAGGTAAAATATTGAACCACAATATTGGAGATAACTTCTCTCCAAAACTTGAAATGTAGAGGAAAAAAGAAGTAGCTAAGTGTCACTGACCAAAGTCCCTGTAGCCAGGTGACAGAGCTTGGTAAGGAATGTGGCAGGCAACTTTTTAAATGTCAACCTTAGGCAAGGTGGGCTTGGTGGCAAATGGCACTGTGTGGAGGGGGAAACACCAGGGTCACCAATGGTTTTGGCCATCCCCGTTAAAAGCAGAACTGATAATTTAGACAGTCTTGTATTTCCTTCTAACTTGGTTTTAATAGCTGAAGCCCTTCAGAACGTAATTTATGTTTATATATCCACTTACGAGAGCAAGTTTCTCAGAAAGACCATTAACTTGATTTTTGCAACAAACTGTAACCAGTTATGAACCCAAGATTCACAGCTATTAGATTCACCTAGAAATTCAGAAGTTGCCAATACATGAATTGTAATTTAATAATGAAAGATGGGCAAATTAATTCAGATAGAGTAAGAAATTACCCAATTCTTTGCTGAAGTATCCAAAATAACACAATTAGAAGTAGCGACATCTGAGTCAATCTCTTCTTTAGGTAGTTTTCACCCCATTCAGTCTGACTGGGTATATCCACTTTATCACACAGAAAAATCCTCATGACTCCACGGTGCAGATGGATCGTGCTTTTAACTGTACACTGCACACTTTAGACTTCACAGATGGCGCAACGCACGACAGTTCTGGCTCTGTGTTTGGGGATCTTGTTATGTCCAGGAATCCAAATTACTAATAGTAACATTTCAAGCACTGGATCACAGAAAACATATAGGAAAAAAAATCAATAGATCTTGGAGTGTCTGTCCTAATAAGAGATGGAAATGTGCAAGGAAGAGTGCACACAGAGCTGTCTTCTGTTTTTTTTCTTAAACTGAAGTCACTATGCACACTGTGTGATGTCAGAAAATGCTCTACCTCTGCTAATATTTGTTTCTCTGCTAAGATTTCCTGGTAACATATGACAATACCAACATTGCAAGCCAGATCCTGTTTCGATATTCTGGCTTTGCCATGAGTCGATCTATGCCTGCTTCCCGTTTCGGATCATGCTGAGTGTTTTCACTGCCTTCAGATAGAAGTTACATGCTCTAAGTTGTGTTTTTAAGGTATATAACTGACTGGTCAGTGCTTATTGGAGAGGGTTGTGTTTGCTTTCCAAGGTGCCACCTTTGCTTTCCCCCGTAGTATAGTTTGACAGTTCAGTATTGTAGTTTCCAGTGGTTTGCACTCTGGTGAACGTCAGGAGGTCTGGGTGATTTCAAGTTTTCTCTTCTTCGTAACAAAGAACAGAGGCTTCTCCACAAGGTGCAGGACATGGATGTACGGGGACTGATTTGGACAGTTACAACAGATTTTTAGGTACGTTTTGTGCCATGAACCTGACTCAGTTTCCTTACATGTTCTTCTTTAGGTTTCCTTCTGGATTTCATTTCCCCAGGTCACTCACAATAGCCACTTGAATGCAAATCATGAATAAGGTGCTTGATGGCTATAGAATAAGCGTATCCATTCCAAAAATCCGTCTGTCTCACCATACTGGATATCCAAAGGTCAGCTGGAGTAGTGGTGGCACCAAATGGGGCCAGTATAATGATATACTAATTCTTTACACTGCAATAAAAAGCCAAACTCTTTTCCCTACAGAAACCAGGCCAGAGAGTGGGAGGTGGGGGCTTGGAGAGAGAAAGAGAGTGGGAGCGAGATTAAACAGCCTCTGGTATTCAATGCCGGTGGATGACAGCTTCAAAAATATTTCTAGGGATATACTTGGCAGGCACTTGCCTGCGATTTCCTTCCAGATACATATAAACAGCAAAAGCACACAAACAGCCTCTTATTAAGAGAGATGTAATTATCTTAATGTTCGTACACGTACAAAGACAGTTTACAAGCTGGCTAAGGCACTCCCATCACTGCCCCCTTTCTCCTCTCTCCACCCCAGGGCAACCTGCCCTTCCAGCAGCTGGTACTCACCAAGCAGAAAGGCAAGACTTGAAGCCAGGCTCTCTGGCACGACAAACTGAAGTGTTTTGTGTTCCCCTGGTCCTTTCACAGCACCTGCCATCCCAAGGTTTCAGACAGGGTCCTGGAGTCCTGGGAGATTTAGAGCATGAGCTCCCAATGCTTTTTAAAGAGGTGCGAGTGCCTCTGTACTCCAAGATCCTCTAAAATCCTACAGTTACAGACCCACAAAGAAATATAAATCAAGTGACAATTTCCTCCAGTGTGCGGAGACAGTTTGTCTCTGGATTTGAAATCTAATTCCTCAGGAGAAAAATACTAGGTTATAAAGAAGAGCATAGATACATGAATGGAAGATTGGGAAGTGGGAAAAGAAAATTACAAGTGGGAAGGATGGAAAGAACACAAACAGGGAGACAAGGAGGGGAAGGGAAGGTATCACAAGGAGGAGAATAGGAATAAAAGCTGGAAAGAACTCTTTCACTGTCTTTCTGTTGCTTTCTGCTTGGCTCCTATACCTTTGTCTCCTTAGTTTTGTTTTATTTTTTCTTTGCCTGAAAAATCAATAAAGCATTTATAGGCATTTGAGGGAGAAGGAATGGAGAGGTCTGAGGCAGAATAGGTGCAACTGACTTCTGCCAGCTCTGTGCTCCCGTGCTGGCTATGCAGGAGCTGTGCGCGGCCACCCTCTTCTCCTCATCTGTGCTGGGCACCTCAGGATGCTGGGGGGAGCAAAAGGGAGGTGGGGGTAAGGGGAGGGAAGAAGGAGTAGCAAAGGAAGGGGAGAGAGAGGTGCACAGGGCTTTGGAAGGAGGTCCTGGCATGGGGGAAGGCAGTCAAGCACAGAGGAAGAGGCTCTTTGGCCTGGCCATGCTGCAGTGGCTCCAGGCTGGCTGAGGAAGCTCTTCAGCACTGCACGGCAGACCTTCCGTGCTGGCTGAGCTGCTGCTGCTGGTTCCAGCCAGCAACTTTATCCGGGGATAAAGAACAAAGGCAGGAGAGGAGGGGAAGGCAGGAAGGCAGGAAGACAGGAAAGCAGGAAGCAGGGAGCTGCCTCCTGCCACCTTCTAACATCAAATGGCCACAGGCCTTCAGCCTGGGAACCCTTTGAAGTGTGACTGATCCTCATAAGCTACTAAAGTGGGCAAAATCTTTTTATTTAAAACAAAAAAAAGTTACATCAAACTAATGTCACCATTGGGAATGCAAAGCCATAATCCCTGAGTGGAGGCCAAGCCCTGCCGAATCCAGCAGGTTCCAGCTCTACAGAAGGGGCGGGAAGGAGGACAGCGATGCCCTTCAAGACTTTTCTCCTGGTCCCAAGGATTTGCCATGTGTCGCAAGCCTTGCCAGTCATTTGAAATGTAGGCAGCTCTGGATCACCTCTAAAGCAGTGCACATAAACCAGCAACGGTCATAAAAACAAGACTCAGCCCCACTGCTGCTCTTAAACTCTTTGGGTACACACATGTTTCAGCAGGGCAGGGATTTCAGGTAGGACTGATAGGTGTGCATCACCAGTCTGGACACCGATTTAATTTTTTTAATTGACCTGATGTACTACTGCCACACAAATACCATATACTTGTAAACAGGCTGAACTCAATCATAAGCTTAACAAAATACAAATGACTTTCATACAGGGAACCCTCGGATATATGCACAAAAAGTACCATTGCAATTAAAATGTGAGATAGTAACTCAGAAAGTAGACTGATAAGTAATTCGTTCACTGAATTAACTAACCTCCTAGCTACATGAATGAATGGTAATTATAGGTATCATGAAACAGAGTCACACAGTGTAACTGCGCTGTAATTATATTTGCTGTATGAAAGTGTGGCTCTGGTATTACAATGAGAAATGAGATGAAAAGCAGAAGAAAAATCCCAGCTCAGGATCCAAGCGGGCGGAACCAAGCCACAATGATATCTATGCAGCTGCTTTTACTGCCTTACCATCTCCCTGCCAGAGGTATATTCCACATATCTCTGCAGTGACGGTGCTGGTGCGTATATCAGTACCAGGATTACAGGCACATTACTCTGGCTTATTATCATCCCTGGAATCGCTACTCTGTGCCATTACCAGTGACAGGCAAACTCCATAACAGGAGTAAACTATCGGCTGCACAAATTCTATATTTTCCCTGCAGTGTATTTGGCTCTTGCAGGCTTAATGTTAAATGCACATATACTGGTCTGGTGCCAATACACTCTCCCCGCTCCTGGTCCTTTCTGCCTAAAACTAAAGAACTGGAAGGAGGGGAGATTGTTTTTGTTGGGTTTATGGTTGTTGGGTTTTTATATATTGCTTTTGCAGTGGCAAAGCTTGCTGATTAGCTCTGTGACCTTTCCAGTGCCCAGTCAGCTCAGAAGAGGCGTGGGAAACACTCTAGTACACACCAAGAAAAAGGGAAAGAGAGCTGGGAGGAAAGAAAGCATGGGAAAATAGTCCCCAAAGAAAAGAGACAGGATGGGAGAAGGAAATGAAGAGAAACTGGTCAGAAGAGCAACAAGTACATCACAACAGGACTTACATATGCCCCCTCCAAAACCCACACATTTCCAGTCACAGACATGGCATGCTTTGTCTTTATTCCCAAACCTGGAAGAAAGAAAACCTGGTTGAACTTGTGTAACACTGCCATCCAGTGCTACCAGCGTGCCCCAGGCTGCAGCCCAACCTCTGCGCCCTGACCCGTCCCATCCCAGAGCAAGGCCACTATCCCACCATCCTTAGGACAATCTCCCAAGCTGTATTCAAGTCCTGGCAGGGCTCTAGCCTACAGGGTGTGGGGAGGATTGGAGGGTGCAGCTGTCCTCGCTCACTGCAATGCCTGGAGCATTGCAGATCACATCATCTCAAAAGGTAAACCCATCCACATATTTTCTCCCCTGTTCTCCATTTTTTTAACAGCTCTAGAAGGAAGGTTCCTTATTTGCTAAATACAATGACAACTAGTTGCTCTTGGGCTTGAGAACTGATGTGGTAACTGGTGTCCTCCTTCCTGGGAGACATTGTTGTTCAGCCCACAAGCGAGATGGAATCACAGACCAGTCATGAGGATGCTGGTTGGGTTTTGCTCTAATGGTCACCATTGTTAAATTTGGTGAGAGGCAAATTACCTATGTTTTTAAAAAATGAAAAGTTTCATCTCCTTTAAGGAGCCAGAAGGGATATTCTTAGACATTTTTCAGTCTTGCCCTGATTTTTTTTCTTTGAACTAGCTAAAACCATTAGAGTAATATTTTGAGACCCTTTTCAAGACTTCTCTCATAATAAATACAATAGGTTGATTAATACAATACCAAATAGCTTACATGCAAAAGCCTCAACATACGCAAAAGACAGTGTTTGTCCTTCTCTTGCTTCAAAGCAGAGCTTTTCTTTTTTGTGATGTGAGTTCAGAGCTGTGTGCAAGCCTCTCCCAGGCCAGCTCACTCCCTTTTGTAGAGGAACAATTTTCTTCTCGATCCATTTATCAGCCTTCATCAGAGAGATGTCTGGAACTTTTTCACTACTAACTAAATTGATAAATTTGCTACTGAATAATTACAAAAATAGCTTCCTTCAACTGAACAGCAGCAGAATGGACTGCAATGAATCACAGAAATAGATTTGTTGACTCTTGAACATGCTTCAGCAAGAAAAGTGCAGCTGAATTTGATAAAACACAGCCATTTTCTCTGCTGACTTGCATAGTCAGGAGAAACTCTGCTTTTCAAATCAGGTGAATTTGAAAGGAAATCTTTGATGTAACACATAGAATAATGTCCTGCATAGCTGAGGAAGTATAAACAAACAAATGCTTCTTCTTTACTTTACTGTAGCTATATTTAGTTAATATTGAATGGATGATTTGAAAATTTAATGTAAGGATTGATAGTGGGGATTGTATTTTTATTCTTGATCTGCAGAGATACATCATTATTAATTAAAGCAGATACTGTACCTGCTGAAGCCAAGTAGGTAGTACATAGTATTTTCCGTTTCTTTATGCTTAAGGTTTTTCAATCATATTTCTGGAATATGCAGAGTAATAACACTGTTTCTGAAAAAGCAATAGAATCTAACTACCTATTGATGCAGATGGAAAGATACAACAATTACTATTTTTACCTAGGAACGCTAACCCTGAAGGTTTGGTTTTGATTGCATGCTGTTTCTGGGCATTAGTTTTGGCTTACTCCAAGGAAAAGTGTTAAACTCCAGAAATCTTTCAGGAGAAAGATTTCAATCAAAAGGTATAAGGAGAGTATCTATGTTCAGTTTTCAGTCTCCCCTCAGCCTCCAGGCTTTTCCTGATCTATTTATGTTGCTTCCACCTGCTCTGATAATCTTCAGCCATTATTTCCCATTTCTGATAATTAGAGGCCCCTCTTTTGGTGTTCGATAGCAAGGGAGCACAGCACTGAGCATTGCCTGTGATGTCCTTCCAGCACCAACCTCATCTTGGACGCATGGACTACACTCTCTGTGCTTCACCAACCCCCGCCACTTTCAGATGGGGATAATAAGTGCCAGAATCAAAAGGCTGTTATGAGGATTATGTGCACTCCATTAGGAAAAAAAAAATGTTTTTCAAATGCAGTTCATTACTAGCAACATGCCAGAGGGTCATTGTCCTAGTTTTTCTAGTTTCCAACTTGGAAGAGCATCTCCATTTGGGCACGGTGACCTCTGACACTTCGTAACTACAAAAAAAGCAACATGGAAGAACTGTGGATCTTTAATACAAATGTGTATGGTGCGCCAAGTGCTGTAAAGACAAGGTGAAAATCCTCACTCACACAGAGCTCACCTTTAAGGACTGAAATGGAAACTGTGTGCGCATTTGTACAGAAGAGGGTTGCTGGTCCCTGTTAGTATCAGCATATTACGGCACTGCTGTCAGTGTGGGCAGTGAAACCTGCTGGCTCGGTTTCCACCATCGTTGGCTTCCTTATCCCTGCTGGCAAACACGATGGAGAAATATTTTGTCTTAAACATCAATGTGCGTCCTTCTGGTTTTAAGTTCCCAACATCAGTGCCTAGGCAGGACCTGATTAACAGAAGCAGCGCCTCTCCAAAAATCTGGTGTGTGAAACAGCTCAGCTGGGCAACAAGTGGTCCCAAAGACTGACTTTAGATGAAGGTCAAGTCCGGGCACTTGCCCAGGGCAACATACGTGCATGAGGGAGAGATCCTCAAGGCTCACAGCAGCCAAAGGGCACCGGTCCAATGGCAGGACCACTTCCCAGGCAGCAGGACACCAAGACCAAACAAGCTCCCCTTGACCTCTCTGGCTGCTCATCCTGCTCTGCCTGTCTTTGCATCTCTGTGGACAAATCAGGTGGATACATTATTCCTCTACCACAGCAAAGCCAAATCTTGTCCAAATCAACAAGACACCTTGAGCCAGCCCTAATCATGGGTATGTCTAATGAGAGCTAACAAATATTTTACCTGCTTTACCCCTTCTAAAATCTAAATTGTGGACCTCAGGCAACTGGGGGTCCTCCAAATGCATCATAAAAATGAGTCTTTCACATACACATTCTTTGCCATCCTCCAAAGACCGTTAGTTGCTCTTTCCGCCACTCTCTGTTCCCAGTATAGCACTATATTCCACAGTTTTCTCCTGCAGGAATCCAGACTTTCACACTCCATCTTTATATTAGCCCTCAAAGTCTTTTGGTGCCAGAAATGCTCCCAGTTCAATAACGCAATTACATTGAAAAACACAGGAATAAAGGAAAGCAACTCAGTTTCTGTGAGGCGGAATCAATTTGCAGCAGATTTATGTATTGCAACTCCATGTAGTGCTTACCTTGTATCCAGACCCAGAGTCAGAGGGTCACGATGGGAAGTCCTGTTCGTTTCCACCAGTCAGTTCTCTGAGGTCCAGGGGCGGAATGTCACCCACAGTGCATCTTGGAGGACTTTGTCACATGCATTTCTAAATTAAACAGTCTTCAGCTATTGAACAAGAACTCTGACAGACAGAAGAGCACTGAGGGGAATTTTAGGTTTCACTTTGCTCAGACAATTAATATAGTGTAATGCTGGCTCCCCATTGCCTCCCAGCCTCCATAGTTATGCAGGCTAAATCTACAGAGAGATTTTTCCTTCATTCAAAATGCAAATCCTCAGAGCCCTCTTTTCAGCTGTTGCCTAACTTTGGAGCTGGCTGAATCCCCGTGACACCTAAGATCCCATCACTAAAGCTCTCCGGTTGCTTAAATTTCTGCCTCTGGGCCTGCCCAAATATACTCAAGTCCTGACAGCACTGAATAACTCTATATTTCAGTCCTATGGGGATTCACGGATAAGGTGTTCCTCTTCTAGCAGCTGTATCTGCTAACTGGGATCCCATAGGAATTTCGACAACCCAGAGCTAGCACAGACCATAGCTGCAGGAAGGGGACACTGGGGTGGTATAAACTGCCACTGCTATAATAAGGAAGATGAGGGGAGAAAGAAGGGCAAAGTATTTCCAAAGGGCTGGTTGTGGTGTGTTTCTGTCATTCCTGGATGTACCAGCAAATCCCTAGTCTAAATCTTGCAGAAGGAGGATTTCACTTACCCAGTAAATATTACGGATAACATCTGGGCCAGCCTCCTAGACAAATGATACCTTGGATAAGCAGCAAGAATGAAGGGAGGTGCCTCCATAATTCAAAATTAAACATGTGGCTCCTGCTCCTCTCTTGGCATTTGCTGCTGACCATCTCAGAGAGTCCCTGACTCTGCATGGCAGCTTTTGTAGCCCTAATTAGGACCCTAAATATCTACTTAGCGAGGCTGTTCATTTCACTGGGCATCAGGACACCTAAGAACCAAGCACTGAAATGCTAAAATCAAATTCTTTGCGTGATTTGGCCTCTACTTTGCAAGTGAGCTTTGCCTGGGAATCCCATTTTTCCCCTCAGATGATAAAAAGCTTGCAAAACAGCAAATTAGCCCTCTGGATTTAATTATGCATATGCAGTATTAATGGGAGTAATTGTACTATCTATCTCGGTCACATTGCACAGTGTACTTACTTGAAACCAAGCTGAAGAAATACCACTGGCAGCTACAGGAAGACAGACCAGATAAGAGGACACTATGTGCAATGAGGCTATAAGATTGTCATGTCACCTGATCTGGTAATTAGCGGCCACGAGTCTCACTGTGCAGATGATTATCTCCATCACTCCCTTCTGATGAAGGGTTACTATCAGATTGTCATCCCTCTGCAAGACCTCTTATATGAAAGCTGCAGGAAGAAGTTTATTTCCTTGCTGTATATTCACTAAGAGCCTCAAATTACCTGCTGCTTCCCTGGAGCTGCCTACAGAACAGGGGCATGCACTGGGTATCCATGGTCTTAAGCTGAACCAACCCAGAGCTCACGTCTGCACTGCTAGTCCTGCGCTGCTGTGCAAAAGGGAAAAACAAATAGGCAGGGAAAAATTCCTCCTCTTCCACCAAGAAGTCCCAGGACATAGCCCTCATGCTGCACTAAGCCCAGCAACACGTTACTCAGAGCAATACAGGCTCCCAGCCATCTGTTCACTCAACAGATGATTCAAGTTGAACTGAACGTGCGAGGCAAACCAGAAGCTTTCCCCATGGGCACTGTGTAGTGTTACAAAGTACTGGACATAGTCTGTGCATGTGACTAGCACAGGCTTAGAAAGGGAAGCTCGGTTTAGTCCAAATTTGTGGAGAAACATCTTTTTTTTCCCTTTCCAGGTGCAAACACCTGCACTCTCTGTTGAATACAGTTTTGCCCATTTTGCTGTCAAACCCTCATGGATCCTCTGTGGTCTCTGTCAGAACAGTCGGCATTGCCGCCCTGTTTCAAAATAGTCACTTACCTCCCACGTCCTTCTCCTTTCTGAAGGCCTGCAGGTGTCTTCATCATCTTTGACACCACACCAGGTTTTAATTCCTTGATCCCAGCAGTAGCTTTGGAGGTCTCCAAATGCACCAGTGTCCTCCAAGCTCACCCTCCTCCTGTCTGATTTTATAATTAGTAACTTAGAAAATAGCAAATAATGGAAATTTGGCACAGTTATCCTGTCATTTGCCTTCATCAGATACAGTCAAGTTTAAAGATCCATAACAAATTACTGAAGAAACGTGTTTTCAGATGACACAAAAATATCATACTCAGAGAGGGATGTGCAATGGCACTCAGGAATGAAAGAAGTACACTTTACACTCCTGAAATGATAATGCTACTGTCAACTTGAGGTTTTATTTAAAATAAGTGAAATAGCAACATTTCAAGAGTTGAATTTCATGCAGTATTGACAACACGGAAGAGAAATTCTTGGGCAGGTCATAACCCTCTGTGCCAACATGATCAAAATTAGCCGTTTGCTGGCAAAAGGCAAGTGCGGTTTTGGAGTCCATACATGTAAGCATGTACGGTGGTCTGGAAGAAACACCAAGCCTTTTGGTAAAAATGGCGTCGTCTGTCACAAAGTGTAGGTAGGTCTCACAAGGTGAGGTGCTGATGGTAAGGATCGACTGATCTATGGAGCTAAAAGCATATGGGGGGAAATCTTAGCAATTCTAAGGATAGGAAGCAGATCACATGCTTCAGCTGTGGGGTGTGTTGTGTACAGGTGACAGGGTAATAAAATGACTTGACGGAAGCTATTTAATGCAAAAAGGTTTTACTGTCTGATTCTCCATCATCTTTCGTGTTATGCTGACATTTGTCTTGGCAAAGAGAGCTCAAAATGAGTGTGTAACATGACCTCCATCTCCAGTGAGTGGGAAACTCTGAATAGGTATGTATGTGCTTAAAACCTTTTTTTTCATAAGCAAATACAAAGATTACATGACAAAGAAGAGTCAAGGCATTTGTGTATGGAGTTTGAGTGAGTGACACCAACCCAAGAACAAAAAAAGATCAAAGTGCCACTCTACATAGACACATGCTAACTGGGAAAAACATGTCACGTTTATACCCAGCAAATCTTCTACAGCTGTGTATTTCAAGTAAAATGACATGCTACTGGATAAAACATGCTCCTGTCACTTTTTCCTTCTATCTGTCCTGTAAAACTAGGACAGCCGTAAGATGATTTATCTGCATCATTAACCCAAACATTTTTGGCCAAGACACTTGAACTAACAGAGGGGATTTTTGAAGACTACAAAATCTGTTTTCCATTTACCTAAAACACATCCCTACAGTCATAAGTGTGGAATGAGATAACACCATTCAGCCAACTGACTGATCATGCAGAGTCTGGCATTTCTTTTTAGGCATTAAAGCAGAGACAAAAAAAAGCATATACAACCCAAGATCTAAATAACGGAAGGGACTTTCAGTACAGTTAATTAAAGCATTGAGGTCGTTATCTGCCAGTGTCCACCCATCACAATAGGAAATACTGTCCTTCTTTCAAAGGTCCCAAATTATACAGAACAAAAATGCATTCTTTCCTCCTCCTTCCCTCTCCCCCCTTCAACCCTTCACTGCAAAGATTTGTTTTTCTTCTAAGAAAAACATCATCTATTTCACCATCCACTTTTAAATATTTATTGGTGAATTTAGTATTCTTTACTGTTCCAGCTTCCCCCATCATTTTACCAGAGAACATTAATCCTGAGTGGTGAAGAGTAGAAAAATAATGTGGGGGTTTTGGTGGGGGTTTTGGTGGTTTTTTTTTTTACCCTTGCTCAAATCAGTGTGATATAAACAGCATCTGTAGCCAGTGAAGCCTGTGGTGGTTCATCAACACAAGGAGCAAGTACAGCCAGGACTTACTGGCCTGTGGGAGTTACAGCTGAAATAGAGGTAAGCTTCTGCTGCCGCCCTCGGCAGACCTTGAAGAGCGCAAATATACATATATGCATATGTATACGTGTGTCACACGCATATATACGTATGTATGCACACGCAGAGTAAAAGAAGAGGAAGGAGACAGGAGAAGTTGTAAAGTGATGGCTCTTCCTTCAGAGAATTATCTGAATAGCAAAACCACCATGGGTGAGCTCCATAAAGCTGAAGGCAGCTGGCCAGGGGGGACAAAGCTGGTGGGGTCCATTCTGAAGCAAGTTTGCTGCAGACATGAGAAGCCACTATCTGAGCGCGAGGCAACACGTAGGATAAAATAGCAGGGCAGAGATGGGCAGAGCAGGCACATGCTGCCCTCAAACTGGTTCCCCCTGCTGAACTCACTCCTGACATTTAAGAACTGCCACCGCTATTGCCACTGCTGGAAAGAGGGCAGAGCCTGCTGCCAGGGAGCTGGGGGGAGGTAACTGTCCTTTGGGACTGCAGGGCTAAGCAGCGTATGGAGGGGAAAAAAGGTCCAGCCATCCTTTTCCAGTTCAGGGAACACTTGTGAGCTCTCCTAAGAGGTGACCTAAAGAAAATTTATTCTGCATTACACTTTTATTAAGCATTACTGTCCTAATTAAAATGATTCACAGTCCCTTTTTAGTTTTGTTTCTGTGTTATCCCAGCTGGTGGTGGCAAATGGGATGAAGGAGGGATTTTAATGCCCCTTTTTATGTCTGACAAGAGACAGCTTATCTGCTCTAGCCTATCCCAAAGGTCCTGTCCAGCTTTCAGTTCTGCTGCCACCACTGGCACATCAAACGCCTTCAGCTTTTAGGGCCAGATTTCCTTTGCAGGTTGGAAAAGATGATGAAGGACAAAGGGAACTTTTTTCCTCTCTGCCACGTGCTGGCAGGCAGCTCCAGCCTGCCAGCACTGAGTTGCTGCTGCACAGTCAGCCCCAGTGCTGGCATCACTCCCTGAGGCGCTGCCAAAAAGGACTGTGGTGGCCCAGCTGTCCTGCAGCGAAAGGGTGGCCCCATGGCGATGCTGCACCAGACAGTCCTGCCACCCGCACCCTCTGCCCCCAGGGCATAGTCATTTTCTTTGCAGCTAGAGTCTAGCCAAACAGTGCAGGTAGGTAGCAAATACTAAATCACCCTAATTAAACAATATCAGACTTTGGAAACTACGTGCCTGATGCTAACATGACACCTGAGGATGGAGAATTTCAGGTTTTCTTCTAGGTGGAACCGAAATTCAAGACCTGGATCTTGACCCCCAAGGGAGACCACACCTCCTTGTATAGGCAACCTACATCATTACCACAGTGACAAAACACGATGGCATAATAGGTTTTATTAGCTAGTTCAAAGCTCCGTATTTTTGCCTCAGATTGCTGAAGTGCTCTTTCAACACTTTACTGAACTATTGAGAGGCTGATTTATAGTTTGACCTCAAAACCAGACCAGATTTCAAATTAGTTTGAAAAAATTTCAGGTCAAACCCATATAACTATATATCTTGGAAATAGCTAGTCACAATTCTCAGAACAAATCCCTGGAGCTTTCTACAGCTTTTATCCAAACAGTGGGAAAATACTGCAATTGTTTGATGTAGAATCTCTGGTATTCACCCTCCACCACCCCTTCAACACATGCCCTTGAAATACAGTTTTCAGAATGGAGCCAGAAAGATTATAAATATAAAAGATAGCAAATAAACTGAAGTACTAACTGATGTCCAAAGCCTAAGGATATTTAAGATCACAACAAAATCAGTAACACTTGTGTAAAATAAACTAGATGAAAAAGCAAATAAATAATTATACAAAATAGACGAGAGTAAAACAGAAAGTTTGGGAAGAGGAATGCTAGTGTGAAGTTTAAGATTTCTGCAGAGCTTAGTTTGTGTTGTGTCCCGGGACCTATGTTCAGATGGAGCCACGTGCATATCTTGCTCTGTCTACAAGGAGCAGCAAAAGCTCTGCTGACACCCTGCAGTCAGCAGCTATATCTATTTCGGGGCTCAGTGCAAACAGACTTTGTGAAGGAGCAACGAGGAAGGGAGCAAGAATAAAGGCTATCGCCTCCAAAATCTACGTACATTCAAGTGGGAGTTACTGCAGTAACAACACGAGCAATACAAATCCCAGAAGTACTGTCAGTTCTTCTTACAAGTGTCCTTTAACCTGATTCTCTGCTCCAACTCCCCCTTACCCAGGCAATATTTAGCAATAATCTGGTAGTTGTGGATCACAGAAGATCCTCACAGAGAGTTTTCCATGTAGGAGAAACACCCTCTAATAGTGCATAGGTTCACAGGGGATCGTCCCTTGTTCCTACAGGGAGCTCCACTGTAGCTACCAAGTCAACGGCAGAGCACTGTGGATGACCTAGCTTACATTTGAGAAACCAGCAGTAACCCTCATTGCCAACATTGCTCAGGAAAATTCAGTGAAAACAGGGTACTTCATAGCAATAAAAAGATGTGTTGCACCCCTGAACTGTGGTGAATGGCATCTCTAACTGCTTTCTGGTATCTTTATTAAGAAGTTACACCGAGCAGCTCAGGAAAGAGGGTTAAGATTTTGGTGACACAAATAAGCCAGCAGCAAGATGAGCTGTGGAATGGGTAATAACTTATACTGCAGATCATAATCATCTTCTGTCTATTATAGCCACAGTAAAGTGTTTGTTACCAAGAGAACATGAAGAAAATTGATATCTAATTGAGTCACAGGACAATGACTTCTTTTGCTACAGCGGTCAGTTTGAATTACAACAAGCATAGAGCATAAATTATGATAGACAGTCTATGCCGTTGTCCCTGTATTTTTAGGAAGCATCTTTTCCATCGACTTCTTGGCCATACAGGAAAATCTTTCAGGTCACTCATTAAATAAGAGGATGTCTTCCACTCCTCCAATAAGTACGAAGGCTACCAGTAAATTATGAGTGTATATCAAAGTTCAAGCACTTGTATAAAGGAATTTCATACTAACTTTGAAAAGAGGATAAAAACAACCTATGTTCTAAACATTTCTGAGGGCTCCCAAGTGACAGGACATCAGTCAGGGTGAGCCGGTGCCACAGACCCAGGAGTCCCCGCGATGGAGCTGTGGCAGCTGCTGGCCCTGCAGAACCAGGCGTGTGCCTGGGGACATCTCTGTGGGACAATGCCCGGCCCTCCTGGCTGCATTCGGGAGAGCCAGTAGGATGTCTCTGAGCTGGTTTAATTCAGAGCAAATAATCTCACTCCCAGAATGGGGATGTGGTTGCAAGGGTACGGTGTCTGTGCCTTAATCCATCCCTATCCATTCCTGGGGGGGACATGCAAATATAAAATGATTCCCTAGTTTAGCCAGCAGTGAGTAAAATGCTCTAAAGCTGCTCACCGTGCCTCAGCCCTGCCAGGAACCTGCATTAGCCACTGGCTCTGGCAAACACTGTAGCTCCCTCATCTCAGCGGGGAGAACTCTGCTAGGGTTTTTTTGGAATTCTTTTTGGTTTCTACAGTTATTGGATCGTGTCATGAATAGGTCTGCATTTATTGTCAGACTTGGGAGGCTTTCAGTCCTCTCCATGAACACAAGGCTTTTTGTTGCCTTTCCAAAAAGTACAGCTGCTAAGCAAGGAAATCACAGGAAAGGGTTCCATAAGTGCTTCTAGTCCTGTGGAAATCGCAGCGATCAGTCTAATAAAGAAATTTCACAGAAACTCTCTAGTAACTTTGTTGCACTAACTGCACACTACCAGGGTTCCTCACAGTAATTCGACTGTGCTATAAGCCATCTCACCAGAATACCCTGGATTTTTGCCGCCTGTCACTAGCTGATATGAAGCTCAGCTGTTCTATCCTTATCCCACTTACCACACTGCTCTGGAGGTGAGGAGCGGACACAGCAGAGAGGGGGAGGACATTAGCAATGCAAAAGTCCTAGAGAAAGCAGATTGGGAGCTACATTTATTAATTTCCCTGCTACAGTAATACATATAAATATAAACCTGATTTGCTGTCACAGTGGGCAAATGTTCTATGCCAAGTCTGCTGGCAACACATTAAACCCCCTAAATAGGAGAGACCGGCAAACAGGTTCTAAAGATGCATGTGGGCAGAATGGACAAGCTGCAAACTGGCAGCAGCTTCCCCTGGCACCCCCTTTCAAAGGGGATGCTGCCAGTCCTGCAGCTCAAGATCAGCACAGAGTAGGCTGATGAAGCAACACCATGTCTAGCCCACAGCACGCAAAATAATAAGAAGAGATTGAAGCAGTATGGAAATTCTACACTTATAAAATGTTAATGAAACACAGTTTGCTTTTGCACAAAAGAAAAAAAAAACCTGAGACCTTGGAGAATTACATTAATTCCCTTAAGATTCACTTAATGTGTATGTTACAGCAGAGGCACTTACTATTAAGTACAAGCCATTTACTAAGTTTTTTTACATTACTGTAATTTCCACTTTAATGGCTTTGCTTTATTGGAAAACTTTCCTATTAAAGTTGATTGTTATAAGCTGTCCTTCTCATGTAGAAAAAAAAGTCAAGTACACCAGGCGAGAGGATTACAATACCCCTAAGTTAAACACACGCTTAAAGCGCTCTGGTGGATGGCTAAAGTGTTAACCAATTTACTGGGTCTGAGCCTCGAGCACAGGAAAACTTCCCATTCATCCTTAGGAGGAGCTCAGCCACACGTTCCTGTGATGCAGTTCAAACTTCTCAACAGCAAGAGGTGCCACGTTTGAGATTATAAAACTGATTCATGCCTTGGTCCTTAGGAAACCAACAAGTCCTTAAGAAACCATCAAAACAATACCAGCATCAAGAAGGTTCAGTTAACAGTGATGATCAAAAGGAAACTTTACCTCGGTTTTTTCCTTTTTTCTTCAGCATGGAGTAACTCTGTAAGAATTCTTTTCTAAAATTGGCAGGTGGATGGAGAGTTGGTTTCATCTGATGGATGTTGTAATTTTTTTGCCCCCTGTAAAGGTGTATAGCACAGTAGTTACCCCACTGATGCTCCCAGTCAAAGTGGAAGAGGGTGATGCATGAATCAGGTACTGAGAGCTGAGGTCACCTCATGGTTTCACTGTTCTCCCAGCTCGCTAGTACTACGTGCTGCCCTGCTACATGTGCCACTTCCTTCTCCAGATATGGGGAAAGATGGATGAAATCAGGAAGAAGTCTGCTGGAAGAGCTACCAAAGATTGGCAGCAGTGCCCGCCGTGACCACCCTGGGGCCTGATCATGGGGCAGAGGGACTGAGAACGACAACTCGAAGAGACTCCAATACCTGTGTGAACCTTCAGACCTTTGTCCATTCGTTGTTCAAGCAGGACAGCACAGCACAGGCTAATGGACTGGACCGCTCTTGTAACACGATGGTTTTGTTACACCACGCTGTTAGTGTTGAATTCAAGAGCAGAGTCTGTTATTTGTAAACTCTGGGTTGGTCGCTGGTTTATAGCAATTCTTTTGCACATACGTAAGCATATAACTCTCTAAAAATAGGTACAGAATTAAGTCAATGCTACCACAGTGTAGTCAAAACCATTATTTGGCAGCATGTGGCCCAGCTCTCCTGCCAATTTCAGCAGCTGAGGCAAGGAGGTGGGGTGGACTCTGCATTGCTGACCTCCACACATGGTTACAAGTCCCCTTCCAACCTGCCTAATGACGAGAACTTAATCTGGAATATGCACAGAAGGAAAAAAAACCACTAAATGTGATTGTGCCATTTCAATAAGCCTAATTAGCTAATAAAGGTCAGTCTCATTAGAAGCTCTTCAGGGAAGGATCCACTGAAAGAAATTAAACAGCAAAGGAATTTTAACAAGCTGTCCTCCCTCGCCTGCACCAGACATTTCAAGGAGGACTCAGTGAGAAACCAAATTTATTGAGAACAAGCGGTGAAGGAAGGTGTTGATACACAGGCGTTCTGTGACAATAAAAATGCATTTCTTAACTGCCAGAAGATCATTCAACGTCATGCGGAGGGGCTCTGCTTACTCTCTGCACAGGAGGTATTGGCTGCCCTGGGTCCATAAAGCAAGCTTCCTCTGAACTACATGTCCTATTTGACTCTCTACTGCCCAACACCCAGAATCCCATCTCCCTCCTTGTCCTAGGCAGTCAAGCTCCTACAGAGCACCCTGATATGCCATTTCCTTTGGTTTCAGGACATTGTGCCGCCTCCTGCTACCGTTTACTGAAAGTTGTTGTCTACTCATGAGTCTGCCATCTTACAGCTGGAATAACTCCATTCATGTATTCATTCACTCCAGTAAAGACCACTTATGATCTATGTCTACCTCCACTTCCCTCATCAGGAAAATCTACATCCAGAAGTCATAATGTGTCGCAGTGCAAAAATGTGCAACTAAGTTACACCAAATATTTTTTCAAAGTATAGAATGGATCTTTGCCTTGGTCTTCATTGATCACACCAGCTAAAGAAGTGCTTTTAGTTTTCTCCCTGTTCTGAAACAGCTTAGATCAAAGCTGTAGGTGGGTCAGATTTCTTCCCATGTTACTAGAAATTCCTACAGCATAAATGGGCTAGGAAACAGGTCAGGCCATTTTGGAAGCTGGAAGTTTAACTAAGAAAGGGACTGACAGCTCTCTGGCTTGCACCAGGCACTGGAAAAAAAAAATGCAGTTGCAAAGGAAGAGAAAATGATTCTCTGCTTTTTCCATTGCTAGGCCAGAAGAATCCAGCAGCAGCACTCTGATGCTAAAGTGTGTTCTAGTTCCAGCTGTCCTCTCATCTTCTGTGGTCCTTCAGCCACAGCAGGTCCCAGAAACATGGCAGCTTGGGAGAATAATGGGGACGCAGTTGTTGCTTTGCACCCAAAACGTCCACTGCTGTTAATGAAGACTCATAGCACCTCAGAGACTTTGATAATGAGACATGAAGGTATATTTTAACTGAGCCATGTTGATGGGCTCCCATAGGCAGAGCTTTTCCACATCTTGTCTGAGACTAGAGAAACTTGACCTAGTCCTCAAAGAGACAACCATCTCATTGGGGCTGGGTTGATGCAGAGACCAATTTTCCACGCTGACAGTCACAGGAACAGACTCACCACATCAGCCTGTCTGTCTCACAGACATCTTCTGCAGGTCCCTACAGGAGTGCAGGCATCCCTTAGCAAAGCAGAACAGTAAATGTATAGGAAGGGTGTGGGTTATGGGGAGCCTCGCTTCCATTGGGGACCAGAGTAAAATAGGATAGGCTTTCCCCCACAGGGCTGTTGTCCCTCCTGTGGCTAGATCTGCTTCAGAGGAGAGGTCTGGAAGAAGAGATGACTGGCCCAAGAAATCTATACATATCAGATAGGTAGCTGCTACCCAGACAAAGTCAGGGATAAGGGGAGTGCTATTTCTTTAACGACGATGTAGATGAACTTCCTTACCACTGATCCTGCAGTGCTCAGGAGGCCCTGGGGATCCTGAGACATGCTTGTGTGTTTCTCTGCTGGACACCTTCCCCGTGGGATGGAGCTGGTGATGGCTGCAGCATCATTTGCTCCTCTTGGGCTCTTCTCTAGATGCTTCGTGCAGATCCAGGGGAAAAGAAAGAAAAGAGACTGGAAAAACCTCCCAAGCATCCTTTGAATGCTGCTGTCTGTAACAGGATGCATGTGGGGGTGTCTTCCTTCCCCTACTGTGGAAAGAAGAAATGTGTTTTGAATTTGTTTGTTCTTTTGTAATAACCACAACAAAGATGAAGAAAACATATTCAAGTTCATTTTTCTTAGGTAGCTAACATTTTAAAAAATTCCCTGCAATCTTTTGCCTAAAGTGGAGAGTAAGTGGAGGAATCCGAGGGTTATCAAACAAATAAATGAAACAAAACCCTTACATTCAGATTTTTAAACTATTTCCTCTCAAAATGCTTTGATTTTCTTAAATCTATCCCAGCCAAACCTAGCACATTTGTTTACTTTTTCATTTGTTACTAAAATAAAAATTTAACACACACACAGCCCCGCTGAATATTCACCTTAATAGCCAACTTTTACAGAAAATGAAGACAAGCTGAGAGAGTTGGGGTTGTTCAGGCTGGAGAAGAGAAGGCTGCAGGGAGACCTTACAGCAGCCTTCCAGTACAGTACCTAAAAGGGGGCCTGATGCTCTGCCTTAGTGCTACAGCACAGGGAGCGGTTGCTGTCACAAAGCTTGCAAACATAATATTTGGGAAGACTTGGGCTTTTATGTTTGCTTTTAAAGGCAGAGTTTAAGGGGCTTTGAGGCCCTAGAGTGGCCCCTTCACTCCCGATTAAGTGATAGCTGTTCATGAAGACTGTTTTTTCCCCATCTTGTTTTTGTACAGAGAACTTTGCTAGCCCTTTTTTCTGGTAAAACGCAGCTTTTTCACTAACTGGCCAGAAGCAGCTCTTCATTTAGTGTTGCCTTGCTCCTTCCCCATCTCTGCTTTCTTTGTGATTTTTGGACCCCAGCCTTTCTGCACAGGGAAGCGCAGCCGGCTGGCAATAAGCAGGGAGCTGCTCCACCCAGTGGGTACAAGCAGCAGGCACCGCACAGGCTTCCTTAGCAGAAAAGCGTAGAAAACCCAAAACAGTGAAGGAGTTTGAGTGAAGGACGCATACTCCCTTCCCTCGGGGGGGGACATCACATCTCATCACGTCCCATCTTCCAGCTGCTCCAACTCTAAGTGGCATGATGCAGTTGGGAAATCAGGTCTGTACCACAGAAGAGCAGTACCCACTGCAGTTTGGTACGTGGAATGCTGAAGCTGGATGCTGGTTTGTTGCCTGAGGTCTGTCTACAAAGGCTGGCCAGTTGCGGGGGCTCTGCCCTGGCCAGCCGAGGAAAGCTGGGGTCCCCGGGCTGACATCAGTGGATCAAGAGCCATGGTCAGCCAGCCTGGCTGGGAGCACATGGGGTGCATAGCCCTGGCAAGGGAATGGTGGAGCCGCCACAGCCGAGGGCAGGCAGGGCACGTTACACCAAAAGAAGCACAGTGCAAATGTATTTGTGCTAGTCTGACCCCATGAAACCTGGCTGCGAATAAAAGCAGTCCTTTCTTTCAGTAGTCCAGTATATCAAAGCTTGTGTGTTGAACACACATCCCCACAAAGCATAACCACAATATACTGATAGATGGGGGCCAGGAAAAAATGCTTCTGCCTGTGCCCCGGCCCTTCCCTCCCATGCACTAAGCACCAGGCACAGTCAGGCAGACTTCTGTATCAGTCAATACAAGTGGCTTTGCGGCTGGATGATGTGAAGCCCGGGCAGAAGCGCTCCTGTTCTGCTGACTCACCCGGGCAGGCAGTCCAGGTCAGCCTCATTTATGTCAGCTCTGAAATGTTAACAGCCAAGTCCCTTGGCGGGGAGGATAACAACTCAAAGGAGGGACAAGGTCAGAGGATATTCAGTTTAGAGAAATACTTTGAGGTTGAAGCTAAGTAGAGCACTATTTTGGAAGGAGGTAAGCTTGGACAATAAACCACTGAACACTAGAGGCTACTGAAAAATAGTTGTAGAGCTGGATTTCTGCCTATCCCTTTCTGCAAAGGGGTAAACCTAAGGGAGATTAAAAAAGCATGTCGTGACACAAGCAGCCTTGGATGGAAAGAGGAGACTTCTGTGCTCCTCACATAAACTGGACAGTTAAGACTTGACCCTCAGATGTACTTTGCAGGAGACTAGAATGACTCCAGGCCGCTCCATGCCAAAATGGCTCTTAGTTCATGATCTAATCCTCGTATTTTTAGGCAGGAGTCTGCAATATTACTCTGTTTCCTGTGAGACAGCAGAGTGCTGTTACTATTATTATTTGACAGCTTTATACTGCAACGGCTGCGAGAGGATCGGGGAAGATCATCTGAATTGTGCAAGGTGCTGCACAGATTTATAATTGATGGTGCCCCCTTGAAGCATCTCCAGCACCTTAAAGCAGGCAGGCAGCACAAATGCTTGCAGCAGGTGGTTCAGGTTGGTGCGTAACAAAGCACGTCAGGCACTATTCTCTGCTGACCAGAAATTGAGATCAGCGCTCTTTGATGCCTTCTGCCCTCAGGTTTGGGTGCATGGACAGCCCAGCGACATCAGGCAACATCTCTGCTCACACTCGTCACTCTGGTCATCTCGTCCATCTCCCCCACGCTGCTGGGAACACACTGAACATGCCACTGCAGGGGCCTGGGGAGCTCTGGAGCCTGGGATCACCCAGGGTTTGGCTTTCATGGAGGGCAGGCTTCTCACCTCTGAGAAGACCTGGGCCGAGGAAGGCAAGAAGTCAGGGGAACCCATCCCTAGCATGCTTTCACTGCAGCATTAAAACAAGCTTTTAAGCAGGAGCTGCCTCTCTCCACATCTCCTCTCCATATTCATATCCACATCAGTTTTTAACAATGCTTTCAACCTGGGCTAGCTGGCATGGTGTGGATCACGCGCTCAAGATAACTGTTGGTTTTGCATAATTAATGATCTACTCACCTTGGCAATAAGGATGCATGTGAACCACATTTATTTCAGCCCTACAGAACTAGGTTTTATGAAACTGCTCCAAAGCTGCTGACTAAATGAGTACCGTGGTTGTAGGAAGGTGTAAAGCTTCCCAACTGCAATCGCACACACACATGTTCTCTGCTCTGTAATACTACACGGTGCTGGCTACGCACTGACTGCAAAGTGCCTGTGGGACTGATGAGCCTTTTCAACCCGGCTTCAAATGCTGCAAGCTCTGCGGGGCAGAGGAACGCGATCTGCCAGAGGTGGCCAAAGAGGCCATTTTGGTCTGAAGGATGAGCCCAACAGGAAGACGAGATGATGTGTGTCAAGCTATCCCCTTGAGCATCAATTTGATCTCTGGACCAGCCTTGCTGACTGCATCACCTTTGGCCTCCTGACAGGCCCTTTGGTTCCTTGTAGTGTGGCTGATGGGATCCCTGAGAAGAGCAGCAAGGGAACCTGAAATAATTTGCATTGGCTGAGCATTGGTCTTTCTCTCCAGAAAGACCTTCAGTGTTTAATTACCTTGTGTCCTCCTTGCTGGACTGCAGCACTTGCAAACATTACAGAGGATAAGGAACAATCTGATGCCATCATGGCATTAGCAATGATGCAAAGTGCTGCAGCTGTCAGGAGGACAGGCACAGGTCCTCTGCACAGGTCGCTACTGTTAAGTTATTATACTTTGGGGACTTGCATTTGCTCACTAGGCATCAAGTGCAAGAATTGGACTCTCAAAACATGTCTTAAAAGCAGAAAGGTAATGAGGATGAAAGAAGCAAGAAAGGTAATGAGGATGAAAGAAGCAAGAAAGGTAATGAGGATGAAAGAAGCAAAGTTCATCAGAGAAAGACTCTAACTTGGCAATCTACCTATTGGTATTAACTCACCTTCATTTTGAAGGTAGGAGTGGAATCAGGTTTTGGTGGTACCTCCAGCTTTCCTGATCCACATTTCCTTTTAGCGAAAGTGAGACATGTGCAGGAGAAGGATGAACTCCCAGCAGCAGGGAAATGCAGTTTTGTCTCCGATGCTTGCTGCTTGTTGCCAGGAAGACCAGAGTGAACTACATACAACCCCATTACCAAATCCTGCATCTTGGCTTTACTCCACTTGCCCTGAGGGGACCTTTGAGATAGACAGCTCTTCAGCTAAATCTGTAAGGACAAATTTTTCACCATGCATCAAACAGCTTGTTCTTTTTCAGCTTATTCAACTGAATACAGCTGAGTACTTCAGCTCTGAGTCTGCTGTAGGAAAAGGGCTGAAAGAATTCAATAGTGATGTCAATGGACATACACAGGAGGAAGAATGGGCTGCCCTTCAGCACTTTACTGGGGCACAGGCCTACAGAGGATACACCTCCTCCTGTTGCCCTTTCTTCTTAATTACTATGCTCGGTGTGGCTGCAAAGTCGTGGTCCTAGGCAGCAGTGGCAGCCCTACACTGCACCCAGCTGCTCCTTGGGTTCAGTGAGCTGCCAGCTGCACCTAGGAAAAAGACTCCTAGATGTGGCAAAAGCTCTGTTTTATAAACCCTGCGAGCAAACCAAGTTTCTAGCTGTTCATATACAGACGATACGTTCCAGCATTGTTTTCGTGCTTATATAACTTTACTGGAAGCATCAAAAAACAGTAAGCAGCCTGCTTTTAGCTGAAGAACACTTGCAGCAGCAATTTACAGATGATGCTTATAGGTTAAACTGGCCCCCCTGCCACCTTACGCCTAGCTGAACAACTGAAAACTTCATCCCAAGAAACACTGAGGCACAGCCAAGTTCTGTTCTGCATCTGTTGCTGCTTTAGGATTAGCAACCACATCCATTAGCCCACAACAGTGGATGTAAAAAGCAGGAACTGCACTTTTCTTATCACTTGACAGCTGATTCCACCCGCTGAGAAGAAGCTCTGGTGTCTACAGCCTTGATTCAGCACAGCAGGAGGAAAATGGCCTATGACAACCACACTACACATCTGAAACGCTTTACAACCATAAAAAGGTAGGAGGAGAAACAAGGATTGAGCAGAGCTGCCATTTATAAAAAGTTAAAGGAGCATTCTCGAGAAGAGAGTGGGTTTTGCAAGAAATCCAGGATGTGCAATTCTTTTCATCTCCAGCCTGCATCTGTGGAAGACATGAAGCGAGAGGAGAATAGGAAAATCATGCAATAAGAGCATTACATGCTTTCTTTTAGTAGGGAACTTCTGCCAAACTACCAGCATGCTTTCTTCTTTAGCATGACAGCTATGTAATATTAATAGCATTTACTCGCTGAGAAACACACAGTTAGCCCTCAGAAACACAGCTGCAAACCCAAAGATAAATCAGCCCTGAGTTCTTAACAAAGCAAATTGCAACTTTTATGCTTGCCAGAACATGCAGACACATAGATTAAAACCTATAACTATAAGCGACGGGATCTTTAGCCCAGCGGACAGCATTCAGGCCCACAAAGGAGAACAGTTTCTTACAATAACCTGGGCTTCAACACAACACCCAAGTGTGTGGCTGCCCCATCTCTTTCCATGAGGCTAGCAGTAGCACCATTCCTATGTAACTTTTTTCATTAACAGAGGGCACTGTTCCTATGCAATTTTTTAATAGGCGGATTTCAAAATACTTCACAGGGAAGTGAAGCTCCTGTGCCCATTCTCCTCACTGTGAACCTGACCCATGAAATTACTTGCACGAGATTTTTCCCCAAAAATGACCACACTGCTTGGGGATGCACCACCCCCCCCGCCCCCCCCCGAACGACTGCCTGTCCTTCTGTCAGAGGGACCAAGCTTTTCACCTAGCCGCGACGTAGCAGGGCTGTGTCCAGCTCTGCAGATAGAAGAGCAGGGAGGTAACAGCATTCTTCATGCTCATTAGGAACAAACAGCTTCCTGGACGCTAAAAGCAGATGACAACTTTTGGGGAGGGGGGATTGTTGGAAACCAGTCCCAGCAGCAGCACAGTGCCGGTTGGGGGTTTGCCTTTTGTTTTTAATATACGTTTAGATGCAGTCTCCACAAACGACAGGAGATGTTTTCAGCCAGTGTCTGTTCTTCACACAGGGACTGAGGAGAAAGGGAGTGACACTAGCAGAGGGAAGAAAGCAAATAAAGAAACCAACCAAAGGGAGAGGCCCGCGTGTGAAGAGAAGGCAGCGACAGGAGATGAAGGACCCGCAGGCCAGCGCGAAAGGCTCTGGAGAGCTGCTCTACCCCCGGTTTCCTGTCAGCACCTCACGTCTCGCCTCTGCCTGGCCCGCAGCGGGAAGGGCAGACGGGGTCGGGGCGATCTGGGCTCCCAGCGCTGACTTCCAGCCTCGGAGGGGGGACTTCCCCGCGGGCAGCGGGTGCAGCTGCCTGCTGCGTTTCGCGACAGTCACCAGCAGAGGGCGCCCCGGCCCTGCCCACCCGCCCGCCGCCCACCCTGACGGGGGGAGCTCCCGTAACGGCGCGAAAGCAAGCTGGGACAGGCCGGCTCCGTGCCCCGGTGTCTCCGAAGGGCTCGGCCCGGGGACTGAGCGAAGGAAACGTTGCCTAAGGAGGGCGGGTGCACAGGGCTGAGCCGCGGAAGCGGAGTGAGGTCAATGATCCAGGAGGTCCCAAGGCTGTTAGTGCCGCCCCGTCAGCGCTGGTGCAGCTCAGCTCCCCACACCGCCCGGCTACCTGGTGCCTGGCCCTGGATCCCAGGGCACTTTCCAGGAAACGCAGCCCGTCCTGCAGGTAAAGGTCCTACAGACTAAATGCTACGGGCTTGTTATCAGTGACCAAACTGACCACAACACCTCCCAAATCGTAGTAGCAGTGTAGGAGCCTCCCTCCCTTTTTTCTCATTTTACTTCACGGAAGGGGGAAAAAAAATCCTCCACATGGCTCACTAGGACATTTCTCCCCTGCAGCTAACCAGCCCCGCACGTCTTCCCCACCAGGCCTCTCCATGCTGCTCACTCGAAAGACTCTCGGACCCACAGGGAGAGCAGCCCATGGGCCTGCCCCGAGAGGGTTGCCACGCGCGGGGAGGAAAGGGCTGCTCACCTAGTCCAGCTGGGAGTCTGCTTCCCAGCAAAGCGTTGTGTCTCTCTCAGTGGTAAGGTTACACGTGGATGCAGACCCAGAATTCCGCTTCCGTGTGACAGGTAAGAGGACAGAATGCCCTGCAAGCCCAGCTAGAAAAGCCTTCGGAGGTGCCTGAAACCTTAGGGAGGCTGAATTGGCAGCAACTGGAAGTAGCCTGGTTTAGAGCATCAGCCCCACTTAAAAACAACATCTGTGAGATACAGTAGACACGTTCTGGTCAAACAACGGGGAGTGCACTTATACAGAAGACCTTTAGATAGACCTGGTCTGATTCTTGTGGTCAAGGTCAAAGATCCTGTGTTCAGTGGACCAGTGGATTTTGGCTAGAAGAAGCCCTAACCAAGCTGCCACAGGAACAAAGAGCACGTGACACTCTGTGTGTTGGTCCAGAGCACCCGTTGCCACCTCTCCACTCAGGACAAGCACTTCCAGAAAAGCTAGCATTTCTAACAAAGTTTCTCCCTCCTCTTAAACCCTAGATACACAAAAATTGCTGGACAAAGGTAAGGTATTTCTCAGGTGCTACATTCTTCATTTTTCCAATGGATTTTTTTTTTCAGATCATGGTCAGAAAAACGTGCTAAAGACAAGGCTAGTATATTGTGGCTTCTACCTACCTCCTCCTCCATCATTACAGAAGCTGGTGTTCTCAACTACGTCTGATCCCTCCTACTGCATCAGGCTACCACCCAGCTGCCTGGCAGGCCACAATCTGCTCCTCTTCTCCTAGTTCCTGTCTGCCACTGAAGGCACACAACGTTGCAATCTGACAGCCACACAAGCTGCCAAAATCCTACCCAATGTGAGCCAGCACATCCTGAATTCAATGCAGATCTTCCTATTAGCTTCAGCTGGCACAGATCAGAAACCCTCTCTGCTGCTGAAAGTCCTTTCCAAGTCAAGAGGCTTTTGCCTCCATCCAAGCAGCTCCCAGCAAGGCTGTTCCCCAAATCAGCTGCTTGGTAAGTGCAGCGACTGGAGAGTTAAACAGAAACAAACAGCCTCATGGCACTCAAAGTTGCTTGGACCAGGCGATTTCCAAGATCTTTGAGCATATCTGAAGAAATCATAGTAGTGACAGGAGAAGCAGTTAGGTCCAAATTATTATCTGAGGCCAAAGGGAGTGAAAGAGTCCTGAAGCCAAGTTCCTGGCTCTGTCTTGGCAATAGCATACTGCTCTCTTCTGCCTTCTTAAAAATATGGAGGAAAGCTGCCACACACAAACGTTTTTATTGTTGTCTCTCAATACTCAAAGAACCTGACACAGCAAGAAGAAACCTCTCCATGGAGACCATGCAGTCCTGAAGCACATTTTGAAACAGCTGTCAGGCCTCATGAATAAAAAGCAAATTACAAAGTGCATTAGAGTATCACTGTGTCAGCTATTACCCTAGTAAGGGTTTCTGGCTTTATCAGATACAGAAAAGATCTTATTAGGCCTAGCTCATCCTTAGGGAACACAGCAGGATTAGCCTCTGCAGGATAAGTGCAAGTGCTTTGTTTTTTACCTGGGCAAGAGAGATCTGTCATTGATTTCCCATCTGCAAGGTCCTAAGGGCCAAAGAGCTGAGCTGGGCAAGTGCTCCTCCTGTCCAGAGCATTACACCATTAGGTAAGCCCAAAGAGAAAACAGTTTCTTGCTGATCAACTGTAATTTGACTTAATTACAATCCTTCTATACCTACCTGGTTTCAGTCGCATCCCTTTTTCCCCATCACCTGGAATGTTCATCCCTGCTTTCCCTACCTCTGCCCGGGGGTTGTGAATATCCACAACATCCTTGCTCAGAGCAGTGATATCCACAAGAAAGGGAAATGCTCTGAAGAGCTAACCCAGGCACTGACCTCTCCTTCCAGCCAAACGTGGGGCTGAAAACTGGCATTCAACTTGTCACAGCACTGAGAGGCCTCAAACACAATGAGGTGTTAACAGGGGGCTCCTAGGACATCACACCAGCCAGAGACTCTTCATGTCCCTCAACACACCCCCTTGCCTATCTTTCTGCCTGCTATCCCATCCTTCATGCCAGGGATAACTTGCTAATCCTCCCCCCATGACAGGGCAGTTGTGTGTGCCCCAAACCTGCCTTCTCCCCATCCTGTTTCCTTTTATTGGGTTTTCCAACTTCTCCAAGTGCAGCGCAGGTTTTGGTAATCCTCCCAACTTGGTCTCTTTCCAACTTGCCTGCTAGATGTTAGGGTCCCCATTCCTTTCCCCATCATAGGAGCTCTGGGCCCACACATCCCTGCATTGCTCCCACTTCCAGTGGTTCTGTCCCCAACCTTTTCCCCACATGCATCGTCCCTCAGAGTGTCTGGAGACAGACCAAGACTGTTCCATAGATAAAGGTGTTCTCAGGAGGAATAGGAGCGGGTGGATGATGCAGGCTGGACTTCACTGTGAAGAAGGTGGTTGAGGTCTCTATTTAGCAATGCTGCAAAAACCAGCACAAGTTTTTTCAGATCTACATCTCTCAATCAAGCATCCTCATGTGTGGGCTGTAAGCAATTCTGCTGTCAGTCTTTTTCATTGCCATTGGTTCCACTTTCAACTGGAGGAACCAAATATTCACTGAAACAGCAACGGATAAAAGGAACCTAAATGACAGTCACCAGGCTAGAAATTTCCATCCCTGAGTGAATGCATATTTTAAGCCAAATGAAAGAGATCTAACATGAAAAGCTGGGAGAAAATACAAGTTAAGCTAATAGTCTGGTAGTTAAGACGCTTCCCTGGGAGATGCAATATCAAATCCCCTTAGAGAAAGGAGGCAATGAAGCAGAGTCTTTCAGCATCCTGGACAAACTCCGTACCCACTGGGCTGTTTGGTAGAGGGAAGGTAATACTGGCACTTTCACCCTCTCTCTCCCTTTCCACCTCCCACATTGTCTTCTTGCAGGAAACTCTATTAGATATCTTTGAAGCAGCCATCAAGTACATAGACAAGAAAGGCTCAGTGTGTACAAGCGCCTGTTTATTCTACTGAAAGGCCTTGATGCAAGCTTCTTCCCCAAAGGTTCTCTAAGAACGTAAACTGTCGTGGGATAAGGAGTGGGTAAATGATTAAAGGATGGGAAATAAAAGGTAGAAATAAGCAGAAAATTTTCACAACAGAGGGAGTTTGCCAGGCAGTATCAGAGGGATGAGTGTTGAAGGCTGCAATGTTCAGTGGACTCGGTAAATTACCTGGCAAATGAGTGGGTAATAAATGTGACAAACCTCCTGGTGGCATGAGGATATGCTGAGTAAAAACAGAAGGGTTATCTGTGAAGAGCTGCAAAACAACCATATGCTACCAAGTGACAAGGTGAGAAGACAGCAGAAAAACTGCAACCTAGAAATTCAAAATAATGGTCATGGGAAAAGCAGTGCTGACCTCATTATATCAAGATGGGCTCTTGAGCTGATTCTTAGAAATAACATCAACTTAGTGTATGTTCAGTAGCAGTTAGAAAATGAAGCATTAGGAATACTTTGGGAAGGGGTAGAGGGGGAGAATATCGGGAAAACACGGTGGTGCACCTACATCCCAAAGGCCGTGTGCACTTCTGGTCCTGCCATCTGCAAATGAATTTAGAACGCAAAGGGCTTGGAGAAGAGCAACGGGAAGGATTTGAAAGTGCTTCCATACAAAAAGTAAGACTAAGGCCAGACTGAGATCAGGAAAGAGATCAACTGAAGGATGATACAATAAAGATATTTTAAATCACGAATGGTTTGGGGACAGTAAATAGGGAGCGATCGTTTGCTGTCCCTGCCTTGCATAAACTGAGGAGAGTCAGGTGAACTAGTGGGTGGAAACTGAGAATAAGCTAAGGGGGGGTTAGCTGCAGAGTCACTGTGGGACAGACGTGGGAGGCTTACGTGGGTTCTCAAAGGTGTAAAACAGAAGTTCATGGAAGAAAATCCACTGAGGGCTTTTGCATACGATCATGAGCTCTCTGGTCTGGAAGTCACTAAACTAAATTGCTGTAGGTATATTCTAGGGGAATAACCCTGTACATCTGCCTTGGTTTTGTGTCTGTAGCTAGACACCCAGTGCTGAGCACCAAGCCAGGCCAAGTCCACCAATTCCATTTCACCCGGTACTACCAACCTGCTGAGCTAACATGTGCCCCGGATGGGGAGTACTGCTTCAGATCAAGTAGAACCCTTGCTTTATGTCAAATAAATAAAAAATAATTATATTTAATAAGAGCTAATTTATTAATATATCTGGTCTTAGAAATTAAACCAGAACTACTCACAGTATAGACACAGCGGCAGAAGACACTTTCAGCTGCCGTCAGTGAGACATTAAATACATAGATGGCTACAGACAGGCCGGAAGCATGCCATCCTATGTCTCTAAATATTTTATTTATTTATTTAAAAAAAAAATCAGAATGAGCCTGGTTCTGTCTGTGATGCTAGATCATTCCCTGAAAATATGAAAACAAATGGATTTAGCGTTAATGCATTTTTCCATGGCGGGCGAATGCAAACACGCTACCATGATTTAAGAAGTCTCTGCATGACTGGCTGATAAATACCCTTACAAGTGCTGAACGGTTTGATTACCAAAGTCTTGCAGGAACAAGTAATGGATTACTGTACGTCCCACAGTTCACCTCTCAGGTAGCTCTTGTTATGTTAATCAGACCAAGACCACAGAGAACTTGGAGGAAAGTGGATGGCACTAAGATTAAGATGTCCTCAAAGGTTGCTATTAATTTTGAATGCCTTAATTCATAAATTCATTGTAGGAAGTGATTTTTGGTCATGCCTTACATACAAGGCTTCGGCCTCGTGAGTACGCAGTAGTAAAGTGCTGAGTGCTGGTGCCCTGAAGATTGGGTGTGCAGAACTACCGAGTGCTTTGGCAGGGGACCTTTGCGATGTGCTCTCCGGTCTCATGTCAGAGGATGACTGATCTGGGGAGTCTTTCGACCCCGGCTCCCCAGTCCCTGGCTCCCGTGTATAAATTCAGCCTTCTGATCCTACCATTTTAAAATAATACCAGCATAGAGCAGTACATATGAACTATGCTATGGTCTGCTAATAGTATTGAAATTATATTAAAATAACTCCAAGAGGACATTTTTTACTGACACTTGCAAAAAACAGGTAATCCGATGAAATGATGGAAACCACCGACTAAAAACCTGGAATCAACATTCACTAAAGCTCTACAGCTGTCTTTCGCCAGCAGGCACCCCTCGTGCCTCATACTCATTTCAGTATTCCAATTAGTGCAATGCAGCAATCAGCTCATTTAAAAGCTGAGAAACCAATGGGAAACTGAAGAAGGAAGGCTTTCCCCTGCTTTTTCTTATCTAGGTTAAAAAAAAAGAGACTTAGCAATTCCCAAAAGTTATGGTACAGGGGGACCTGGATTAATAATTTCAATTAACTAACCAAAAATAATGCCTTTTCCTTTCAAACAGAAAGTAAAGTCTAATACACTTATTTGTTTTTCTATTATATCTTACTAAATGTTAGTCTTTTTAACTGATAAAATTTGCTGGTTTATTGTACCAAGTTTCAGTTTCCATCTAAATGGATGTAAGTCAGGCATGCATATTAATAAAATTAAAAAAATAAACGCATCACATCCATTATTTTCTGACATAAGAATGTGGACATCAGAAATGTGACTTGTTAAAATACATGTAGCAATCCATATTTCAGTAATTAATGTGTCCCCTGATTAAGAAAATATACTGTAATTAAAGGGTTACGTTTAGTGGCAAACCAGCATGCTTCGGTGCTATGAGACACACTGGGGGGGGGGGGAGGAAAAAAGCTCATTAGTGGCTACAGAGGGGACCAGCTTACTCCCCCAAGCCTGAAGATGGATTACACTTGGCTTGACAGCCCCAACTCCAAATGCAATAGCCTAAAGAGCGGCTCAGCCAGCCTTTTCCCAGCTCGGCCCAGGGACCCGTCAGCAGGCCGAGGGCTGCCGGAGCAGAGCGCTGCCCCGTGCTCCCGGCAGGCGTACCTGGGCTTGCCGCCGGCTGGGCGCCTCACCTGCTGGGGCCCTTTGGGACATCCCACTCGGACTCCATCAGCCCTGCTCCGCCTTTGAGAAATCTGGCCTCATTTTCTGGCTTTCCAACCTTTTTGTAGGTGTCTCTGTAGTCTCCCCAAAGGACTCAAGTTCTCTGCTTTCTTTCCCAACTCAAAGAGAGGGTCTTCTGAAAGCATGACCCTTCCCTTCAAGCCTCCTGCTTTGAGCTGATCATGGCTACAAAGCCCACAAGTACAAAGGTACGTTAGGGGAAACCTTCTCGTTACTCCCTGTCACGCGAGGGCAGAGGTGAAGTTCAGGAACCAGCAGAAATTTAGCATTTCACCCACTTCAGCACCTTGCAAAACCAATACAGCCCTTATCTGTGTATTTAGATGCTGCCACTTGATCTTTTCAAATCTGTCCTGTATAAAACTGCTAAAATATAGTCTATTTTAAAACAGACTAGGCTGCAAGTGGATAGTATACCTTAAAAAACCAAAACAAGTCCCCCTCCTCTCCCAAAAACCTAGTGAAGCTGAAGCAAAATTTTCTCTGTGTTCCCAAAGACATGCCCCAAGACTACTCTGTTGCTTCTCTCTCCGGAAACTTCAGTAATAGAGAGACTGGTGCGTGCTTACTTGCAGAGTTTCAGTCTGCCTCTCCCTTTTCTGCTGGCACGAAATGGTCGGTGTCTCACAGAGAGCAGCCCTGGTTTTTCCTGTTCTGCTGGTCACTGGGTTGCTGGGAAAACACCTCAAGGGCTCTTGCCCAGGCCGGCTGTGGCTCCTCTATTGACCGTTGCATGAAGAACTTGTCTGCCTTTTCTTGACCTCGGTCGGGGATGTTTTGGCCTGCCAGCACCTTTCTGTGACGCACTTCCCATGGCTTCTGTCCATTCCAGCCACAAAGAGGACATGATGCAGGTAGCATACCTGAGACCCACAGGAGGGGGAGGGCTCGGGGGGGGGACATCGTACAGCAGACCGGAGACTGACACTAAGTGCCCTGATTCTGATGAGTCTCCTCTATGTAGGCTGAGATACGTCTCATATTTTGACCATCTAATAAAGATGGCTCAGTTAGAAAACAAATCTGGCTAAAACCTGGAGGTTTTAACTGCAGAACATCAATTAAGATCTAACTGGAAAACAGGGCAAAGAAATCAGAGCTCTGGAACTAATGCTAGTTTCAGTGCTGCTTTTAGGCAATGGAAGCCTTGAAGAACAAATCACAGACTAATGTTTTCCATGCTACAGGTGTAACCTCATCAAGCTTCTCATCAAGAAGAGGAGATGATTTCTTGCTTGGTGCTTGAACAGTTAGCAGAATATGGTACAGCTTTCAGATGTTTGCCCTCCATGAGGAATTTCCAGGTCATCTTGAAGACTTAACGCATGCAAAATTCTTCAGTTTCAACAGTCCTAAATATGGCAAAACACAGGCAAGCATCAACATTAAGAGGCAAAGACTCAGTAGGCAAGTTCTACAGTTCATACAGTTCTATGTACCTCTCTCTGCCCCTTTTCTTTCCCCAGTCCGGGCTGCATGTTGAGCACAAGCAGAGGAAGAATATAAAGCAAGGAAGAGCACAAAGCCATCTGCCAGTTGACAATACTGCTAGGACTTGCAGGTCGTGGTGGCTGACCCGTTTACCAATGTGAAACAGTCACAAGGAAGAATGGCATTTGTCAAATGCTTGTGCACAGCTTAAAAACACCTAGCCTCTTAAAAAAAAGAAAAAAAGAGAGAGAAAAAAAGGAGCTGCAAAGAAGGTTAAAAGCAAATGGATGTGTATTTATATTATCCCACTATCAGGATCAAATGCGATGGGTCAGGGAGGGAATAAGAGACTGAAGTCTCCCCAAACTGTCATCCATGCTGCGCCTGTAGCAGGAGTTGGCACAGCAGAGCTCTGGGCTGCTCCTCTGCGTGGAGCTGGACCGAGCTGAAACCCCCCAGTGATGAAGTGCCAGGTGAGCACATCCTGGCTGTTTCTGCTGCGTGTGGGTAGACACATCCCAGGCGTTCTCTCTGGCAGAGAGCTCTTCAGGCATGACATAGCTTGTTCCTTCCGTACAGATAAGTTATCAGCTGAGCCTCCCAGCTCCAGTTAAGCAAACTCGATTTTGGGTGTGAGATGCAAAGACGACACAAATTTGCCTCAACCCCTTTCAGAAAATCAAACGGGCAGTCAAGCTCTTCGGTTCAGGGAAGCGCTTCAGTCGCTGGACTCGGTCTCGCCTTTCAGCTCAGCCGGAGGATGTCGCAGCCCTGCTGCCAGAATCAGCGCGGCAGTCGCTCCTGCTGCACCAGATCCCAGGCGGCAGATCAGCAGTCGCCAGCCACCAGACAGAATGAACAAATTCTGCTGGAAGAGAAGTGCAGAGCAGGTGGGAGGAAGCAAGAGGAAAGAACAGGAATGAAGTTTAAAACAGCACCAGGACAAGTCCTTGGTGTTTTGCAACCTCTTTTTAGTTACTAGTTGGTGGCATTTGCTACTGTCGTGACGTGAGGTTAGGAAACTACATTCAGTCCTAGTCCTTGAACACATCCTAGTTTCAGTCTCTGACTTCTGTGTATGCCAAAAGCCGACGGGCCTCCTTTGGCTGCCGAGAGCATCGTCTGCCCAGCAGCTGTGCCTCCCCGCCTGGCCACACATGCCTCCCACTCACAGGCAGCGCAGAGCGTAGCAGAGCCAGGGGGCTCAATCGAGGCCTTGGCTAAAGCATGAATAGGCAATACTGAGTAATGAGAAACATCTAGAAAAATATCAGAGTTGTACTGTAGGAAGTTGATTAGTGGAGCAAACAAAGCTCAGCACACACCAAGCTGCAGGGCCTCCCTCCTGCCAGGCTCAGCAGAGAGGGGGGAAAGCAAACATGGGTGGGTGCTCCGCTGCCGGCCCAGGCAGGGGACAGCTCACGGGCTGTCAAGGAGGGTACACGCTTCTGTGTCAGGAGCTCCTGCAGGAACGTAGGCAAAACGTAGCCTGCAACTGCTGCTGAGGTTACACGTTTCTACTAGTTACCTTGGTAAAAAGAAAAACTTTTCCATGATGAAGACAGTTGTGTATTGGCCAGAGAGACTGTGCAGTCTCCATCCTTGCTGGTTTTTTTTCAAGACCCGACTGGATAAAATCCTGAGCAACCTGGTCTGACCTCAGAGCTGACCCTGCTTTGGTCGGAGGTTGGACAAGACTTCCTGAAGATCCTTCCAAGCTGAGTTACCTGGTGATAGACCACAAATACTGCAGCCCCTACCCCTGCAGTTTGGGAACGCTGTGTGGCTTGCTGCAGCACCCTGGGTTTACTCCCCGTGGGAGTTCCCACTCAAGCTGTCCACACTTTGCCGTGCCACAAACAGCCCAGCCCACTTTAAATCACTCAGACACCAAACTTCTGGGAAAAACACCAGCTGCTTGTGACATACTGAAATCCCCTTCTGGAGGGAGACAGGTCCATGCAAGTGCAGGAGAAACCAGAGAGACTTGCCTGCTGTGACCTTGCATACCGAGTGGGGCAAAACCCCACAAGGTCGTCTGGCAGCCAGCTGCTTCTCCCCAAAGCCGAGCATGACTCCCCCAGGCCACTGCAGTGGAAAGGGGGAAAGGGTCTGTCTGCCCCGGACAGTTGCTGCAGCTGGTCTCCACTGCAGAAAGGGGGTGTAGGTACCTGCCATCAGCCACCGCCTGCTTTGGGGAAACAGGGCTCCAAATGCAGACCTCAGCCTCCAACAAGTCCAACTCACAGAAACTCCGCACCCTCACTCCTCTCATGCCCAGCCGAAGCTGAAACGTCTGCTAGGGGAAGAGGCTCTTGCTGCAGAGCTCTGAAGTAAGTATTTCTGAGCTCTTTCCCCTCCAGCTTCACCTGAAACAGCAGAGCAAGGATTTCCTCACCACAGCTAATATCAGGAAGAGGTGAAGGCATCTATACAAGCCTCATCATCTCATTTCCCAGCTCCTGTCCGTTAGTAATGGCCTCAGCCAAGCCCATGTCTCTTCAACTGCAGTGGTGGAGAAGGAACAGTGTCATCTCTCCTCCAAGGAATCCAATTTTGGATGCCATACCAGCTGGTAAACAGCAACCGCCTCTGTTCCCCTGCTGTCTTGCAGCAAAGCACGTTGCTCACATACTGGACTAACATCAGACTGAAGTGTCTGCTAGGAGATAGCCGACTGCTTTAAAAGATGATTTGTTAAACGTCAACCCAAAAGAAGGCACAAGGAGACGAGAGGATTACATAAAGACAATCCTCCCAGGTGGTGCCTGGTTCATGGGGACCTTTTGCACAAAAGGAAAAGCTGGAGAAAAGGCTTCCTCACAATACCCATTCATCAGGCTGGAACACAGCTTCCCACAAAAACAACAGGCTGGCATACAGTAACACACTTTTAGAGAAGTAAGACCCAGATGCATCGCATTTCATCCCCACATCTCTCCCTAACCCCACAACTAGCTCCCCAGCCCCCTTCCCACCAGCCTCTCCCCTCACAATCCCAGCTCCTGCCTCACAACTTGCTTCTTACTACAGCCCGATACCCTCTGACCTGTTACTTACACCCTGGTGCATTTCTGACAGAGTATTATCCCTCATGCACGCAGCAGCCCCCCATGGTGACACACACACCCCCACACCACCGATCTGGGGATTTTGGAGAAGGCAGCCTTCCGCTGCTGTACCAGCCACATCTAGCTATCCAAAACACTGTCACAGGGAGAAGAGCACCTTCACGCTCGAACGCAGACAATGAATACAAAAAACTGTTTCCAAGAATATAAAACATCACTTTCTTGGGAGAAACACATGAAGTAGGAAGGCAGCCCCTGTTACCCACACTCCTCCCACAGCCACCCGCCTTCTGCTTAGGCCAGTGACTACTCTGGCAGTAGGGAGATGCCTGCATGTTAGATCTTGCCCTGGTCTTGGCTGACCTAGCAGTGTGCATGGTGGAGCATGGGAACCTCTGGTGTGAATTTGTTACTAACATGGGCAGGGCAACTCTTTGACCTGCAGGTAACTTTCTGCTTCAACTCAATTACCAGTATCCCGTTACAAACGGTAAGAAAGCATCTAGTTTTCTTTCCAAGATTCAACCCCTATTTTTCAATGAAGTGCTTCTATTTGCTCTCTGAGTCAGGTAACTTCACCGCTAGAAAGAGATGGATTGTCTTTCCCCATGTGCCTTTTAAGGATCCATTCGGTGAACCTGGAAGACGCTTTCCTGCAGACTGACCTAGTTCCACATTTTTGAGCTGTGCAGAATATTGATCCACTGGGCCAAAAGAAGGTTTGTTCAAAATACGTCCAAGGCCGTCTCCCAAGTCAAAGGAGGAGATCTGGAAAACAAAACAAACCGAACACCTAATGTTGCATGCTCACAGGTTTGGGATGCTGAAAGCTGTGCATGCCCATGGGCAGATGTACCAGACAAGTTTGGTTTTGACCTAGATCAGCTTCAATTTTTCCAAGTAAGTTCTAAAATCCTGATAAATGATAAAAAAACCCCACTGCCCCTCCTTTACCGTATCAGCCTGGTGAAGCTCAGAGTCACTGTTAAAGGTAGCAAAACCTTGTAAGTGGAAGGGAAAACCCCCAACATTTGTGCAGTAATACAAGTAAAAATCAACACATGAAGTTCGTGTGCACATAACAACTAACAGCCTTCAAAAGGAGAAGAAGTAGAAACCTGACAGAGAATGAAACTCTTCTATAGCCAAGCACTGAGAAAAGTGGTATAAGAAGAAAGCACTCTGGAAAGTCTTAAACAACAAACCCAACAAAATCAAAAGAAAATGGTTTAGAAGAGCCTTTAAAATGAGTTTTATTGTCAGAATTTTACAAGTAGCCTTCAGTGGCATCATACAAGAAGAACTCTGTTGCAAAACTCTAATAAATAGTCTGCCCCAAGTCCCAAAATATTTTTGGAAATAAAATAAAAACCAAACTTAAAAATAAAAGAGAATAAAAGCAAGACTTCAGGATGCTCAGAGATGTTAGCAATATTTCCCATTTACAAATAATATCAGGCATTATATAAATCTCCTTCATACAAGTCATTAAAAAACCCAAGACATTCTAAACCTTTACAAAAGCACTCCAGAAATAGTTCCAAAGAGATCCATTTCCATGACAAAACATTAGAGAAGAACTCCATGGGGATTAGCATCACAAATGAAGTTTGAGGTTGAAGTGTAGCGCGTACTTGTGTGGAGCAAGATTAAAGAGCATGAAAAAGGGATTTGAAAAGACCGTGGAAGTTTCTGTGACAAGACTATGCCTGATGATTTTAATCTGTCTATTTGAGAATGTGGTAAACGGGAGGGAGTGGATGCTCTTGAAATTAACCCCCAAATATACTGCGCTTTATGCGGGGCAATATTTATTAAGGTAGCAACTGTATCCTCAGAAGGGAGTAGAAAAGGTTTCTCAGCACGCTGCACAGTTCAATGCCTGTGCAGACTGTGGCGCTCAAAAGTCGTATTCTGACACCTAAAAGGTATTTCTGGAGAGGTAACGTGTTGTGGCAAGCTAGCTGTTCCTTCAAAGAACAAGAAATTAACTTTCCTGGCATGAGGCAGTTTGGGAAATCTCATGCTAGACAGTTTCACTGGGGACTGGGGATTTCAGAACTCCAATCCTATCCCAGTACTTTGAAAAATACACTTCTCTAATTCACCTTTACATATGCCTCCGTCTACAATACTAAAAGATTTATAAGACCTCTCATGTAATAAAACACAAGTTGAATAAACATCTCTCAAATCTGCTGTGATTTGAGAAGTCTGGAGAAATGGAACGGGAGGGCAGGCGCACGGAGACAGTTTATATGACTTTTCATGGAAACAGTTCAGGGGAAAGAAATCTTAAATCTCTTTACAACTTCAGCCTAAGTCCTCTGCACATATGCAAGTAACAGATTCCCCTGGAAGGGAAGGGGACTCTACTTAAGCGGTACAGCAACAGTGCTCACTATCTCTCAGCCTGCCTGACACGGTATGAACTGCAGCATGCCTCGTTTTGCTGTTGGTAAAGTTACTTGCAGCCATTGTTTCCACAGGAAACAAAGGCTACCAGAAATGCTAATGCAAGAGATGTGTGATAATACGCCTCACCCATGGCTCCCGTCTCTAGTCTCTCTCCAAATGTTACGATGCTGGTTGTACTGTACCATACACTATGGACACGCATTCTCTGTAACGTATGGGAAGGTAGCACTAGCAATCAAGCGCAAATTGCTAAGGAGACACCTAAAACATTGCATTACATCCCCTTGTCTGTGGCATACTTCAGAAAACAACGTAAGAAGAGCAGGAAAATAAACACTTCTTTCTAATTTTCTAGATGTCATAATATTTGCCAAAGCTGCAAGGAAAAGCAGATTACCTGAAACAGAGATAAAGGAGTTAATGGAAACAGAGGCCGATGGAACAGCAAGCCTGATCCAACCTCCAAATCATTTTTTACATAACAGATAAAGAGACAATGTGCAAAAAATAGACATTCACATTTTAGCAGTTAAACTTTTATTTTACCTTTTTAAAATTATTTACTTTTTTTTTTCTACAAAAGGCAGACATTGATTGTTGATCTGCAATTGTTCTGAGTGCGCGCAGAGATGCAAAAAAGGGTTATTAGAGGATGAAGGACAGGGAAGTGCTCCGACTATACTTTCACATGTCATGATTAAGGTGGCATTAAAGCTTAAGTCCCAGTAATAATATTCATAACAGATAGTTTCCTTCCCTGCACACTCTTCTCAGTTCATATCAATCGTGTTGAAAACCCATTCGGTGAATTTCTTCAGTTTCTCGGTTGCGTTCTGGGATTCCTCCTGTAACCTCAAGTTGTCTTCCCGCAGATGTTGCACTTCAGCCTGAAGACTGGCCTTGTCCTCTTTTTCCTTAGGCATGAGGAAAAATACAGATCTTAGTGGAGATTTTAGACCATGCTTCCTACCTATATAGAGAGGCAAGAATCTCTTAAGAGAGCATGAGTCTCATTCTTTATTAAGGATTTTATGTGCAGTAACACATCATAGTTTTAGATCTAAGGGACATCTGTGACATTTCATTCCTTACTTTTTGCTTGAACAAGTAGGATTTCTCTGTATTAAATTCTCATACAGAAGCTGGCTCCCCAAGTGGTGAAATAAAATTCGGCATGCCCTGTTCTGTATGTACAACTGCTGATGGTTAACTACATATGGGATAGGAAATATTCCTGCAAGTACTCCTCCAGCTAAGAGACTTCTCATCTGACCACAGCAGATCCTTCTCGGACAGTAACAGAATACAGGAAGTTTCCACAGTAGAAATTATACGTTTAGATAATACTGTCAACTTTTCAACATCTACAGGATATATTTACATGGACTAACTTCAAGCCTAATTCAGGTGACAGTGCAAAAGGAGTTGAGGTACTCTGAATCACCCTCCTAATTTAAGCAGAGGAATCAGATGCCTACAACTCTAGACACTCCACCCTAGCCTTGCATAACTGAAGTATGGCCTGAGAAAAGTAGTAAAGAAATGTCTTTTTCTCGTACAAGGATAAGACTGTCACAGGCTCAGGCATGGTAAAGCAGGATTACACAGTTATTAGCATCACCTATCAGCACTGGATGTGTCTTACAGATTTTCCGTAGATTAAATGTTTACCTTCCTTAAATCCTCTTGCAGCATCTTCAGCAAACCTTCCAGTTGGTCCACTTTAGAGGCGAGAGTTGGAGGAGATTCTTTACTGTTGAAAGCAGGAGACAAGAACAGGTGTTGATATGATTTACTGTCTTCACATAGGGTAGCTAACAGCCTTGTCTATACCAGGTGGCTTTATGTAGGTATGCACTCAGGTACACTAAGAATTCACAAAACAAACAAAAAGAACCTAACAAAGAGTGCACGGAACACATGCAGCACGTTAACAAATGTTCCGTTATTTGTCAACGGAACAAATGTAACTTGTGATTAATTGGGGCCATCCCACTGCTTGACTTCTCTCTACTTCTACTCATTATATGTGCCTTGAATTACCATTGCTTTGGACACATTCACGAACGTCTCAGACAAGAAAGAACCTGCAAAAACGTTCAACTGTACTTAGGATTTTTCTGTTTTCACTTCCCACCACTATCTTCATGAGAATTAGTGAAGAGTTCTTCTATAAAGCCTGGAGATGGCTTCCAAATAAAGACGTTCCTACTCTTTTCCTCAGTTTGTAGCTGAGGAAGCCTGCACATCTGGTGTATTTACTCACCCTGTGTAAGGCTTTATCTGTGCAGTAAGCTGGTCCTCGGCCTGATCACCACTGGAGGCAGCGCTCACAGGTCTGTGATTCTCATCAGCAGCAGCAAAGAATGAAGCTCGCTGAACTGAGAAGGCAATCGTACAGAGAAAAACATTGGCAACAGTAATGATTACTTGTTCATGCGTAGCACAACAGCTACACTGCACAATCTCAAAGCCATCTAAAAAGTGTGTCTCAAGCGAGATGAGGTGACGATGTGACCCACTGATATCCACTTGACAGAAGCAAACTGGCATTGCAAGTGTTTGCACCAGGTTCTCCGCTGTACTGGATTCAACAAGCAAGTACTAGCTCTGGCACAGCACCGCGTGCTCCCACAGATCATGCATCACCCTCAGGCTAAGCAGCTCTCCAGGAGGAAGATGACAAAGTGCAAAACAGAGATACCCCGGCGGTGCTCACAGAGTCCACCCAAGGCCAGTTCCAAGAGAGGCGAGAAGCCAAGCTGGAACAACGAACGTTGTGCAGAACTTCCTGGGTACAACTGCGTGACACTACCCAGTAACACAGTAACTATTTTTAGCTTGCTTCGCTCCATAAAGGATCCCTTTATCTTGAGGAAAGAAAAGCTCACTGTGCACAATTTACATGTGGAAAGTAAAATGACCAATGTAATTTTTCAGAACCCAAAATTTTTTCCTTATGCCTTAGAAAACGTTTTCAGATTGAAACGTGAAACCTCTTTCCTGCCTTGTGTCTATACTTTTTTGTCCTGTAACTGCTCAGATGTTTTAACACATCTCTAAATCACTATCACATGTGGTGTGACTGTAGAATACCAACTGCCCCTACCTCTGGAGTTTCCTAGCACAAACAGGAACATAAACATTTTTTAGTTTGATAAACTAACATCTCTCTCCCTGAGCAGCCGCTGGTCTCTCACTAGAAATAGAACAGTATCGTCTTTTACTGCTCGGCAAATTTTTATTCTGTGCTTTCAACAAGGCTAAAATTAATGTGCCTTGGTATTTGATGGAATTTTTCCTGCTCCTCTCTTTTTCATTTGAATGAAAATACTGAAGGTTGGTGTGGCTCAGGGATCCAGGCAGCTTTTGTTTCAGCTAGTTGTGGATATCACTACTTGTAAATTTGGGGGCTTGTGCTGAAGACACCAATCGATAATGTAGAAGAGAGGTGTCCCAGGATCACAAATCAGAATTCAGGCTGCCTGGTATCTGCCAGTCCCTACTGGCACCTGGCAGAGACTGGGATTATACTGACATCGGACAGCTGTTCCCGCTCCAAGTCAAATCTGAGTATGTTTTTACAGCGGTGAGATGAAGGTGCCAGTCAACACGTTACCCCCCAGCTTTTCTTCATCAGAGCTGTCAGTTTGTTACCTTCACCACTCTGACTTTGTTCACACTTCTAAAGAGAAACACGAGTGAGTTTGGAGTCTACAAAAATGAGGGATTCAGGTTAATGAAGACAGTCAAATAAATCTAACAAAAAAAGGGAGAACTTTTAAATGGAAACTGCCAACCACAGTGAAGTGTATTAAAACCTGGGTTTCACTGCTATGTGGTGGTGAAAAAACCATCACTACAAATTCATCTCCTCTTGAGGACTAAGGTTTATTTTGAATACTCTTTCCCAAGACTGCAGGGCAGAAATATGAGACATGCTGATCCTACAACTCCTACGGCAACAGAGCAGAGCACATGTGTACATCTTGAACACCAGCTTAGACATGCACTGTCTTCATGACGTATATGGCCACTACCAGAGAACAGTTACTTCACAGCCTTCTCCAACCACACAGAATAATGTCTAAAAGATTCAGGATCAGTGAAAACATTTTCATGAAGGTGGGACAGCATTTATGCAGAGATTAGGAAAATGCACTTCTGTTTAACGCACCTAGAAGACTTTTCCATTGGATTATAACAACTGTAAGGAAAACTCCCTTTGGGCTGAAGTGTATTTAATTTTAAATTCAAATATATCTAGGCAGCTTACAGTTCTCTTCAGTTTACTAAGTGTCAAGGAGATGGAAAGTGCCGTAGGATGAAATGACACTTATGTGCAAGTCTATGTATTCAGAGTATGCAAAGGGAAGAATGGCAATGGAAAAGTATACACTAACAAGGCGTATTTCCCAAATTACCTTCACAGCGCACTTCAGTTGCACTACAGAAACTTCTTGCTAGCACAGTAAGCAAGCAATCATTAGCGTGCTCATATATGCTTTTCCGGTGCTATTTTACTTTACTTTTGCACTTTTGTGCCAGATGTCTTTTCCACCCTAGCTACGATGTCTGCAACTGCCCTACATGAAAAGTAGCCAGTTTCACAGAGATTTGGCCAAAATGTAGCACAGAGGGATTCCAGTATGAAGAAATGGTATCTATTACATACAAAGTTTTAGACCATTAAGACTTGAGTTGCTATTTTAAATGAGCTTCAGCTTCAATCTAAGTAGAAACAGTAACAACAAAAGCAAGAGAAAGCAAGAGTCAAGATTAAAAAAAACCCAACACACTCCTTAACAAAGCACACACAAAGACCAGCTTTCTAAGTATTATATTCTGAAAACTCACCTTCAAAAGCTTTGGCAGCATCTACCAAGTTTGACCAGTCCAGATCAGAGGCAGAATCAGGCAATGGCATAAGACCAGGGTCTGGCATGGGCTGCCGTCTTTGCTCCTGGATATCTGTGAGGGAGCTGTCTGAGGCAGAAAACTCACCTAGAGTAATGCAGAACTAATTATAAACTCCATTTAAAAAAAAAAAAAACCACCCAAATTCCTTTCTTAATACTAATGCATCCCTAGTTTTAATTTTTCTGGGATAGCACTTTTGGAACCAGAACTCAGCAGAATGTTTGATCAACAGAAGCTGACCAGATACAGCATGTTACAAGCCGGTTTTCTGAGACAAGGCTTCTCACCAGGGCATTCAGCTCCTTTCTAACCTGCCTGAACCTTTGCAGCTTCGCACCTCAAAAGCCAATCTGTGCCTCCCCCAGCACTGGGGCTGGACTCTTCTACCCAACAATTCCTGCCTCTGCACACACTGAAGATACTTTGAAGGGCTCTGCAGCTTGCTGGAACTTCTACACTCCCTGGCACCTATCTGCTGCTGTAAAAATATAAAACTGGGCTTTTTTCCTCCTGTCTTTACAATCTTGTAAACCAATGGGAGCAGACTTAGGCCTACCAAGATGAATCAGAACAAGAAAACCCTTAAAATTACTTCCAAAGCATTGCACCTCTCTCAGCAGTTTAGTGAAACCTCTTGATCTTTACTGGAAAGTACCCACACCCACCCCTAAGCAGGTACATGGCCCGCTATGGAATAAACATTGGCAAGCTTGAAAGGAGGATATAAAATCCCTGTAATTTTTGTGCAAAGTGGTGCCTAGCAAAGTGAAACACTTGAATTATTGCCACTAATTAGAGAAAGACCAAATTGTGAACCAACAATTATCTGCTTTATTTCAGTTTACTGGCTGGACAATCAAAAAAACGTGCAATGCCTGGTCAGTCAGCACATGCGTAAGCTCTGAAGCAGCAACAACCTGCTTCCTTATGCCCTCCGTCAGGGTGTAAAGAAAGATTTAAAAAATGTTGTAGGATTCCTGTATTATCTCCCCAAGAGAGGGCAGTTATCTGGGGAGTTCTTAACGTGGAAGTATTTAGAATAAGTGAAAAGATACACAGAATTAGAAGAAAAAACTATTTGAAAAATTACCTGTTTTAAAAGTGAGTTGGATTGTTAATTAAGACAGATGAGTAAATAAGAATATTTTTAGCTCATTGTTTTCCCTCTTCAAAACAAACAAAGGTGCTCTGGAATGGTTGTTATTTGTCATTAAGATCTTTGAATTAAAAGAATTTTGAATAGCTGGAAGCCAACAAATACTTGTGGTATTAGATATCCAGCTCTACTTAATCGTTCTCTCAGCAAAGGCAAGTTGGGGGCAGGGGGGGAGACAATTCGTGTGTCACTCAGCCGGTTTTATCACGCAGGCCTACATCTTATAGAAAATGGAAAACCTTGTTCTGTTGACATATGTATAAAGCTTATGCACTAGGAGTAATCGGTTTGGTGTGGAAGAGAACATGACAGTGAAAGAAGGTTTTGTGGTTTTCTTTTCGGAACATACAGGCACCTAAACGAAAAGACACCAAATGCCGCTTTCCATTTCTACTCGGACGGCGTCACTGATTTTCTGACCCCAAGCTCGCAGAAGCCAAATCCACCAGCCAGTTACAAGCGTAACCGAGTCTGCAGAGTTATTTTGGCGCATATAAAAAACAGAAGCGGAGAGAGCTCAGTTTCCTAACTCTTACGCAAGAAACATGTTATACAGAAACAACAGCTCATGAAAATGTCAGGTTCAACACTGAAAACTGATGCCTGGTGATCACAGACAGATGAAAAGAATTTAAAATAGATTTCTTCAGCAGCCTGCACTGTCAAGCGTATCTTAAGTATCTAAATACAGACCATGCTTAGGGCCCACTATACTGAATCTATTGATAGCCTTGCGTTTTCCTCTTGAAACATACTAAAACATGAATAAACCACAGCAGATACGTACTTCTTCAGAAACACTGCAGAATCCTACACTGTCAGATCTAGCTCTACATTTAGTACACATTTAGTTATGAGGTACAGTGGGAACCTGTGAAAATTCCCTTTCTCACCAACTGAGACATTCACATGCAGCAGCACACAACCAATCCGATAATCCTACTGAGACTGCTCTGTAAACTAACGGAGGAAAAGCTGAGCACCTTCTTGACAGCAGTTTACCGAGTAACTTTTGCTTGTTAGTTGTTGATGTGTAACTAGAATTAAGTAACCTCAGCCCTGTAAAATGAATAGGGTAAGGGAGTGAATTCAAAAACATTTGGTGCAATAAAAGCTGTATCTGGTACAGTTGTACATCCAAATGCCCACTGGTATTTATCCACTTCTATATCATTATTTTCCTAATGGTATTTTGCTCCCACAATGCCACACTAAAGGAAATGACACCTGAAGTTGTCACTGGTGGATAACCAGGCATACATTATTTGCCCATTGGTCCAGCTGCTCCAGTTCACTCCTGGAAGAACTGGTGAAAAACTTAAGCTGATGAGGCAAATTTTTGTGCTCCCTCCACAAGGTAACTGCATGACTACTCACTGAAATGAGGAAAAAAAAATTTCCCGTCCTATTTCATATTTTCAGGCACATGACTTGACTCTCCTCATTTTATCAAAATCAAGATGGAATTAGTTGCTGTTACAAACATTTTCCCTTAACATGATTCAGAAAGGATTCTTCCGAAAGTAGAAAAATGGGAAATACACTTACCATGTAGTGATTTCATTCCCAAAGTATACGACGGTCTCCGTAATGGCAGTGACTTTGGGAGAGAAGGGTACGTGCTGGTGAATAGTACATCGTTTGGCATGGCTTGGTCCAAGAGCGAGGCCCGCGAGGTGAAGAAGTGGTCCCTTTGACCACTGTAAATACTCTCATCTGACAAAGTCCTTTGCAAGGCACGCCTTGTGGTAGGAGTGCTGGGAAAGGGAGACTGACAGGACAGAGTGTGTGACTATACATTCATAAAAACAAATAAAAAGAAATGAGAAAAAATAAATCAATAAAGAAACTTTTGAAGTCTATGTCAAAATATTTTTTTTTAAAACGCTTTTTTTAAAAATAAGAAAGCAAGTGTTAACATTGTATTTTTTCCTGAGTGGATAGGAAAAAGAGCTCTGCTCCTCTGCTTTGAAGGAGATTATAACTAGGTAACATATATAATAGGTCTTTTTTAGTCAATCTCACATTCTACCTTTGTAATACCTTTCAAACTTCTCCTGAAGTGGAAATCTCAGGCAGGCCTCACGGCTTCTAGAGCTGAGGTGTAGCAGAGAGAACGTTTACAGCAACAGACTGAATGCTGCATAAACCAGTGTTCTCCCTCGTGCCTGGGGGAGGCTGCCTTCCTGCAGGCAGAGCCTCAGCAAATGCCAACTAATTAAAAGTCTCACATTACTGAACAGCTAGGAACACCCACCACCGCTTTGACTCTTCAGAAGGATTTGAATCAAAATTAAGTCTTCCCATGAGTAAGAGTACTCGTGTCTTACCCCCACCATCACCCCAGCTTCCTCCATGCTCCCCAGAGGAGAAAGCAATGCTGTGGTTAGCCAGGAGTTACATACTCTCTGGCCAGAGCCAATGAGCTGCTATCAAAGAACGTGTACCATTCCCACCAGCAGAGACACTGATTTTCATGAAACACCTAGCAATATAACTATCTCTAAGACATAATGTTTATGGTTTGGTTGAAATTTAGTCCAAAGGCTTTCATGGAGAAATGACAAACAGAAAGGAAGACCTCATCACCCTCATTTGCTCTGTAAGTAAGTTTAAACGAAAAAGGAGATAATATGATTTCCGGAAAGATTAAACAATACAAAGAGTTGCTCATTTGCACATAAAAATAGTTCTATCAGAAAAAGGAAAAAAATATGTTTAAACAGACAGAATTCTATTCCTGCACACTACAAGGTGGGAGAAGAGCGCGGAGGAGGGACTGTACAATGGAAGACGATCTGCCAGATTTTTTTTTTTTTTTTGCCAAAACATTACAAGTTTTAATACTAAAAGATTGCTCCATGTTTTGGTTTTATGATTAAGGATCAGAAACAATTAAGATTACTTTCAAAAACCTGCTATCATCAAAAGACAAAGAAGGAAAGAGAAGCCACGTCCCATGCCAACTTTCTATTACGTTGACTTCTCCCTTCTGCGTTGCCTCCCTCAGGACATGCCCATCGCAGTACGAACCTTGCATATACAATTAACGCTACAGAAATGAGACAACTTCTGGTACGCAACTGAGGATCAAGCTGCTTCTTTTAATCTGAAATTTAAAAGCTCAATCAGCAGGCTCACGTTATGATCCAGTGAAGTGTCCCAGTACTGGTCCTGAAGTGGCAAAGGAAAAGAGCGAGCTGCCAAGTCAAGCAGTTTACTCAAGGGTCATAGAGTTCATTTAGTGTTAAAGAGTTAGGAGCTGGAACTGCCAGTTAGCATCAGACCTTGAGATTAAAAGGGTGCACAGATATGAACATCTGCTGAAGTCAAAACAGAGGCAATACAAGTAGGAATTGTCTTCTGGTAATAGAGCAGAGGGAAGAGAAAAAGAAGAGCGACTTGTCTGAGAAGATAAAATGCATAAGTAGTAGGTAAGGAGATAAGGAAGGCTGGGAAGATAAAAGACACAAGACACACGAAATCACAACTTAGAACAAATTCCACTAGCAAACAAAGCCTTTGGCAGCCAACAGACAGGAAGGAGGAAGATTTCTGATCTTTGTGCAATGAACTAATGAAGGGCATTATCATTCCTTTTATTAAAAAAAAGTAAAAAAAAATTTATGCCCCAAGAGCAACTTTTTTGTAAGATGAAATACAAATCATACAGTGGGCAAAAATGACAGTTACTTTTAAAATGGAAAAGATGTAATTTGTTGGCGTGATAGAATGTTACTAACTTGCTGAAATTTATCAGAAGTGTTACCTGAGTTAATATACTTGTTATAGTCACCAGAAAATAAAGATCAGGGTGAGAATTGATTCACTAACCCCAAATCAGAAAAACAACTAACTCAGGAACACGGATGCTTTGCATGGCCCTCAGGTCACCTCTTTAAACAGAATGGAAGTTCTTGCAATGTTTTGAGCAAAGAGATTGTTCTCAACCAACAGGAGATGCTCACATTGCCCATGTCCCACTCCCCTCAGAACTACCACCAACCTAAGAAAAAGATATCTTGCCCTTGGCAAGGCTTTTTTTTCCTCCAGCCTCAAAGGTAACATCTGAAATAATGTGTGTAAGGAAGCTAGTACTTACAAGTTTTAATAAGCCACTTTGGGTTTTTACAAGCAAAGAAAGAAGTTGGAGCTCTCTCTTCTGCATGGTTGCTGTGGAAACCATTTGGGCTCTAGGTGATGAGCCTGAGCTGTTAAGCACTGACTGTACATGGCGACTGTAGAAATTGAGACATTCTCTTCAAAATGATGGATTTTTAAAATTAATATATGCACTTTTGTGTTATTATACACATTTTGAAACACATTAGGAAATGTTTCTAACTATTTACTCTTCATAAATATTTGCTTAAGTTTAGGGAGCAGTCTTGGTCCTTGTCCAGTAACGGGATTAGAGAGGCATAAAAATGTGCATTTTGCAAGGAGTTTCAATACTGTCAATAAGTCACTGTCTAGTGATGCAACTGAAGAACAATTCAAATGCATAAGACAACACTACAGGATTTTCCACGAGCCAGCAGTCCTAAATGTTCTTTGCAATTTGGCATACTAGTCTTTTTAAATTTGGACACAAAACTCTAATAATATTGCAGTGTCTGTAGTAACGAAACTGTTTCCCAAATGTATTTCTCTAGTAGCTAAGTCTGTGACAAAACGAATGACTTTCTGCCCATGATGAGAATTCAGGGAATGCCTTGCATTTTATTTTCCTGTTATGAGTGAGAATACAAAAGATCCTATCTAGGAAACTCCTGAGTCCAATGCAAAGTCCAACTGAGTAAGTGTTGTATGAATAAACACTTCAGCTTTGACTGCTTTGAAAGCACTCAGCACTTTCTACACAGAAATCTTAGAGTTTCACCCTCTTCCAAATTGTGACACATTTGCTGTACTAGTTGATATGCCTAGGCAGCAATGAACTCAATCATGAAATTCTTATAAAGTGTAACTTTACACATTTCTGTTTTGTAACAACAGAACTATGACTTGGATCAGAAGAGGACCTGTGTGTTGCTCTTCAGGTATTCTCAGATTTCACTTAACTGTGAACAAGAGATAGCCAGATGACAGACTCTTTCTTTAACATACCTTAAAACTCTTCTGGGATTCAGGTGTTGGGCTATCAAGATCTATCAATTTCTTCAACTCTTCTTCAACAGTGGACTTGGATGCTCGTTTGGGTGATGCTCGTAGATCTCTAGCTGAAGCACGCAGCCGAGGGTGGGCCATTTCATTGCCATCACTCTGGTGACGTCTTAAATGAAATGGAACAGACACATTCAGGTCTCAAAGCCCTGGGGCAGGAGGCATGAATGAAACAAAAATTATAGCACCCTCAAGATTTTCAAAGAAAAAACCTAGGTAGGGGGCATGGAGGAGGGAAGGAGTTTCGCTAATACAGTAGAGCCTCATCTTAAGGAACACCTGCTGAAGGAATAAACTTGTTTAAAAACATCAACTAGCAATACATTTAAGGTTATCATAATACATTTTCCCGATAAGGGACCAAACCTATTAAAATAACATGTATTCTGTACAAAACGAAAAAATACAAATGTCTTCAATGAGCCTCAAAGCAGCAAATGACTAAGTTTCTTTAGTCTTTTAAGTAGCTTTTTATAATGCAGTTATCACAAAGGTTCACCATCTCCTTTTGACAGCCAGTTATTGGTATCGTGTAGGGATACTGTGCTCAACCCAATAAAAGGCAAGAAGGGTTGAATAAATTACTTTGAAATGGGCTTTCTGAACCACTTGCTTTCCAAGTCATAGTAGACTTAAAGGAACAATATTTTCACTAGTAAGTTGTTTCTCAATTTCTCTTCCCAAAGAGATGGTTGCATATTGTAACGCAGAGAGATCTTGGCTTGCTTTAAGCCAGTTAGACTGGATGCTGGCAGTAATCTTAACAAGGCAACATGGAGCGCCACGGAGCTACTACACGGATGAGAGGCTTAAGGAAAACTCAGGCTGTACATTAAGAGGACTGTTAATGTATGTGGCTCAAATAGCACTCTGAGTCACCTTTAAGAAGTCCCAAAGGAAGATAAGCTTTAACAGGACTGAATCCATACAGCTCTCTAGAAATGACAAAAAAAAATCTTTTACAAGTTAACAGGGAATGAGATTAGCTAACTATCAAACATTTAAGCCTAACTGCAGAACTCTAGATTAGAGATTAAGTTCTACAGAAGACTAAGCATTCTATTAAATAGTCTTGAGCTCTTCTATACAGAGAAGTGTCACACATCTCAATGCTTCTTTACAATTAAAGCAAATAACCAAACAAGAGAACGAAAAAAACGGTCTTACTTTCTTGAATCCATAAACCCCACTGAGTTTATTGTCCCTTCTGGCTTTTTCCATCCGATCAGATACTTGCTAGTAGCACCCTGGCGAGGGTAGAAAGTCCTAGGACCAGATGAGGAGGAAGAGGAGGAGGAGAAAGAAGGTGCGAGCTGGGGAGAAGTAGCAGAATGAAGCTCTTCTTTAGGTGAGCTTCTGGCACTGGTGAAAACAACCGGGCTGGCAGAATGTCGTGAGCTCATGGTACTAGGAGAAAAACATAATAAAGACAAAATTTGCCTCAAATATACGTGTGTGTGTGTGTGTGTGTGTATAGAGAGAGAGCGCACCTTGTTTAGCTGTTTTTAAAGCAGAACTCTGGGTACAAGATGTTACTCTCATCAATAGTGGGTAGAGTAGCAAAACCAGTTTGCTCTTCGTAAGGGCCTTCTGCCAATGTTTCATTAAAGACATCTCACATGGTAATAAAAAAAATGTTGTAAGCAACCTTTAAGGATGCAATATACCACTGTCCCCTCGTTTCCCTTCACAAGTGGGAAATCTAGGGTTCACTGTTAGTAGGCAGCTTAAAAGTAATACAAGATACTGTAGCTGAATTAGCAAAAAAGAACCCAAGTCCAATTTCTTGCTAGAATTCCTGGCTGTGGAAGAAAACATATTTTGAAGGAACTTTAGCAACAGGAAACATGTCTTTAAGACTCCACAACAAGCCAAAGAAGAAACCCATGCATCTTTCAAAAGACGGCTTCCAGGATTTTGCCTGAAAAGCAGTTACCATTTGCAAAAGACGACTCCTAAATTGAGAGGTTTGAGCAGGTCTCTAACATGTATCACAATCTGTCTTGACCAAAAACAGTTGGGATGACCAGCTGCAGCTTAGTGTTGGAAGAAGGAGGGGGGCTTTAGATGGGAGCTACTCTTTAGCTATGCTGATTCAAATTGATGCGATTTGCATAATATCAGGAGCACTATGGCCTAAGACAATATTTACTATAAGAGTCTTAAAAGGTCAGGCATTTCTAAGTACAGTTACAGGAAAACTTTGTGTACAGCCTTAGTACTGAAATAGCATTACGTATTTGGAGACCAGTTTTCTATCAGCTCTCTACACAGCTACATTTTCATCCCTGTATCCAACACTGCAAGGAAGGAATTTGAAACAGATGGCCCCGTGGTAAAGAACAGTTTCTGACTGAGAAAAAAATTAGCTGGAAGGCTGAATAAAGTCATTGAATAATCTCTTCTTTCTTAGCTTAACAGAAAATTCTTCTTCATTCTTTTCATATCTTGATAAAACAATGCATTTTCTCATCTCTCAGTGAAACAGAAAAAAGAATTGAAGGTTAAATTTGTGTTGCCACCTGGGAAAATAATCTCACTTATATTTAGCCTTATAGAAGTCAGTTATCTAATCTATGCCACTTGTCTGGTTCCTGCTGTAGTGAATGGAGAAATATCCATAGGAGGTGATTCTCCTCATCTTAAATTAGGTGTCTCAGATACACTGGGATAATTAACGCTTTGGAGTTTCTCCTCTCTCTCCATTGACAACAGATGGTGCCTAAAAAATCACCTTCAACTATGTTTTGTTTTCATATGGCTCAAGTTAAGCACCACGAGTCCCAACAGTTAAGTGCTGTGGATTTCACGAGGACTCTGAGCCGACTGTGGTCTTCCCACCTCAAACAGCACCAGCTGCTGCAGCCCATGCTTCCGCCTCATGTACCCGGGGACGGCTGCAAAGTCCCTCACATCTGGGGCAAGATGCATCTCCCCATATGTATGCAAATCAAATGACAACAATACAGATTTTGTATTATAGAAGTCTTTTTTTTCCCTTCCATCTGTACATTTGAAAGGCATATACAAAAGATGGCAGATTGGGAAAATACAGGAAGATATTTTCCTGTTGATCAAGCCTGTATATTTGGCGATACACATCAGAACCTTCCTATTTGTAATGGCTCTAAGTAAACATAATTTATAGCAAGAAAGCAGAAAAAAATAAGAGCTAGGGGGAGAGGCGGTAAATTTATCTCCACTCCCCCTTCTCTTTTTTTTCAATACTGAAAGAAAACTCCTACACATGCTGAGTAAACCAGGCCATCTGTGAGGCATCACCACCACAAAATTAAAACACCAAGGTTTGGGGAAGCTGCACATCTTTAAAGAAAATGTATGGGGCTATTTTTTTTTTATTTTTTTTTATTTTTACCCCCTTCTAAATACACTCAAGAAGTGGAGAAGTCTTTTGCTTCAGTGTAGGAAAAGGGAAGTTCTGATCACGTTTCAGAATTCTTTTATCCATCAGGCAGTTCTCAAGGAAGTGCTACTTGTATGGAAACATTTCTTGATAAAAACTAGTAACTACTAGATAGGCTGGTAGTGTTGATCTTTAATATTACTAGGCAAAGTGGACAAAAAATGATGTTCAATATGCTCTACATAAAATTTACATATAAAATGATATGTATATGTAATAAAAGTGATTATAATATTTTTATATCATTGTGTAGACACATTGTGTATTTTAAGTATTATTACTTTAATATTTATTATAATATGCATCCAATAATATATGCCAAGAGCAGCCTAGCAAGTGAGGAAGAAAATCAGCATACAGTTTTAAATACACTTTTCTTTAAAGTGTATTGCATGTTTTGATCTGTGGTTTTACAATATAGTATTTTGGGAGGATATTCTGCTTCAGGAATTACGCACAGAACTGCGGATATGACTGAAGCTTTTCACCCTACAAGCGAACACAGGCAGGCCAGTAGGATTCTGACAGACACACACACACACTTGTTAACTGAGAGCGTATCTGGAGAGCAAAAGGCTTTGGATAAACTCTAGAAAAAAATAAATCAGAGCTGGAGCACTATGGTAGCGATGCAAAGCTATTACAGCATACGACACCAGGAAGGATGCAGAGGATTCTTCATACTGTAACAGACACCTGGACCACCTTGATTACTTCTGGAAGAAATTCAGTCCTCATATTCTCAGGACAGAGCGAGCACCACTGTTGGTCCCCCACCTTCCACCCCAATTATTGAGACATCAAGGATTTAGTTAGGGAAAAAAAAAATCAAATACTACATGATAATCTGCAAGAATTGCAGAGGAGCCTTTCATAAAAGTATTCTACAATCATTAAATAATATTTAATATCTTAAAATTATCAGAAGCAATGAAAAAGATACTTGATTAGAAATAGCCTTGATTTTGCTCTTAGTTTTGGTAAGAGGACCATAAGAAATCGCATAGCTTAGGTGGAAATGAAAGTTTGATTTTATTTTTTTCCTAGGGAATTCATGCCATCAGCGCATATGGCTTCATTTAATGACATTCAGCTATAATGATTCTGTATAATTACTGGCCTACATAATGCAATTCTCCTGGGATGCTATGAGAAATCTGCACAATCATCAGGAAGGACTTTGGGAATGGGGGTGGAAAAGAAAAATAAAACCCAGCCAGAAGCTCTGCTGTAAAAATTAATCACTATAATTTACTTTTTGCCACCAATTCTCAGGTACAAGCTCTTTTATGCACCATCAAATGATCTGAACGCTAATTATCACTCCTGTCTTCTACAGACACAAACACTCTAATTTGTGGTTATTTCCTTTTCTTTTGTCAGGAAGTTCTTTTTAGGGCCAAATTCCTTTTCTTCTTGCTCAGAAACCCAGCTCTAAAGACGTTACAGACATTCTGGCATCCACAGGCAATAGGTAAAAGAGTGAGAAGCAACAAAGGATGACAATTTAGAAACCAATAGAGAAACACACCAATTAAGCTGTTCATTTCTCACAAAAAGCAGCCTGCTCGGAATGATCCTTTAGTCTCTCCTCCTTCACCTCCTCGAAGCAGGCAGCTGTGGTTACATTTTGGATGTGCCAGTTTATCAAGCCTCCAGCTCCAAGCTGTTGTGCCTCCATAGGAAGAGCTACGGGAGAGCTGGGAGCAAACAGCTGGACCTAGGGCTTCCTCAGGTCAGCACTGCTGTTCAGTGTGCAACCACCAGCTGAGGTCACCATGAGAAACAAAATGAAAGCTTTTTAGCCCACACTGTGCCTTCGCTTTATTGTGAGGCAAACACGTGTTCTAGTCTTCCAAAATAAGAAATAATAAAGGAGGAACACAAGTCAGCCTGTTTTTTCTCCACCAAAATAAATGATGTGGGAGAAAGCATTGCAGGGTTTCTCAAGTATCGTGCCCCATGTGTTCTACAAATTGCTACTACTCCTCTTCACAAACAACATCTGATTTTTAAATGAAATGGGGAAAAAACACCCCAACTGTTTTCTTTAGCATGAAGCCTAAGGAACCTTTATCGGGAAATTTCACTAACAGCCCCCCAAAACCATATAGAGAATCATTTCAGTATCATCAGAGAAACATCATGTAAATTAATCCAAATCAATCAGAGAAGATACCATGTTTGGAGACACTATGCTGTCATATAATAAATAACGAAACAACATCCTAGACTTAAGTTTGCAATGAAGTTGCAAAGTACATCCATGGAAGACAAAGATGAGCGCTGACAGGGTCTGCCTGCCCTGCGAAGATATGTTTCTTTCTATTAAATTTTCTTGGCTTTTCTACTGAATGAACCCTATTTGATGCTCAGAGCAGAGGAAACCAGAACCTCAGACTTAACAAAGATGCCATTCCCATTAGGCACACCTCTGCAATAAAGCTTCCAAATAAGTTTTCCAGGCTTTGAGTCACTTCTGAAACAACGCTTCCAAATGGAAACGCTGCTGACAACTTTATTACTATCAGCATTTTGTATAAGAATCTCACATTTAATGCTCCTGCTAGCTACATTCAGGCAAGTACTGCAGGGCATGTGGTAAATTCTAATGAGTGTTAAAAAATGCATATAAACATGCTTGTCTTAAAATAAAAGAGATAAAACCGTAGATAACCACGATATAGATTTTTATCTTCAAGACAGGGGCATATGCTAACATTCCCCAAAATCTCAGTAAATCCCTCTGCACAGTGTTTTCTACAGACTTGCTCAAGTCCTTCCTGCATGCATAGCTACTAAATCCACCAGTCTCAAAGACCTGGGTGGGATTTATACCAACTGAATATGAGCTTTAGTACCAAAACCAGCCAACCAAGAGAGGCAGAAGACCAGAGCTGGACCATCATTAATAGATTTCTTAGTCAAAATTACCATGACAAAGTATGTGGAGACCATTCACTGTATTACAGTCTCTATGACAACCCCTATTTGCAGCTACTGTATGAAGAGTTGTTAAACTGTCTGATAAACATCTAGCCTTGCATAAATGGAGCTTTGCTCAAAACAATTAGCAAAAATTGCTTCAGACTTCCAGCCTGTAGGTATTTTAGCTGCACACTCCAAACAGACGTGCTTTAAGAATAAAAATGCAACGGTCAGGCTCTGCAAAGCCAAACTATGATGATCACACATCTTTCAAGGAAGAGCTGTGGTTTTTTTCCTTGTTGCTAGTATGACACGGTATGAGTATTTTTCAAAAAGTGCACTGAATACTTCTTGGGAAATGGGTTTGGAAAATGGTATAAAATATTTTCTGCCTCTAGCAGCTCTGATTAACTTGTAAAGTGCGTATCTTCCATCTGAGGTGTTCAAGCACATTATACACGTACTTGATACTGCCTATTTTACAAGTGCAAAACTGAGGGAGAGAGGGAGGGTGACTGTAACGTGTCATACCCACAAGCTCGCAGCAGAATGAGATTAAAATCTACATGCTAGCACTCCCGAGCAACTTGCTCTCAGTCTTGATCATACTGACTGCAAGCAGATTTCCAAACAAAAATACTGGGGGGAAAAAACCAACCAAACATCTGAAACACATACTTGCAAGACTGAAAGAGAACCTCATATTAAACACACATTAAATATTCTGTGAATTAATAAAATGGACGGATGTCCTTTCTGATCCATATATGAACTGCAGTTCTTGCAATATATTCCTTATAAACACATTAGGCACATGTCTGTCTTACATTACTTTAGTAGCTGCAGTATGGAATACACTCTCAAAGACATTCTTTAGTGTTATAAGCAGTAGCAGATGCACAGACTAAAGATGGCTTTAATTTTCAAGCATTCTGTACAGTGTGATTTTTCAAAACACTGCTTAACATAAGTAGAAACCTCTCTTCAACATCCACTTCTCACTTTTGATAGGCTAGAGCGTGAGAATGGGAAAATGAGCGTGGAGAGGTCAATCTCATAAGAGGTGAAAATTACCTTGTATGCGAGACAGCATCACTAAGACTGTAAGCACTGTTCTCCCTCGTTAAAGGATTGGAGGCTGGTTGACTCTTGCTGTGAATATCCAGGCTCAGCGAAGACTCGGTCTTTCGGTCTATGTGGCTCTCTTTTTCCAATGTCCTGTCTGCAATGGAGACCACTTCACTGGAGCTATGCCACAGCGGTGCCACTTTCTCCTTTGTTAGCCCTGTACGGGGAGATGTTGCTGCTCCCAGGGAGGCAGTGCTGCCATGGCTAGGTCCGTAGGAAGTGGTATCTATGCCACTATCAGCCGAAGTCCCCTGAAGGTAGTTGTAGCTGTTCAGCTCTGATTCGGTGCGCTCTCCACTGTCATACCATTTCTCATCGCTGTGAGCGCTGGAGGCATTGCTGGAGAGAGTATTGCTGCTGGAATGGCTGGAGTAGTGGCTGTCAGACTACAGAAGAAACAACAATCCAAAAAAACCCCAAACCACACTTACAAGTTTATTTCAGAATTATGGCAATAAAGAGGAGGAAATAAACAATTACGACAGTCAGCACTGCACAATATGAGCTCTTCTACCTTGAGGTATTGGATAAATACATTGAAGAGACTAATAAACTCTAAAAATTTCATTTCAATATAATGCACGTGCTCTTTTCTGAGTGTACATAAAAAGCTTTCATACGGATTTGGAAGCCATGTCTTAACTATTCAGGAAAAACCAGAGTTGTTTAGTGTTTTGTCCCAAAACACTTTGCACTGGTTCCTTTCAAGCACAGCTCTGCTCAGCCCAGTCCAATGAAATTGGCTGAGCTGTGTAGACTTTGACTTGGTTTATAACTACTATAATTAAAAATATTCTAATTTTAAGACTCCAACATTTTAGAACATGAAACATAACTAATCCACAGAAAGTGCATGTGTCATTTTAATAATCCAATTGCCTATCAAAAGGTTGAAGTCGGGCAAAATAACCACTGCTCTTCCTACTCCTTTGTAATAAAGATACTCAGCAGGAGTGTCCTTTGCAAACAACCACTGAAATGCCATTTAACTAATCTGAAATTGTTTTCCAGAAGGCAAATTTGCAAGAAAGGAAGCTTTAATGCAACGCTTTGAAATTGTCCCATCAGGGCATGCCAGCATCTGGCTGGCTTGTGTGTTCTGTCCTTGGTTACAGCCAGCTGTTACGAAGAAACTGGATGCCCTCAATTCCATAGTGGACGTTGGTGGAACATCCCATTACTGGAAGAATTTCTTGCCATACACTCGTAATTGCTTCGTAGCTCACCTACCTCTGGGGTATTTATATCCATCTGAACTCCTTAATTTTAGTTTCCATCTACAGAACGTATCTACATTCTGATCATCTATATAATCAGAACTAAACCAGTTTTTCAGTAGGCAATGGACTTGTTTGGTGACCAGATGGCCCAGGAATAAGGGAAGGGATGGAAAGGAGACTTAGCACAACCTTTCCTATTTGTCTGCTCCGGGAGTTTTACCCAACAGGCATGGGCAGAGATCCCAGCCAAATATAAAAGATGAAATACTGTTTCTGTTTTCACTGGAAAAGAGGGACAATACAGAATGGACGTATACCGAGAGCAAGAAATTTCGGCATCCACATTTCTATTATACTAAAATCAAGAACTGACAGAAAAACAGGAGGAATATTAAGTTGATCCGGTCTCCTAGTTATCTCCAATTAAAGCTACTGCTCTTCATTAGGAACTGCATCACTTTGCCCATCCATCTGTCTACATAATAAAGATTTATTTTAACAATGACTAAATGAGAAGAATGCAAGCATTAATAATTCCAGTGCTACACTTTGCACAGAAGCTAATGAGTTATGTATTACATCATTATACAGTCAAGTACATCTCACGGAAAACAGATCAATCTACATATAAAAACTAGTTTGTGCTCCTAAGAATAGGAAGACAGGTGTGGTGGTGTTGGTTTGTTTGTGTGTGTTATGTTTGGGTTTTTTTTTAAATAATAAAGATACATTGATATGAATTAATAGCCTAAAAGTACAACTGCCAATTGTATTGAAAGAAGAATGCTGGTAAGCAGCAGCAAATAACAGGAACCAATTAAAGACTTTCTCACACCAAAATAAATACAACTAGTACTTTTACAGTATAATCACACAACACAACTCCGCATTTTAGCTGACTGTACAAATAAATAAAAAACCCCAAGTAATACAGCTTATTGAGTAATTTAAAGTTTAGAGGGTGGGGGTTTTTGAGTCTAATGACTTAATTTTCAAGACATTTTAAATTTCTAAACATCACTGCATTCATCTATCTCTCTGTTGTGTAAATCAGGAAGTGACAGTCTCCAAAAAGGGATGAATAACTAACTTTGTGGAGACAGAAAGGCAGAATTTAACATTTAGACACTGAACTCAAACAATAAAGACTTTTTTCAGCAGGATACCAGCAGACCTTTCAGACAGTCTTCCAACAGTGTGCAAGGTAAGTTATGGAAAGTAAGTAATAGTTACACTAGATGAGTAAAGTGGAGAAAATACAAAGCCTAAGGCAAGATCACTATTCTGTTTCAAAGCAGCAGCTTTCTGAGTGCTGCATTATAAAATACATTAGTAAACTAGGTCTCACAAGTGAGGCATTGGAATAGCTTTGCAAACTCCCACAAATCCTCTATTTATTGCAAGATAACAGACAAGAAGTTGCTGTTCAACTGGCAACAAAACTTTATTAACTAATAAATATTTCAGTAGGCTGCACTTAGCTTCTGTAGGATTCAGGAAACAGCAGGTCTGCTCTACTGCTTCCTCCATGTTCTAGGAGGGAACAAGGCTTGAGGATTTTTTTCTTTCTTTTTTTAACTGATGCTCTAAATGTAACTTTGAACAACACTTTTGGAACCAAGAGCTTGTGGAACAAGAGCAAAACATCAAATAATTCCTTTTTTAGGATAACTTACATGACCCTGCTTATTCGGAGACAAGTGAACCACAGGATCCTGTCTCATCAGTCTTCCACTGGGGCTTTCTCTGAAGGATGGCAGCACTTTGGATACTGCTGGGAGATGGCACGTTGGTTCTGCAATACAGCGCACAATGAGTGTAAGCAGTGCAACAAACTAAGGAAATGTGTAATCTAATTTTACACTGCAATTTTTCCAATGCTACCATGAGCCAAAAACTTTGGATACCTATTATAAAATTAAGTCCAAATAAAAAAGTACATATTGTGACAAAACACAGGTGAGTATGTGAGGGCCCATTCCTGCCTGGCGTAAATCAGTAAGACTTCATGAAAAACCACCAGCCACCTTCCTGGTTTTTGTTAGAACAACCTGAATGGTATCATGCCCCTGTTGTCCAACAGCACTGTATCAGAGCATTAAAACAGCGGAATATTCATTTTCACCGTGCATTGACATTGTATCTCTATATGTACATTGCCTGTGGACAAGAGATTAAAAAACTTGAAGATCCACATTTCCTTAAATTGTATTCTGCACAAGGCAGGACAATAGCAAAAGTCTACAGTGATCACTTAAGTGAACACATTTTCTCATCAAAGTTAAGGTGAGTTAAATAAACATTTTCTAATTGAAGAGATAGCAAAATTCTGTTGAAATCACAATATTCCTTTAAAAATTGATGGCTGTGAATGTGGAAACTGCATAGATGTGCCAAAGAAAGGAATACTTAAACTAAACCAGACAGAAGTGAACAGAATCAAATCATTCATCTTAGGTGGACACTCATAGGAGTGGTCTTTGCCAATTAAGCTTATTTTTTTCCTAGGAGATAACTATGGAGGTCTAGAAGGTGTTCAGACACAGTCTTTCAGGTAGGTAACTGCCTTCTCAGAGCACAAGGTCAGTATTTTAGAAGAATCTTTCTTAGTTGTAACTTTTTATCTGTACCTTCTCTCCTGTGGTTATGCAATACTCTGCACTTCTAAAAATGCCGCTTTTAGGAAGAATATGTGCTTATGAACATCAGTACTTAGCAATACCCACGGTAATTAGTAGTGCTTTGAAGCTTTCCCCAACACAGCTATGGTTTGTTCATCTTGATCTGCAGCATTACTAGCTTTTAAAAAAACAAACTGAAATGTAATAACAACATCATCAGCAAACTTGATTCCCCCTGCCAAGTGGTAACAAGCAGTGTTGGTGCACAAAGAACAAAGGTCTTCTGTAGCTAAGAACATGCCAGGAAAGAGTGTGTGTGTGTGGAATTGCTGCACCTAATGCCTTATTTACCTTTAGATAGATTACCCCAAGTGGAAATGTGCTTATTTGGCATAGAATCAAACTTTCACCTAGATTCACCAGACTGGCAATAAAGTCTCCAGTCAGAGATGCAGCTTCCAACTGTGACTCTATGAACACAGGACAATACACAAGAAATAAAATACAGGGATTATGTATCGGCATGCATTTTCAGCCTTTGCCAAATGCCAGAGATATCTCTTTGAGCTATCTCTTCCACCACGCAACTTCTCCTGTTCTTTTTGGTCTTATTTATTTATTTTGCCAATATGGTGACACATGACATTGTACAAGAGAACTTGCTGGCAGTTCCAGTCAGTGCCAGCATCAACACCCAACTGTTGGTCTGCAAAAGCAGTGCTGAGCAAAAGATTGGGTTTACATGTGTCGTTACCATCACAACAGTATCAAAACATATGCGATTAAAAATCATTCTGTCAAAATGAGAACCGCAGATCTGTACAATCACAGCTTTTTAGTGACAAGTATGGGGGGAGTTGTGAGGGACGGGACTGACAGATGGCTTCGAGGCACAGCTCACTGAGGTTGTGAAGGTATGTGAACAAACTACATCTCCAAAACTTGAGGTTGGCACTTGCTTTAACAAACTCCTGCTGATCTCACTGAACCTTATTCTGTGTTCAACACTAGTCCATTTATGTAGAACAAAAGCTGTGATGCAGCAAAATGATGATCTATATGTGCAATAGAAAAAGTATGGAATTGTTTAATCTATGGCAACAAAGTTAGAAAAAACCCAATCTAGCAATCTTGACCATGGCCATCAGGTTGGATCAATGCTGTTTGTAGACAGGATATCTCCAACGTGTCAATCTCACTGGTATCCACTCAAGTCAAGCCGTGGCTGTAGCAAAAGGTCTGTGCGCAAAAACTTCAAATGAAGGCTTAACAAGGCAAATTCTCAGTATCCAGCTGTTTTACGTAGTTAATATGTTCCCTCAGCTGACAGCTTAATTGCCAAGTGCAATGAAAATGTATACACTGGTGGAAGATGATTACCCAGCTATAGATTTACTTCACTATTTAAACTTTAATTGCATTTTTTCCATTTTGTACATGGTATTTTTATAGCTTCAATGATCAAACAATCAATTTGCATTTATATAGCACCGTTTGAAAAGGAGCATCACAAGCACTTTAGACAAACTAAGCAAAAATTAAACTAAGCCAAGCCACTCGGGAGAGTGGGTGAGGTCAAACAAGTCCTCAACAGCAAGACAAATTAGTAAGTGTGTCTACCGAACTGGTTCTAAAAAGGACGGTGTTTCAGGGTAAAAGCATGAAGGTAGATTTAGTCCCACAATCAAATGAAGAATTGAAATCAGTTCTTCCTCAGGTGATACTCATAGGTCTCAAGGAAACAGATTGCAGAAGCTAGTATATGCCCCAGACCTAATTATTCATCCTGATGAACAAGGTTAACTTTCAAAGACACTGAAAACACAGTGCTTGAGAGGGTTCGCTCTCTGCGTGGAAAGGTATTGCCAAAGTCACCTTGTGGATAGCACCACTTGCTCATTGTAAAGAATTAATTACCTACCCATCTGGTCAGCGATACTATCCTCACTTCTTTGCCAGCTGGGTGTGGATTTGCCGCTACCACCCGTATCTGATTGCGTGTTCTGCCTGTCAATGGAAGCAGGGGATCTACGGCTAATTCCAAACCTGTTGTAACACCCCAAAAAACAAAGCAGATAATGATTTTAAATATGCATAAATCTCACACAAGGGGAAAAGAGCACTTTTAAGAAGCTGATGTCAAACAACAGGGCAGAGCAATGCATAGCACAACTGCTTGAGGGACTTATAATGATTTTCCATTTAATTTTTGTAGCAGCTCCAGTAACCATTTAGCACCTACAATGTGTAGGATTACAGCACACATTAATTTATTGAGCATCTTTGATAAAGAACATCTAGTTACAGAGCATACAATTAAAAAAACAGACCCAAAACATCCAGAAATAAAACTATTAGTTTTCATTTACATAGATGTTTACATGGAAAGGTGACCAGACTGTTACATGGTTACAGAAAATTGATCGCAATGAATAAAACTCAAATGTTTGGATAAAAGCCACATAGGGAAATGAGAGGTGTTCATTGGGAAAAAGATTTCAAGGATGGATCTTTTTAACTGGGAAAGTACTACCCCAATCTAGTCAAAGCAAGCATTGGAAATTTTGCTGGAACAAGCCCATGGATCTTCGCCACTCTCCTGGGTTCTAAGCAAAAGACTATTAAGGTCATACCTAGGTGATGCAGACGCATATGCAAACAACGCAGATTCATTTGGGGCAATATTACACTGCCAAACATTTTAATTAAGAGTTTATAAAGTTGACTGTATTGATTATGGACCCCCCAAACCTGGGAGGTATAAATTCTGTAAAAATTATGAAGTTATTGGATTATATACCAATTTGAGTTTACTGGTAGAAACTAAATACAGGTGTAGGAAAGCAGAGACGTGTATACCTATTGCTGTAGAAGAAAGCATACAGAGTTCAATGAACTTTTTGAAAATAAAATACCCCAAACTGTGCTTTCTACTCACTCTACTAGCTACAGACTGCCCCACGCAACCTCCAATATAAACCAGACATGTGCCCCTATCAGAACGAGCTCAGTGTGGTTACCCCATTTGAAATTTATGTACTTAACTCGAATGAACCCACCAAAGAAACATCACCTGACTCGAAACAACAAAATCCCACTCCTGTCCTTAGCAAAGGAGCTGGTACATGCGTGTACATGCTACACAGCTCCAAAATGTCACATTTTGTTCACCACTCCCTGGTACAGCCAACACATGGTTTGATGAAGTGAACAACACCTGGATATATCTGCCTTCTGAATGCAAACAATTTAAATTGAAATTGCATTATCCAAGTAATGCTTTTCCTTTTCTATCCACACAGACTATCTAGAATTTCACTTTATCAAGTATCAAAATGAAACATAATGAATTCAATACCAATTCAATAGATGCATAACAAGTCTAAACACAACATTTCAAAAGCTGATTGATTCTTTAAACACTGATCTGAGGTAATCTTCAAACTTTTAAGACTTGTAAAGATTTTTGGGAAGAATATCTTTTCATTACAAAATAATTAGAAGATATTATCTGTAAGAAAAAGCCAAAAGCCCAAGAAACCTTGATGTGATGAAGTTGTGTTGTATCAATATTACATTTTCTATGCACTGTCCTCCTACCTTAATCCCATAATGTTCACATGTATGAATGGAATCAGTTTGGCATTTGGCCTATTTTACGATGTGGGATCTTTTTTTCAAGATTAGAGATATACAAACCCACTATGTTGCTAATTTTATTTCATTAAAACCACTGCTCTACTAATTGAGCAGCAAGAAATGTTTCTAGATCTCCTTTTTTACATGAAGTGGGCTATTTAAAAGCAGGAATAATAAACACAGGTGGTGCTATGCTGCTTAAATATATAGCCCATTAGGGTATGCAGGAACGAACCCAAAAAACTCAAAGGAGAAATCAACGTGCATTAAAAGAGGAGGGGAAATTGTTTAAATACACATTTTATATATATGCCATAAGAAGAAACATTATTTTGGTATTTTCAAATTTCATTTTTACATTCTATAGTCATTTATTACATATACATACCTTCAGATAAACTTCAGGATAAGTATATGAAACACACATATATCCAGCAAGACCAATCTGGACATTCTTGAAGGCAGTGAAGGTTTTGCCTATAACCCAGCTTAGGATATGGACCAATAATCTAGAAGAGGCAGCAGTTACTGCTCTTACCCACATCTGACAGAGGCTGGACTCACACCCATGCTTCCAGTCATTTAAGTTTCACAAACTTTCCAAATCTGTCATATCATGCAACAAGAAAGAAATGTATACACCAATTATGTAGTTGAGATTTCCTGCACTAGGAAATCTCAGAGACTGGCATACCTAGAGCCTCACCTCGAGAAGATTACCTTCAGGACATGGTGTCCCCTCGGCTAGGTACCTACTCCAGCCCATCCTTCTCCAACATCTTAGCAGTTGAATGCTACAACATCTCTCCCCTAATTTAACAATATATACGGGTTAATCACCGATCAGCTCTACCTGGTACAACGAACATCACTACAGAGCTGCCCTGAATCCAGTGCCTCAGACAGATCTCAGCAGAAGATGCACGTGGAACTGCAATGATTTTTTTTTTTTTGGTACGGGACAGACATTACTTTGTTACTGAGGCAAGGACAAGTTTCCTTCATAATTTTTCATGCTTTCCATTTAGCCTGGTAGAAAATGTTTGCAATGTCCTGAGTAAATATGATTCATGTGTACAAGGACAGTATGGGAGGCAAAGTGCTCTTCCTATAGGAATAGAACATAAGAGTCAAATAATTGGTTTTTAACAAGTGATTTTTCTTTTTTTAAAAAAGCATCCAATAAGGAACATGCAAAGTTCATGTATTAATTACTTCTTTCATTATTCCATTTAAACAATGTTTCCTTGCACCGAATTAAAACTTCAAAACCAAAAAGATCATATAGGCAAGGTTTCTAGGACACATCTCTGCTGAAGTTGCAAATTGCTCAACGAATGCGGTAGTGAACATATGTGTATAATTAACTTAAGATGGAAAAGGGTTGGGATGGGTGCTGATGTGCTCTGAGGCCAATTCAAAACAAAAATCCCAGCGTGTCTGAAAAATCCCTTCCTACTCAAGCAGTCATGGTTGTGATGGTCTAAGGACATATGGCAGCAATACCTTTTTTGTAGGGCAAATGACGCAGTTGGAAAAGAGCAGACAAGATATTGGGAGCACAAGCTGCTCTTCAGAGTTCAAGGCAACACATAAGTGGTGCTGGCATGGATGAGCCAGGAAGTATGCAGTGTATAAAGAGGTTAAGTGCTTTTTCCAGCTGCAGAGCTCTGGACACACTTCTATTTAGTTTCCTTACAGCAAAGTTTAATGGGTTTAGAGCAGATCTCCAAATGTCAGTAGGACTTAAGCACAAACTTAAATAATGACCTGAACAGGCCTGATAGTATCATGAGTCAAACAAAGCCTTCATGAAGGCGTGCAGCGGAGAAGAGATGGCCTCTTCAGAAAACCTCAAACTGAGCTGCAAGGAGGACAGGGGAGGAGAAATCTTCAGTGCTCCGGAGCAAGCAGCAGCACTTGTTCAAATACATGCTCAGCACAGCATTCTCTGGACTGACACAGAGCAGTGTCCCCTTACAGGCACCTCAACAGGCAAAAGACAGTGCGCCTTGTACTAAGCAGTTCCTGTCAATGGTATGTAATCTTACTAATAATAATTTTTTTTTAAAAAAGATACTTCTACTTTATAAAAGACTCAAAGCAGAATGAATTACACAATGATCTGCAACCTACTCAAGATGACTTCAGAGGGAAGCTTTGCAGTGTGAACTATCAGCAGTTTTGTCCCTTTATCTCCTCTATAGGAAGTAATTAGGAATGTGGTAGACAGCTCTCCTGCTGCCAATTATTTTTTCCCCTACTTGGAGATGCTTGATTTATTGCTCCTTTCAATGCTCTCTGAAAATGATACAGATTTAATTTCTTCCTCTGCAAGCTGCCCCTTACGTTGACACTGGATCACTTCAGAGAGTCCGAAGATTTCTGGGAAGTTGGAAGAGCGCACCTTCAAACAGGATGATTGTGAATATGTGAAAAAGACGCTAGCTGTGGATTACGTAGCATTTCTGTGCCTACACATCTGAAGTCTTAGTTGCACTCGACACCACTTTGCTTCAATTATTAGCACAGACTGCCAAGTCCCAAACCTATTACTTATTTTATTTTAGAATCTAAACCTGTGAAATGAAGCAGTTTGCAACACGAAATCAGTTCCTTTAATGAAGATTTTTTACATACATAAAAGTCCCTTTGTAGAGTAACCTGAGCAGTCGTAGACTAGGATAACAGAGAGAGGTTAGGTCGCAAAGGGAAAAGGTGGAAGCAGGGGATTTTTAAAACTGACTTTTTCAAGAAGCATGACAGTGATAGTTGAAAACAAACATGTTTTAATGCGTGTAAACAACAGCTGACAGGAGGCTGTGTAAGCACTCCTTTAGTTTAATATACTTTACAACAAATGGAACACAGAACAAAGAACCTGCCTAAAAAGAGTACGAAAAAAGTCTGGTGCCTACCCTTCTGGCATAGATTTTTGTCTGTATGTGCCCCCAGCAGAGCCAGTCTCGCTTGAGGATGATAAGTTGCTTGGAGAATTACGGCACTGTTGCGATCTTGCTAAGGCAATAGATGAAACCGTGACATAGACGTCAGAACCGGGAGACAACCTGTTCAGAGCAAATGAACCAGTCGAATCAGCAATATTGAACAGCAGTATCATAGTGCAAAGCATGATGGACAACATCACGCAAACTGTTGCATCAGCAAAGAATACGGCATCATGGAGACAGTAGAAACGAAGTCAGCTGAAGGGTCAGACATTTTCCCCTTATTAATCTGTTGGAAACCATGGAAAATCAGCTGTAAAAAGCTGGATGCAGGGGAGTAAATGAAGAGAGGCAAGTGTGGGAAAAAAATCCCAGCACACACTAGGAAAACATCCCAGTTTCTAAAGCCTGCTTTGTTTTTACAGATTGCTTGTAAGGAATAACGAAGCATGACATTCCTCGCCCAAATACCAAATGGAACAAAATATTTCTAAATCTCAAAACAAACTCTTGCCTGGAATTTAAACTAACTGTAGCTGTCTATACAAACTCTTCCAAGATCATCAAGCTTATCTCTATGCCACCAAACTTGTCCAGATTAAATCACAAGGACTAAATAATGTAGTGTTATTTATAAATATCTTAACCCCCCAAAAAAACCTTAACATTCTAATGTAAAAATATCTCAACATATCAGAACTCTGTCTGAAAATACAGACCTGAGTCATATGAAGCCTTCTCCTGTTGGAATAACCATACAGCAAATAAACAGGCTAGAACTGCAACATGTGCAGGGGGGCAGAATGGCTGGAAGCAGCAGGCTTATACTGCTCAACTCGTATATCCTGTTCTGTAGTTGAAGGCTTTTTTAGATCATTTTCTGCTTTGTGCATTTTGTTTCCCAAACAAAACCCCAACTGAATTCAATGCTGCTAGTTTTTTGTTCTTGGCAGTGACCGAAGCCGTTCAGCACTTCGGCAGCGATTTAAGTGGAGTTTGAATTACACTAGCCGTCAACATCAAAATCCTATGGTGAACGCAAACCTTTACTCATTTCAACTAGGAAAAATACTACAAATTACACTAGTTAAATAGCAGTTTAACTTTTAACATTTAAAAAAATTATATTGTCTTCAGTGAAACACAGAGACAGTTGACACAACTTGGGGCCGGGGATTTACAAGATCTTAGCCTAGCCGCTTAATCTGTATCTGAAAGGAGTGGCAGATTTTACTCTGCTCTCACTACAATTCTGTAAGAACTTTAAAG